>NC_134643.1:191658082-191970126 GCF_030463565.1 Pelecanus crispus | reverse complement strand
CTGATATTAATTTGTTGTATCTGTGACCACAGCAAACGACTGAGACTTCACAGAAGTAGATGAAATGTTAGGCAACAGAAGAGAAAAATAAAGGAGGTTGGAGGATAAATGAAGGGATGGATTAGAAACTGTATAAAGCAACCTCTCCCTGCATTACCTTGTTTATGATACTAGTTAATCTTCCACTTTAACCTCAGCTTTCCCTTGGTTTTTGTTTTTGGGGTTTTTTTTAATTTTTTTCCCCTGACTCTGTACAGGTTGAATGTCGCACTTGGAGAGAGGAAAGGGTAGGGTAGAAGTGGTAGACAGAATGTTTTTTATCTCTGTTTTCTATGATAATGTGCAAGTTTTCATAACAGAGCTGATGTCTGCTGAGGACCTTGCGTGATGAGGCCGTTGTACTGCAAGAAAGGCTAGAGTGCTTGCTTCAGCCACACCATATGCTTGTTTTCCCAGAGACCTAAATGGAAATGGTCAGAGGGCTGGAACACCTCTCCTGTGAAGAAGAGAGTTGGGGTTGTTCAGCCTGGAGAAGAGAAGGCTTTGGGGAGACCTTATTGCAGCCTTTCAGTATATAAAGGGGGCTCATAAGAAAGATAAAGACATTTTACCAAGGTCTGTAGTGACAGGACAAGGGACCACGGTTTTAAACTGAAAGGGAGGGGGTTTAGATTGGACCTAAGGAAGAAATTCTTTACTGTGAGGATGGTGAGACACTGGCACAGATTGCTCAGAGAAGTTGTGGATGCCCCATCATTGGAAATGTTCAAGGTCGTGTTGGATGGGGCTTTGAGCAACCTGATTTAGTGCAAAATGTCCCTGCCCATGGCAGGGGGGTTTGTGCTGGATGATCTTTAAGGGTCCCTTCCAACCCAAACCATTCTGTGATTCTATGAGTTGAGGCCTGGATCAACTCCTAATAATTTAGGCAAGTCAGATAAGTGACTCAAGGAACGTCCTTTCATTTCCAGGAGATGCATCCCACCTTTTCTCCCATTGATTACAGGGAAAACTTAGAGCAACCAAAATAATTTCTTCACAGTTGTTTGAGGTTCTTAGAATTAATCTGAATTTAGAGGACTTGATTGTCATGAAAAATCCTACTTTTGTGGGCAGAAGGAGGAAAAGCTGTCATAGGAGAAAATTGTTTCCTGATGGTAGAAGCTGTGTGGGTGCCTGTCTGCTTGACCGTTCTCCTGTGTATGTGTATGTCAGGGTTTCTCTTTTGGGAGGCATGGGTGGACTTGTGCAGCGGCCCCGTTCAGACAGCGCCTGAGAGAGAGGGCAAGTGCATGTGTGTGCGTGGGTGCACGTTTGCATGTTCAAGTTTGCCGGCGTGAATAGGGACGTGGGATATGGTGGTGCCTTTGCCTTTGAAGCCAGCATGGGAAGAGTGGTCATCTCCTGAGCTGACAAGCTTCATATCAAAATCTTTACAAGCCCAGGTGCTGTAATATCTGTATTATTTGTTCTGTGGCACCGAGGGGAGGTAGAAAGAGGTCTCCAGGTTCTTGAGCCAGTGGCTGCGGTGAGGTTGCGCGGCGCTCTGTTGCAGGATGAGACCAAGTTGGGCACACAACTCAGACCAAGGTGACTGAGCAATTTTGTGTTTTCCCCAGGCAATTTGGTTCCCCCCCAGCCCTGCTGCCTTGCTTCCCCCTGCAGCTGGGGAGTCAGGCTGGCTTGCGGAGCCCTGTGGTAGGGGCTATGACTGGGTGGTGCAGGGACGCATGCAGCAGATGCTTCTGATGCCTGGTTTAGTTCTGCAAAAGACACAGGAACTTGAATGATGAAATGAGGAAGAAGTGAGGCTTGAATTTCTCTACACCTGCTTTGTGGGGGCTCTGAAACTTTCCAGAATACCCTGAGTTTGTAGGTCTTTTCATGTAACACTCATAAATTCTGTGTCTAGTTCATTAGCAGTGCATTCCTGTGTCTCCCAGGAGCAGGTGTGTGCTCATATGAGTGACTTAGGCTTCAGTGTGAACATTTCCCCAGACATTACGAAATGAGAAATACTGGCCTGTCCAGACGCTGCCTTCCCTGGAGGGACCTTTGCAGACCCCACTCTTTTTCCACATTGCTCTTAAGAGAAATCCGTTGCTTTTTTTGTAATAATTGTGTTAGTCTTTAACTCGTGTTTCGTCACTGTTTGAAACCCCATGGTCGGAATTGTTAGTCTAGCAACAAGTCAGGAGATAATTTATATTCTCTTAATAGCCAAGTTAACTAGTTTGAAATTCCCCAGACAAATAGTCTCCCTTCTTAATCCCACTCCATGCAAATACTTTAGAACATAAAATTTAAGCTACACTGATCTATAAGAAGAAAAATGTACAAACGGCATGGGAATATTAGTTTCTGTCTTATCCTACATAGCTGCAAGTTAATGTATTTATTATTGTAATTGCGCTAAGCATCATGAAGCACACATTTTCAGAATAATCTGAGTGAATACATTGCATTTTAGAGTGCATTAAAATTGGCAGCTTGAAAAGTATTACTTAACTTTTAATTACGGCTTGAGTGAATGTTCTTCTCCACTGTAACTGTGTAAGCAGTCTCTTGCCTTGCAGAGGTTTTAAAGGCATGATTTTAGATACAGTATTTTCTGTTTGGTTCTTTACCTAAGATGTTTTTTGCAGACATTTAAGTGAATCAGATCTGTCACATATTACATCCTGGATAGATGTTCAGTACAGCAGAAATACCTGTACTTTTCGTACTGTTAATGCTCCTTCTCCAATTTAGGCAGCTGCCAGCACCTTGTTGATTTAACCCAGCAGCAGCTTTTGGGGAAGGGTAATACTGAACAAATAGGTGAAGGGCATCATTTAAAAAAAGCCAGCTTGTTGGCTCAGGAGATGACCAGTCTGGCTTAAAAGGCAAAGGCACCACCATATTCCACGTCCTTGGACTGGGGGATACTGGTGGATGAAAAGCTGGACATGAGCCGGCAATGTGCGCTCGCAGCCCAGAAAGCCAACCGTATCCTGGGCTGCATCAAAAGCAGCGTGGCCAGCAGGTCGAGGGAGGTGATTCTGCCCCTCTACTCAATGCTGGTGAGACCTCACCTGGAGTACTGTGTCCAGCTCTGGGGCCCTCAGCACAAGAAGGACATGGACCTGCTGGAGCGGGTCCAGAGGAGGGCCAGAGAAATGATCCGAGGGCTGGAGCACCTCTCCTGTGAATAAGGGCTGAGAGAGTTGGGGTTGTTCAGCCTGGAGAAGAGAAGGCTGTGAGGAGACCTTATTGCGGCCTTTCAGTACTTAAAGGGGGCTTGTAAAAAAGATGGGGACAATCTTTTTATTAGGGCCTGTTGTGACAGGACAAGGAGTAATGGTTTTAAACCAAAGGAGTGTAGATTCAGACTAGATACAAGGAGGAAGTTTTTTATGATGAGGGTGGTGAAGCACTGGCACAGGTTGCCCAGAGAGGTGGTGGAGGCCCCATCCCTGGCAACATTCAGGGTCAGGTTGGATGGGGCTCTGAGCAACCTGATCTGGTTGAAGATGTCCCTGCTCATGGGAGGGAGGGGTTTGGACTAGATGACCTTTAAAGGTTCCTTCCAAGCCAAACTATTCTATGATTCTATGGTTGTCTTAGAAAATTCACAAAGGCTTTTTACCAGGGCCTGTAGTGACGGGACAAGGGACCATGGTTTTAAACTGAAGGAGGGTAGGTTTAGATTGGACCTAAGGAAGAAATTCTTTACTGTGAGGATGGTGAGACACTGGCACAGGTTGCCCAGAGAAGTTGTGGATGCCCCATCATTGGAAATGTTCAAGGTCATGTTGGATGGGGCTTTGAGCAACCTGATTTAGTGCAAAATGTCCCTGCCCATGGCAGAGGGGTTTGTGCTGGATGGTCTTTAAAGGTCTTCCAACCCCAACCGTTCCATGATTCTGTGAAAACAGCACAACCATTCAGTGAATGTCTGACTTGGCAAACACCGGCAACCTGGACATAGATGATTACCTTTTGAAAAGCTGGCTGAAATGAGACTAATTATCCAAGAGGGAAATAAGAGAAACGTAGAAGCATTTGCCTCTGAAAACAATATTCTTAAAGTATACCAAGTGAGTTAATGCTGAAAATGCTAATAGAGGAAAGAAGGAAAGATGATGACAAAGACTGCAGATGAGAAAACCCAAGCTTAGGGTCTCTCTGCAGGGATGAAGAAGTCGTCTCAGGAAGGTTTGGAGATGAGACAATTCTGTTCCTTTTTCCAGGTACAATGGAGGTATATTCAATATGTCTACATCAGATGAGATTATTGGGGTAACCTGCACATAGAGCTCTTTGTGCTGTGTGCTCCACGCCCATAAGTAGTTGGCTGTCTAGTAACAAGGTGGTTTGTGTACCAAACAAGTTACAGCGAGAGCCTAGTGTTCACTAGGGTTTGGTTTTTTTTTTTTTTTGCTTTGTTTTGTTTTCTGAAGTCCCTCTGGCTATGTAATATTCACCTTTTCTAACCAAGGCCATGTTCCTCCTTCCTTGTCTGTGTCTGTGTGTGTGTGTGTTGGTGCCTTCTTGGAGTTGTTTCCAGTCTCAAGTTCAGTTTTAAACTAATGTTTTGAGAGTATTCCTTGAGTTCAGAGCAGTCTTGGTTGGCAGGTGACTTTGCGCCCTTTCCTGCATGCTGCAGGAGAGCTTAGTAATCATGTTTACTTGAGCATATCTGGAGTATTTTGTTGCTTCTTGCCTTCCTCCGTGGTGAGCTGTGACCAGGAACACCGGTACTCATGCAGAAAGCACGTAGCAGCTCAGAGCTGCAACTCATTGTGCTGAGGGAAAACATACAGGTACAGTCTTCTACCCCAAATGAGCCTTAGCCCTTCTGCCTGTGCATTTAAAAGCTTAACTCCCTCATTCTATAATTTTCAACAAATTTAAATATTTTAAATGTTAGGCCTGTAGATGACACATGAGTTGCAGCTACAGGGATCTGTAAAATACGATACGCTAGAAATCAGGTGGAAGAGTTACTCAGGAAAGGAGTAACAAGCCCCATGCCTTGATTTCAGAGACTATGTTGAAGGTGTAGAGTTTGCTTTGGTGTCCCATTTAAGAGAACAAGTCTATCATGGCCTACATGAATTCTTCTTAAATGAACACTGTCTGAGCTACAGTAAAGAACCCAATTAAGCCAAAAATAAAGTTGAATGCACTCATGCTAAAAAACCCAGACAGTTACATTAGAAAAGACAGTGAAAAAAAACCCCCAGACTCTTCAGTGGGAGGGTGTTCATGAAGTCCGACTGACATTTCTGACTTCCCTGTCTGCAACTGTTCCTTATCAATCTGCCCGACTGTAGGTACGGTTTGGTACTTTGCACCTCTTACATTACCTTCCATTCCTGTTTCTGCAGGCTTTTTTGAATCAAGTATTTCTGCTTGTGAAATGTTAGGAGGTGTTGTCACTCACTCTTGGGTTGGGCTTTTTTGTTGCTTTTTGGCTGTTTTTTTTAATCTGTATGAAAGCTTAGTGCAAACATCAGCTTTGTGATTTATGTTAATTTTTCTGAGAGATTTGCTGACGGAGATGTGTCTCTCCTGTCCCAACCTCATAAATAACTCCCTGGCTGTGTTAGTATTGGACTCTCCAAGCCCTTAAAAACAAAAAAAACCCTACAGTACTATTTGTCTTAGTTCACTCATCAAACTGTTTCAGAAAGAACTTATAAGAAGATGTGATCTCGATGGTCGTGGCTGAACGGGTGACAAAATGGAGCTGTGGGGATGTATAAGGAAGGTGTGTGATGGGGCACCGTATGGGCACTGTGCTGTGTCTGATTACAGACTGGAGGAAACGGCTCACCTCTTGCCTGGTGTGAAAAATCTCACTGATGAATTGCTGTGGTACAACCATTGGAAATGCGTGACTGAGTACTTCATTTCTTATATTTGTGGGTAAAGTTAAATGAGGATCTTTGTGACAAATAGATTAAAAAGCTTCAGGCACAGTTTGCAAAAATGTGTTTTAACTGATAAGCTTTATAAATCAGAAGGACTGAAAATCTGATGTTTCTATCTACTTTTTACCCATGTGTCATTGTTAACCACAATGCTAACTTAAATATAAATGTAAGTGCTCTTCTAAATCTGGAGCTAGAATCTCTCAAAGACCGAAATGCTTGTTTAATGCTGTGTTAAGAAAGCACCTTATGGTAAGTGTTAGTTGTACTGCTTTGCGATCTGGGCTGTGCCATTTCTCGACACAAGCCTTCTTAGCCATTCATTTTTTGCTTTGCTTTGATTAGGTCTGTGATTCTTGTCTGAAGGGTTAAAAAGTTACTTAAGTAAAGATTTAGGTTAAAGCAGCATGCAAATAACCCTCTTCTTGTGTGTTTCATCCATGCTGTCCGAGTTAGCTTGCTTGTATGAGTGTAATGGTGTGAGTATTACCTTATATTCTCAGCTTTAGCAAAATGGACCACATGTCCCAAGAAGGAGGCTTTCTGAACAACCGTGCATGAGTTATAAGAATATGCATGTTTATTTGTTAAAACTCTATTTAATTCCAAGGTGTATGATGCGTGTGTAGGAAAGCTAAGGTACCTGTCGTACAAGAACACATAAAATACCTTGTGTAGTCCTTTGAAGCATCACCATCACAGCTGATGTTCACGGGGATGGCCATGCATCTCGCATAAAGAGAGAAATCGCTGCTACTTTTTTTTCAGCATCGTACGGTTTAACTCGCCGCTGTCTAGACTACAGACCCTAGACTGTGGAAGTAGGAGTAGCAGCACACCCTCCAGAAAGGGAAGGTGGGCTAAAAGCCGTCGGGTAGAAGGTGGAAGAGCCAAGCCCAGGGCAGCACCGCATCCTGGCCCAGCAGAGGGAAGCCGGTGGCGCTGGGAGAGCTGCGGGCTGGAAACTCCATCGATCACATGCTGAAAACGCGCCTGCCAGCCTCCCGTTCTAGCAGCAGGGTCTGAAGGGAGGTGAGGAATTAGTGTAATTAGATGATCTTGAACCCAGAACGATCTGTTCGGGGTTTCTGAGACCTGTTAAATAAGCAGCAAGTGCTTCCAGGCCATGGTTCTCGTGGGAGGTAGGAGCAGTCTCTCTGCTGCTGGGTCTCTGGATTTGTTCTTGCGGGCATCTCGGAGCTGCTGTTCTCGGTGTAGCCTGCCTGTGTCCTGCAGTTCGTAGAACGAAATCTCACACCATCCTGTAGCTGTCAGGTAAGAGGGAAAAAAGACTTCTCTGCTGCAAACAGTTTTTAGGTGATACGTTCTAGAATAGAAGTTTCTCCTGTTGGTAGCAAGGGTTAAAAGTTGAGGGCAACAGGTATAGGCAGACTTAGGTATGTGATATGTTTGACTGTTTTGCAAGGTGCTATAAATGTTGGCTCCCTGTAATCTGATACCAGGGTAGGACAGGCTAACTTAATGAAGGAAAATAGACAGCAATGTAAAAGAACTGGAAATTCAAGTCTAGCTGACTAATACCAGCCTGCTCCAGAGCCTTTTGACTGTTCATATTGCTGACAGCTGACAGCAAATGAAAGGCAAACAACAGAAACATTGCCTAATCTGCTCTATATTCGTACAGATTCTTTAAAGACGCTGCAAAGGTAAGACCCTTTACGTTTCTCAACCTGGCAGAGTTGCTGAATGCAGCCTTGAACATACACATCGTCGACAGGAGTAAGATACCAAACTGAGGCTTGAAGAGTGTGTTTGGGAAAAGGGAGGCTTCAGCAAGTTCTGCGTGGATTAGTTTGTGCCCCTTTCTAGTTGGTGCACATCAATTAAATCAAATTCACATTTCTGAAACTGCTCAAATACTCAACATAGAAATGCAAACCACACAGTATTTCTATGGGTACAACAGAGAGTAGTTTTGAATTTATTTAAATGTTTTGTTTGTTGTGCTTGACAGTCCAGTTAGAAAAGTTTAAAAATAAATTAATTGCAGAAGGAAAGTCACAGAATGCTAAAAATCTGTGTTGCAGAAGTTGTAACGGGGATTTTTACTGAGCTTGGTCCTATAGCATCTTCTGCAGAACACTGAAAAAGTCCTGTGGGAGTTCAACTCCCTGATCTAGAGTTAACGGCACTTGGCTGGAAAAGGTCACCTGGAATAAGAAACTTTTGACTTGAATTTGATGTCCGCTGGCCTTTTTTTCCAGTTTCCCCCTTTAATGTATACATTTTGTGTGCATTTATATTCCAGTTTAAAAGAAAAAAAAAAAAAAAGGTCTACGTCTTTGGCCAGCAGATTTTTCTTTGGTAAACTTTTACCTGCAGGTGATTTAAAAATAATGGCTGCATTACTAATTTGCGGGCAAAGTAATTTTTAGACGATGGTTGACAGTTTTATATCAGTATTGGGTACAGACTGGCAACTGGTAATTTGTGAAGCTTGGCACCTAGCCAAAGTAATTATATTTAGTTTCCCCTGATCTTTCTTCCTCCCACTGCCACCTCCTCATTCTCTTCTGTGTATGCGTTAATCAAAAGAGCAAAACCTCTTGGGGTCAAGCAGTTCTGCCCCCCTCCACCCTCTTTTACAAGTTTCTCATATCCTGTTGTAGCTGTCTTGGAGCTCAGCCCTTCAGCTGTCTCTGTACTGAGACCCTTCTCCTTTGAAATCAGTGAGATTTGACTTACCTGCAGGTCTCTTATTATAGTTACTTATAGCATCATGGTCTTAATGGTCCTTAAAAAGTGCTATTAAATGCCAGAAACCGCTTGAGGGTGCCTTTTAAAACATTTATTCTCTGTCACTGGAATAATTCATTTGGTTTACAGAAATTTCTGAACTGGATTTGGTATTTTATCAATTTACAGTTTTCTCAGTATCTTTTTTAACCATCTCTTTGAGATCTTGTGCAATATAAAAAATAGTAAGATATCTTTGATACTGCTGTTATTTATTAATGCTGGTAATTTGGTTATCTTATGACAACCCATAAAACCAATCCTGTCTCTGCAAATTTACTATTGGATAAAATAGCGTATACTGGGTGTTGTAGCAAAGGAAGTAATTTTTTGTTTTCCTTTCTCTCTGTAATTAGTTTCACGTACCTCTTGATGAGCCAGACTATGTGGACACTTGAAGTGTCATGTCAAACTTGTAGTCCATCTATTTTGGAGTGTTTAATATCTTATTATTTTTCTGATGGAGAATACGTGAGTCTGGAAGTGAGCAGTTACAAAGAAAAAATTACAGCAAAATCCTGCCTGTAGAGATGTGTGGCTGCAATTTGCATTACTGGAGGTTTGTCTTGTGTTGACAGGTCTTTTCCATTCTGTTTAAAAAGAAAACCTTATGTAATGAGGCTGATTTGATCTAATTACATCGAGCTGTTTTTAAAACATTTTATAATTTTCCTAAGCTTTTGACTTCTGTCATGTCTGTAGCAAGGAGTTTAAGCAAGTACATCTAGGCTGATGCATTTTTAATTGCTTTCCTTTCATCCTTTCAAAACTAGTTGCTTCTTGATTTAATTGAATGTCTCCTTGTTCTCATTTTATCAACTGGGAAATATGAGCACCTGATTTTTTTTCTTCTCTTTACTGATAGTGATGAATTAGCTACAAAGGCAGAATCAAAGGACAAACCAAGTTAGTGACTCCCAAGAGTTCTGGACCAGCAAACTGCGCTCCCCAGCCTCTGCATTTACTGGAGATTAGCACACATGTGTACCATTACGCAGTAGAAGGAAGAGAAGCAGGTCTTTGCTATGAATGTATCAGCAGTCCTGGTTAACAGGGGAGGTCCCTGATGACTGGAGGCTTGCCAATGTAACGCCCATCTACAAGAAGGGCTGGAAGGAGGACCCGGGCAACTACAGGCCTGTCAGCCTGACCTCAGTGCCGGGAAGGATTATGGAGAGGTTCATATTGAGTGAACTCAACAGGCAAGTGCAGGTCAACCAGGGGATCAGGCCCAGCCAGCATGGGTTCATGAAAGGCAGGTCCTGCTTGACCAACCTGATCTCCTTTTATGACCTGGTGACCCGCCTGGTAGATGATGGAAAGGTTGTGGATGTCATTTACCTGGACTTTAACAAAGCTTTTGACACCGTCTCCCACTTCTCCTTGGGAAGCTGGCAGCTCATGGCTTGGACGGGCGTAGTCTTCGCTGGGTAAAAAACTGGTTGGGTGGCCAAGCCCAGAGGGTTGTGGTAAATGGAGTTAAGTCCAGTTGGCGGCCGGTCACGAGCGGTGTTCCCCAGGGCTCCATTTTGGGGCCAGCCTTGTTTAATATCTTTATCAATGATCTAGATGAGGGGATTGAGTGCACCCTCAGTAAGTTTGCAGACGACGCCAAACTGGGTGGGAGTGTTGATCTGCTGGAGGGTAGGATGGCCCTGCAGAGGGACCTGGACAGGCTGGATTGATGGGCCATGGCCAACTGTATGAGGTTTAACAAGGCCAAGTGCTGGGTCCTGCACTTCGGTCACAACAACCCCATGCAACGCTACAGGCTTGGGGAGGAGTGGCTGGAAAGCTGCCTGGCCGAAAGGGATCTGGGGGTGTTGGTAGATGGCCGGCTGAACATGAGCCAGCAGTGTGCCCAGGTGGCCAAGAAGGCCAACAGCATCTTGGCTTGTATCGGGAATGCTGTGGCCAGCAGGAGCAGGGAGGTGATTGTTCCCCTGTACTTGGCGCCGGTGAGGCCGCACCTGGAATACTGTGTCCAGTTTTGGGCCCCTCAATACAAGAAAGACATTGAGGTGCTGGAGCGTGTTCAGAGAAGGGCAACAAGGCTGGTGAAGGGTCTGGAGCACTGGCCTTATGAGGAGCGGCTGAGGGAACCAGCTGGGTTAGCTCAGTTGGTTAGAGCATGGTGCTAATAACGCCAAGTTCACAGGTTCAATCCCTGCTTAATGCAGGGGGGTTGGGCTCGATGATCTCTCAAGGTCCCTTCCAACCCAAAGCATTCTATGATTCTATGTTTGTTTAGCCTGGAGAAGAGGAGGCTGAGGGGAGACCTTATGGCTCTCTACAACTACCTGAAAGGAGGTTGTAGTGAGGCGGGTGTTGGTCTCTTCTCCCACGTAGTTAGGAAGAGGATGAGAGGAAATGGGCTCAAGCTGCGCCAGGGGAGGTTTAGGCTGGAAATTAGGAGAAATTTCTTCACTGAAAGGGTGGTCAAGCATTGGAACAGGCTGCCCAGAGAGGTGGTGGAGTCCCCGTCCCTGGAAGTGTTCAAAAAATGGGTAGATGTGGCACTTTGGGACATGGTTTAGTCTAGTCTACCCTTGACTGGTTTAGTGTGGACTTGGTAGTGTAGGTTAATGGTTGGACTGGATGATCTTAAAGGTCTTTTCCAACCTAAACGATTCTGTGATTCTATGTTAGCGTTTTAAGCTGGTCCTGGGATCCATATTACATTGCTAAACAAGGCCGCGCTTTCAGAAATGTTCTTCATAACAAAACCCGATGGTTGTTAGGATAAGAGACCTTTAGATAGCCTGTCATGGAGAAGTTCTTAGAAAGACTGGCAGTCATGCTGTCGGTTGCCAGGAAGCTCAGTGTGACGCTGTGCTCGTGGCCAGTGTTTTTCAGGTGGTGAAGGCCTGTCTTGCACACACGCTTCTCCCCTTTTTGACAGTAACTACACGCAGATGTTATCTTTGCAAGACCGTGATGTTTGTGCTGCTCTGTTCCCCAGGCTGATAGACCGACTGCTGAGTTCTTGCAGTTCTTGGCAGACTGTGCGAGCTCCCTATGCGCTGCCTGGGGGACACTGTCCTTTTTAGGGGGGGTCCAGTTAATCCCATTTGTTTGGCCTCCAGTGGATGAGGGGAAGATCAAGCTAAGTATTCTCCTGGCAGTACTGAGGTGGTGATGAGCAGCCGCGAGTGGAGGTGACTGAACTGGAAGCAGAGAAGGAACGCTTCCGCGTATCTCCTTGTTATATGCGAGGTTGTGGGGTTTTTGCTTCTTCAGCAGCCAAAATGGCTACACCAGAAGTAAAAAGTCAAGTCAGTAGAAGGGCACACCTTTCATATATTTCTTTTGGTGTATACATATGTGTGTGTATGTGCACGTACATACACAAAAAGAGGGATAAAGCATGTTTATGTAACTGTAACTGATACGTATATGCCTGCATCTGCGCAGACATGTACGGTAGGTGCTATGCAGTGAAGCAACATTATGTGGCTTTTACTACCTGTAGCTGAAGTAATGGAGCTTATCTGTGAGCTGAGGCTTCAGTAACCCAAATTCAATCTCAAAAGTTTCAAAGCCTTACAGATAGCCAGGGCTCTAGGTCACATTACCACTGCTGAAAATTTACCCTCATCTTCTCTTCTATGTGTCTAATGTGCCAAAAAGTGCAATTTGGGCAGCTGCAAAATGGTGTTTGAATCCACTAAGCAGTTTTGAGGTGGGGGGCAGGCAGGGAGGAAAGGAGGTCCAGTCTCTGACACGATTTGGGAAGGGAGGGAGGGCTGATGTTGTGATGTCCAATCTCCCTAACCTTTGCTTATACCATGCACCCAACCTACGGAAATGCAAGATTCAGTTATTTTCTCCTCAGGGGAACGGGGAAGTGGGGGAGAGGATTTGGACCCTTGCTTCCCCCTGGAGTGCCCTTGCTCCCTTGCTTTAGGGCAAGTTACAGCTAACTTTTCCTGTTGAGTTGGCTCTACTTTGCAAGAGCAAACGCTTTGTGGAGAGGTGACAAAACCCCAGCGTGGCCTTTCTCTTGCCTGATCAGATTAGGGAGGCTTGCTCTTTATCTTAGCAGATGTTCAAATACTTTATTCAGAGCTCAAGAGCTTCAGTAGTAGAGCTGGGGAGAGCCTTTCTCGCCTCAGTATCTTTTAGCTTGTTGTTTAGGACTGGCCTTTCAGTGGTAGGTAGTCTGATCTTTTGTTGCTTCAGCATAAATCAGTTGTTTACAGTGCCTATGTCTGCACACCTACGCCGATTTGGGGCTACCTTTACACATTGAGCATGCTGGCAGGAGAGGATACAGAGGAAAAAAAAAAAGCCTCAACCACACTGTAATTTTCTTCACATTTCCCAGCAGCGCTCTGCTGGGTTGCTGGGTTTGTGTACAACAGCTGTGTTATATAAATGTGCTAAATAAAAGGGAATTAAAAAGTATCAGGGAACATGGGAGATAGGAAGAGGAAGGTTTTTAAGGGTGGGGGAGTCTGTAAACAGTGCTGGAGCTGTTACTCTTAATAGTCTGGAAAGGAATCTTGCCTGATACTAAATATTCAGGCTAAAAGAGGTAGTTGCCAAAAAAAAAAAAGAAAATATGAAAATGTGATTTTTTTGGTGACGGCAAAGAAGAGCTTGTTGCTTACGTTTGTGCTTTCTGCTCTCTTTGGAGTAAACGTGCTTTTATGTGAGATTTAGGGAAGGGAGGATTCATTTCATTTCTTTTTTGTTGACTGAATTGTGTGCCAATTCCCTTTTGGTTTATCCTTGTTTATATTTAACAGATGAACCCTCTTGCTCTCTGTCCTCCTTGCTGTATACATACTGAGAGCCCGTGGTGACATAGGCTCATTTCCAGCCTGGCTGCAAAACAGGGATTTATTGATACTGATTATTTCTTTGTCCTTAACGAAAGCTCAGCAAAGGTCACTCTGTTGACTTTTATTATGTCAGCTGCTTTTTGCACAGTTTCCCCTAGGCAGCGTGGATGCTTTCAGATTTCAGGCTGTTCCTCACGTTGTTTTTTTCCTTTCTTGGTGATACCCCCTTACCATGTTGTTTTCCTATCTTCTTTAATTTGTATGACCAGTTGAAATACTGAGCCTTCAGAAACTTCTTGTGCCAAGTAACATATATTAGCTTGTTCTTCTTGCTTGTCATTTTGCTGACTACAGGTGCCCTGGCTCTAAGGACATGGTTCAAAGCCCCTGTTCTGTGCAATTTCATAATATTACTGAGTAGAAATAATCACTGTGAAGAATGCCACAGTAGAGTATATTGTTAAGCATTTATGCTTAGTGTGGACCATACATAAAGATCATCATGGGTTTGGGATTTTTGCATTACGAGAACTGCGATATCGTTCAGCTTTTCCCTCCTTTTTAAGAAAACCAGACTCTATGACGTATTACTTGTACAGTATCTTAAAAAGATGCAACTCTGCAGAGGGTGGACTGGCTCTGGCTTGATCCATCCTTAACCTCCGCTGGTAGAAAGGAGTTAGAAACTTGAGTGAAATGGTGCGTTTACTATCCATGTGTTTGTCTGACCTCACCCGGAATGGTGAAAACTGAAAAGTCCTTCAGTCCAAAATTTCTAGGTGATGTCTTTATTCTTTCCTTTCTTCATTCACTCCCCTCTCCTCCCGCATCCAAGATGGTGTTGAGAAGGGGGTTCGATTTTGCATTTCTGTTAACTTTGACACTTCTAGGCTAGAGCTAATACTGCAGACTGTCTTAGAAAATCGATGGGAAATTTCAATCGCAAGTCATTTGTCCCTGTGCTAAATGAGTTGAGCTGTTTCAGCAGTAACTCAGGATTCAGATCTGCATTTGAATCTCCAAACAGCTAAGCTGGTTGTTAAGTGTACGAATGATCTTACCAATTTCACAAAAAAGGCAGTGAGTGCAGGGTGATTATAGTCTTCTTTAGTAATCCTAAATAAGTGTTCAAAAAACGGGTAGATGTGGCACTTCGGGACATGGTTTAGTCTAGTCTACCCTTGATTGGTTTAGTGTGGACTTGGTAGTGTAGGTTAATGGTTGGACTGGATGATCTTAAAGGTCTTTTCCAACCTAAACGATTCTATGATTCTATAAATGGGACTGGATCCAGTAGCTTGCTGGAGGCATCTTTCAGCTCAGCTGGGGTGCTCTCAGTACCAAGACTTGAGCCTTCGAAGTTTATAGCTGAGCTTCTTCAGCAAATTTTTGGGTTTGTGCTTGGCACTTCGAAGCCTGCTAGACCTGTGGTGCCGCTGTGTTATTTCAGTGTTCTGCATTACAGTGCTTGAATGCTGAGCCAGTATGGGCTATACTGGCTCATGTTGTCAGGAGTTGAAGGAGAAATTGTGGATTTGTTATTTCCAAGGTGCAGTCTAGTTGCACTATTGCAACTTCACCGTTGGGACCAAAAATGTTGGTTCTGGAGGTACTTCTTAGGAGCTTTGTTGAACTGGCTAAATAGGGGTAGGATTAAGTGCAGGGTATATATGGTGGGGAAAAAAGTTGCGATGTGTAGCTGGAAGGAGTCCTACAATGTATCTTCTGGGATACCAGAGTAGCAGTGTACTAAGGGTTAAGTTGGCTGAATGTGCTTTTTGACTGAGGAGGTTGTTTCTAGATATTGAAATCAGTAGAGGAGGGGAATTTCCAGAGGGATTGAAATAATTTATTCGTATGTTCAGTTTCAAGGATTAAGCAAAATTAAGACGTTTATTTATATTGCTGTGTCTTAATACTGCTTTTTATAATATGTTTCTATAACAGTAAAAATGAAAGCAAAACCTTACTTATTCTGTGGTTCTGAATATATGATGTAAATTTTATGGTAATAGATACTGGGTTCCCTTTCTGCTAGGACTATTTGTACGTCGTCAAGCTTATTGTGCATGTGAATACAATTTCCGCATTTTATGCTGTTTGCAAATAACTTATTTTCTACTCACAGATGTATGTAAAATCATGCAGGGAGATAAGTGGCATTATATAGCAAAAACAATAGTCATGCTTGTGTTAGCCTATAGACAGCAGGATCCTGTGATACTTGGAATAATGAAAGCACAGTTTATAAAAACAGATGTGGAGGAAAATATAGCTGGTTTAGAACTGTGCTGGTTTCTGTGAAAAGCTGCTCTTGTTTTCTATATGCCGGAGAAAGTGTATAGGTTAAAGGAAAGTACTTTTGCATTATTTTGCCACGCTGTTATTGTCCAGTAGATCATTTGCTATTACTGCATACCGCTAAAGAAGTAATGAAAAATTTCCTGTAAATAATAATAGTTTGAGTGCCTAACCTTTATAAGGTTAGACATAAAAGCTCACTAAAGCTTGTTTGCTCACTAAAGCCTATTCACTCACTTGTCTTTGACTTTGGTCATAATGTTGTAGCTAGATATTTCTTTTCTTGTAAGAAGGTATCATTTGACTATTTATAGATTCCTTGGTGGTTTTGGGGAGGGGGTGTAAGGGGGAAAGAACAGTCTGCTATATAGTCTTACGTCACTGCATCACTGTGGTGCAAAATTTGTAAAACGGCTTTTGAATGTCCGTTCCTGCAATGGTATCAGATGATTAGGAACTGGAACTTCATGTTACCATAAAGTCTGACTGTTCTAAGTAGTGTTTGTGTGGATCCCTTTGGGATCAAATGCATTACGCTGCTGCAGACTCTTAAATAGTATTAAATCATGATGATTAGTCGTGCATTGAGGGTTTTGCTGGTTTTTTTTTCTTAAATAAAAAACAGGAGAAAATTTCTTTATGGCTTTTAGTAAGTTTGCTGCCACAGTTTTTGTATCTTAGGCATTTAGCGTGCATCTTGGTATGGTAGTATCTACTGTAAAATATCAATATTTTACAGAATAATGAATGACCTGGCACTAATGGCAGTTCCCAATGCATGCAGGGAACTTTTAAAATCTGTCTTATGGTGTCTGTACCTCCAGTTTTCCATATACTTCATAAGCTTACTAGGTAGCCTGCATCTCCAGCATTTCATTTATCCTTATTTTACGTTGACGCTGTTAATCGTTACTGACCTTAGAAAGTTATTGGACCTTAAGAACTTGTACTCTTTGTTCATACATGTGGCTTCAATTAGTGTAACGGAGATGATTATAAGCCGTTGCTGTATTCCAGCTCTGGTTCTCCCTGGACAATTAGCTTAACCCCCATTTTAAAAGAAGTCTCAGTTTGGAAGCTGAGGTTGTTCTTGTATTTGCCCAGTGATCCTTTGGAGTGAAGTCACTCTTCACTGATTAGAGGGAGTGACTTAAAATATTATTATTATTATTTCATCTTAATGGCGAGTTGCAATTTATTTCTAGGCAGTAACCAAAACAGCAGTTGTACTTAAATAAATTTCCATACCTGTCCTCTCTTCTGAAAGTGCTGGTATGTCCCTATTGGCATACATTGACCCACTTCAATTGCTGTCTGTAGGAAGTGTTAAACTATATATGATATGGCTATGTACTTTATTTTTAGGCTGGCATACAGGATGGTAGGAGTCTGGGATGAGATGAGTTGGTCTTAGTCCCACTGTGCTGGCATGCATGTGTAACTTCTTAATGACATAATTGTCTTCTAAAAAGCGAGGCCAAATAATTACACTTAGGGAAGTTACCCAGGATTATATGGTTGCATGTAATGCTTTCAGTGCCATAGCCCTGCTGAGGTACGGAGAAAGCCTTGTTAGCTATTCAAGTCATCCTGCAAAATGGCAAGGGCTGAGGTTGAACAGTCATGATTCCCAAAGCACATCCTTCTCTGTTCATGCATTTAGCTCTCATTAATACAAATGTTCTCTAGTTAGGGTTGTGGCTACTCTTATGAACCCTTTAACAGCTAATTAAAGTGTGCTTTGGAAGTTGGGGAGGTTCTCCATATTTGCATAATCTTGGGTTTCCTGATTTCTTGGAAGGGTAGGATCTAGTGACTTAAATGCTTGAATGCTCTGCCATCACTACTTAGGAATTTGGGAATACCACAATCTATATGGGAAAAACAGCTGTTATATTTTCTAGAGTGAGGGAGTATGAGCCTGTGACATGAGCCTCCCTAATTAAATTGCTTAGCATTGGGGAGAGGAAGATGCCCTTCATTTTTTTGAGTTTCAGCCTACTGCAAAAACAAGGCAAAGTTAAACCTCCTGTACAAAGGCAGATGTTAATCCTTGCCAGTGGCACTGAAGTCTCCCAGAGGCTTTCCTGGGGGTCTCAGTCTGGATGGGTATGTGTTAGACCTCTGCCTCTTTTGTCACAGCAGCCCTTAATCAAAGGCAGTTTAAAGAATTTTGATAAAAACGCTAGGCACCACACATTTCGCTTCCTTAAAAACATGTGGATTTAAATTCCTGGGCACCAACATACTCCCTTAGGTTCCTAATTTTAGACACCTGTTTCTGTTATTCTTTTGAAATGGTAGATACTTTATTAATGTATTGGTCACCTTAGTTGTATAAAAAGATTACATTTCATGCTCGCCTTTTTCCCCAGAAGTGATACAGCACACCTCTTTGTAAGCTCATGTTAACCATGCTTACCTTTGGTGCTGATGAGCAAATGAAAACGTGGGAGCTGTAGGCACTCATCTCTCCAGTGAAGCTGTTTACATTCCGTAGTTTGGGATCTTTTTTTTTTTCTTTGCTATTGTACTGTGCAGTTTTTTTGCCTGTTCTAATTTGCCATGACGTGGTCAGTGCTGTTTCCTTCCGGCTGCTTGCGAGCCTGTGGTAGAGATAAGGATACGTTTACAGTGCATTTTTAACAAGAAGCTGAAGATCTGCTTCGTGTAGGAACTCGGAGACTTTCTGGATTGTACAAAGAATTTATTTACTGGTTCGTACTGTTTGATGCTGTGGGAATCTAGAGCATTTTACTTGCAAAATAACAACTCTGCGAAATTTGAACTGTGTCTGAAGAAGAAAGGTGATATACTTGAGATATCCTACAGCTGAGTTAGGTCAGTCTGCGTTTTGTCTTTTTACTTTGAATATACCTTAAAGATGAGAGTTACTAATGAGCATGAAAACTGCATATATGAATCAAATGAAAAGATGGATTTTCTTTTTGTTAACTTTCGTAACTTTTTCTTAGTCTCATGCTTTGAATATGAAACACTTTGAAACTGATGTCTTACTTCCTGAAACAGTTCTATTTTTAAGGGAATGAAAATTCGCATGTATTAATCAGTAAAAGTAATACCTCTGAAGACACAAAGGTGTCTGACTTCCTTGGAGTTAAATAGAACAGTTACAGTTCAGAGCAAGCATTATTGTGACTGCTACTATCGCACATAGCTAAAGCAATCATTTCTTAATTACAACTTTTTTATTTTTTCTCTCCACAGTGATAAAGGTTATCGGGGTGGGAAGAACAGCTGAGGAAAGGATTTCGCTTGGTTTGTTTCGCTTTGAGAAGAGAAGAACCCAGGAACACCGATGATCTAAGAAGTACAAACAGTGATACTTGATTCATTTCATGATCCTGCCTTTCTGCCCAGCTGGACCTCGGTGACGCTCTCCGTTCTTTCACACTTGAGAACATTTTTCTTCGTATGTGGAGCTGAGACCTGGGAATGCGTTATTATGGCAGCAGTTGTACAGCAGAATGAGCTCGTGTTTGAATTTGCCAGCAACGTCATGGAGGATGAGCAGCAGGTATGGGGCAGTGTAAGAAACCATATTCGTACAATTTGATGCTGGGAATATTATGAAAACATGAGGAAAAAATGTAGTGTAAAACAGAAAAAAAGCAAACATTGAGGTCATTATTGTTGCAGCAGATCTTTGTGCTGTTTCAAAAGCTTCCTGTAACTTGCATGGGCAGAACAGAAATTGGTTAAAATGTTACAACTTCTGCAGTATTGCAGAGACATCCTCCTCCAAAAATGTTTTTCCTGTGTCTGCTGATTTCTGCCAATAGAATCCATGCATTTGTTATGCAGAATTCCCCAAATTCTGGTATTTGACAGTACTTTTAACTTTCCTAGTGTGCCAGGATAAAATACTGAACAAAAGTAACAGTCACGCTATAGGTGACTAGAAGGAGCGGTAGGTACCTGCTCACTGCTTTTTACACATTGGTTTCTAAATTGTGTTACTGTATGCCGGCTATTCAGAAATAAGCCTCAAAGTCATTTAAATTGGTTTCTTTCACACTGCAGGGAAAATATGTCTTGTTTCTGTCTGAGAAGGCTCTCAGTTAGGTGTTGATTATCTAAACCACATCCTGTGAGTCCTGAGGCTTCAGTGAAGGATTCCTATTGTAAAAATCGGGCAGCTCCTCTATAGGTGGTGGTTAATAGTAGGGTTTTGCATTTATTAACAAGAAATTAGGTGGCTGGGTACTGTGGAGAGATGGTTCTTAAAAGGCTGAGAAGTGCCACGACAAACTTCCTCTTTTTGTGAATGTGAAAAGTATTTATCCTCCTCTCTTTCAAAAATACTTTTGGCTTTATAATCTCGTCTCTGGGGTTTCTGTATGGCCTAATATCTGGCTGGGTCAGTGGCCTGTTTCTGCTGTCAGAGTCATGCGATCATTTCAATGAACTGAGTGTTGTCTGTCTAAAGTGCTAACTCAGTTTTGGGTGGAACTAGTAATGTAACTTCCTTCCCTGTATTTTTCCAGAGCTTGTGGTAGCCTGGGGATTTAGATACGGGAATTACACAAACATAGTTGAAAACGAGCCTTATTTATTACCTCTGTTTGTTGTTCGTTGCTGACTTTACAAGCCAATGGGAGAGGGGAGAATTGAGATGGGGAGGGTTACTTCAGTGTGATTTCTGGAAGGGGTAGTGCAAGCAGACATGGTTTTGTTCAGTTTAGCTGTGCGTTCTGCTTCCTGCAATTTCTTCAGATGCTCACCTGAAAAACTTTAAAAATACTAAAGAGCACTCAACAGGGCAGTAAAACCTCCCTAAACAGAGCTTTCTCCAGCTCCAGAACAAACTCAACCTTCACATTGATCTCATAACCCAAATAAATCCTACTCCAGATGAAGCCTAAGGCAAGAAGGCAACCTGTAGCATACCCTAAAGTTGATGAAAACAAAGATGCGAAAGGCCAGAGAGAGAGGGCATAGCAGAAGGTCCATCGCTGCAGTCAGATGCAGGCTCCTCTTAAATAACTGGGTTACCTTAGTTCAGATATCAAAGATGCAGGTAGCCAGCTAGCTGGCTGCACGAAGGTAGATCTTAAATACTCAGTTGTAGAAAAGGAGTCCTGCACAGGGAAAGATCTGGGAAGCTGGAGCAAGATTTAGCTCAGACAAGGATTTATAGTACAACATTAACACAAAAAGTTTATTGTTTATTGCTTATACCTGGTTGATCTACTTCTTACAACGCAGGAGCTATTGCTGTTGCTGCTCCTGAAGTTCTAAAATTCTGGACAGATTAGTTGTATTTAGGGATGGATAACGCTATTTGTGTTCATTGCAAAAATTTTAGCTCTGGAAGTGCTCTGTGTTGGTCAAAAGCTTTTTTTGAGCTTCATCAGTATACAAAAGTGACATATTTATATACAGGTGTCAGTTAACTGATCTTTGGATAATTATTTTTGTGATCCCTCCCAAAAGCTGGCATTGCAAGAACTTTGGTACTGTTCTTCTTGTCAAAGCTTTGCCTGGAGCCTTGTCGTGCCAAGAGCTGTCAGGACATGGAACAGCTGCGGGAGAGGTTTGGGGTCTAGATGGCAGCTATGCTCAGTGTTTCAGGGAAGTCATAATTCATGGCTATTTTTTAAAATTTTTTTTAAAGTCTTGGTTAAACAAAAGTAATTTATGAGCAGTCTATTTGCAAATGTAAGCATTCAGCCAGTGGCAGACGCCAACGGGAGGGACTTGATCATGTGGCCCCATGTGAACGGGAAAGGCTCTCTCTTATCAGCTTTATCCTTTTCAGTTTAGAAAATAGGAATTTTTTTTTTTTCTTGGAGAGTTATTTATCGCACTGTGCATGTATAGTGAGGAAGAAATGGGATGAAAATATCCTCCTAATTTTGAGAAGGGAACAAGTGGCTTGCACTACTGCTACTGATAACCTGTCTGGCTGCTGCTACGTGTCGGAGGTCCTGGTTAAGTAGATGGTTTACCTTTTTTTTTTTTCCCTCCTCTTTTTTTTTTTTTTTTGAGAGAGAGATTGCACACATAAAACTGGGCAGGAGCTCCTACAGGCTTTGGCTGAGTTAGTACCACTGCCTAAAACTGCTTTTCTTCATTTCTGCAGCTTCTCCTCTCAATTTTGATTTAGTCCTTTGTTAACTTACAGTTAATGTGACTTTTGATCAAGACACTCTTGATTTAAAAAGCTGAATAAAAGCAGCCACAGAGGCTGGATCCATAGTAGGAAGTTTTAAATGGTGCCAGGGATGTGCTGAATTATCACAACCATTAAATTGCTAGCATGGTCCCCAGCGTGACTGGTCTGTGACGACAAGTGCTCTCTCATGTGGCTCTGAAGTGTGTAGTAGCCTGTGCCCAAAGGCCTCTTCTGTATCTCTGAGGGATGTTTCTCTCTTCCCTTCTTTTGTAACTACAGGGTCTGAGCCCTTAGGTTGGGCTGTGACTTCTGCACCATCTTCTCATGCCTTGGTTTGCTGTTCCACATTCCCCAGTGTTGACATGGGCTTTCTGAAACATTAAGCCACCTGGTCAAGGCCAAGGTCTACGTTTTTTGGCTCTTTCCAGCTCCTACAGAAAGTCCTCCCCTTATTCACTTGCATTTTTATGAAGACTTTAAGGAAATGATTGTGAGATCTGTAATGAGGTTGTCTCCTCAGGAAAGCAAGCAGCATTTTATTTGCTTCCAGCATCCCTCTGTGGAACTTGGTAATTTCTCAGATGCTGGCTATGGGAATGCCTTTAAGGTCAAGAGGCTGCCTCTGCTGTTGGCACAGGAACCTTCAGCAAGAGAAAACCAAAGCCCATTTTCTAGTCACCAAGGTCCCTTTGCCTAGTTTTGTTTAGTTTTGGTTTGGTTTTTTTTAAATAAATGGCCAACTGTCTTGCAAGTCTGAATTCTGTTGCTCTGTTTAAAAGCCATTTTTTTTTCACTGAGGTTTCTTACTCTTCTTTTTCTTTTCCATGTAGCTTTTCCCTGCTCCTATCTATTGCATGCCTTTCTTCCCAGCCATCACTCACTTGCACAAAATTTATTCCACAGCAGTTAGAAGCTAGTCACCATATTCCTGGGACAGGTTTTCTTCCTTAGAGGACTTGTGGTTTGAGAAGACAGTACCTCCAGAGCAGAAGAAATCCCCTTCCTTATTTTCCATTTCCGCAACCAGGATGGTGTTTTGGTCTTCTGTCAGTTGATGACAGCTGATGAGAAAATTCTCAGAGAAAAAAAGAAACACCTTGTCAGCATGTAAAACACCCAGGAAGAATTTGAGAGCAGGAAGAAAGACTGCTGCCTTTGGCCCCAGGAGGAGGGCAAGATTCATTTTTCAGACGGTCATGGAGCATGACCGATGCTTTTAGGGACCTGCTCATGGGACCTTCCATGGACTTCAGCATCTGTCTGAAGCTGTGCACTCCTCCGAATTGTTAAAGGTCGGTGTACAGGACTGGTTTGTAGATAAACTACAGTGAGGAAATTGATGACTTGGGAAGATTTCAGCAGTAGCTCAGTTCCTTTATGTGTCCAGCAGTCATGTGAGATGCGTTGAAGCCAAGCCAAAGCATTGGAAGAGCTAGGGTGTCGTATTTTAACTGTATTTTGCATGAGAAAGATGAAGCAGCAGAAGTAGACAAAAGGAAAAAATACACAAATTGTTCTTCTATGGATTTATGCATTGATTTCTTGGAAATCCTTGCTGACACTTTAATTTGGGACTGTTTTTTTAATTTTGGGATACTTTGCCCTCTTCCTTTTTGTTAGTGCATGTAGAACCACCGTTATATTAGAAATAAATTATTTTGTGATCTTGCTATTAGAGAGGTAATTTAATTTGTCTTAATTGAATCATTACCTTCTAGTCCTTAATTTAATGTTTTCCCTGTGTGTAATTCTCATTACACATGAGCATCAAAGGGAGCTGTAGTATGGGCTCTTCTGCAGTTCTGAATGTGTACAAAGTTACTCCTGTGTCTTATAACAACAGAGCTACAGGAAGCTTTAGCTTGACTCTCAGTTGGGATTCAGGCACTTTCAATGAAATCAAGAACATCATAGAAGTAATGAGGTGAGATTTTACCTCTCAACAGTCATATATACATCAGCATACATTAGTAGTAGCTTTGGAAACTGAATTAAATGCTTGTTGATAAAATCATAACCAATTGCAAATATTGTACAAAAATTGACGATGGTTTCTGCAAAAATGCATTTCAAATTAGATTTGTTTGCAGCTGCGTGAACGCTTTTCTCTCTGAAAGCGTGTTATATATTTGTTCCAGCCTTTCCTTTTCACAACCATGGCGGGAAAGAAAATCCGTACGTTGTACCTCTGTAAGGTATGAGTTGGAAGCAGGTGTAACAATGGTTTTAAAATAAAATGCCACAAGAAGTGATATTTACTCTGACTCTTCCAGTTCAAAACTGTTATTAATTTAAAGAAAACCACATTTTAAGTGTCTTACCACGAGTGAATGCTTTTCTGTTCATCTCTTGTCTTTCGGAAGCATAGCGTGTCAGTAAGCTCCTTGGACGGTCCGGCGCTGAGTTCAAATGACGAGGTATTCCCCTACCATGGGGTTTTCTCTGCCTGTAGACAGACACAGTGACTGTGTCGGAGTATCTGTATGATGGTTGTTTCTACACATGGTCAAAATACAGTTTAACCTTGCAGAGCAGATCACATCTGATCATACCGATCAAACCAACTGCTGCTGAAATGCGTGACAGCAGCGCTATTCAGTATCACAGGAAACATTTCGGCAGCAGTGAAGGGTGTTTCAGTAACGTACGGATGCTTGGGCTTTTGTAATTGGGTTTCACAGCAGAGTGACAAGTAGGGTGTAATATAAATAGGGCTTTGAGAAACTGAGCTGAAAACGTGTGACAATTGGTTGTTTTTATCTGTGTTTTGTTTATTATTCTGAAACAGTTTTTTATGACTTGTCCCCGCTGAAGAATAACAGCAGCACTGGAGGTGGTGTTGCCGCTTGGAGGCCAAGTCAGTGACATGAGCGTCAGTCATTAGAGAAGGATGGTGCTGAGCCAGAGTAATTTTTTATCCCGAAGAAGCTAATGTGAGGCTTATCCTAAGTACAGGCAACTTGAGATGTTGCTGCAGACGCTACAGCTGTTGAGCTGGTGCAACGGCAGAAGCAGGGAGGAAGGAGCACCTCGCTTCGAAGATGTGGTGGGGAGGCAGCTGGCCATTTGCCGATGAGCGTGTAGGAGATGGACGCCTACATCAGAATTAGAGACCCCAACGCCTCCACCCTTTCATAGTCAACGGAGAGGAATAGGTGTTTTTAGGGCGTGATTCATCCTATCGTAGCACAGGAGCCTAAAACTGGGCAGGGAAATTGTGCCCTGGAAATACTCATTTTTCTCTGTTGGCTCGGAAGGAAACCCAAGGTTCCTAACTCAAGTCCAAGCGTTTGTACCACAGCTGTCTGCAGTTAGGTGAGATGAACTTCATCCCTGGAGTCTATGAGCTAGAGCAGTATGAGAAGACTGAAATTGTCTTACTTGCATCTTCCCTACCTAAAATCCATATTTTTTACCTGCTTGGGAAAATT
This sequence comes from Pelecanus crispus, assembly GCF_030463565.1. Classification (NCBI taxonomy): domain Eukaryota; kingdom Metazoa; phylum Chordata; class Aves; order Pelecaniformes; family Pelecanidae; genus Pelecanus; species Pelecanus crispus. The sequence goes on along the minus strand of NC_134643.1, from coordinate 191,944,793 downwards.
TTGAACAGGTACTTGGAAAGCTTGCAGGTGACAGGAGCCTGAGTGGAGTGTCTTATGTAATCCTTTTTAATTTTTTTCTTAACGTAGTTACATATATGGGCATACAGTATATGTAACTTCATCCCCAAAATTATATACAGTGACATATTACTGAAATTGGGGTGCTTAAACTATTTTTGTAGCATGAATTTTATCTTGGTAATGGGGCTGCAACAGACCATCTTCCTTCTAGTTTCTGGAACATATAGTTGATAATAAGACCTTTTTTAATGCACACAGTATTTTATTTTAATTCTCTCTTTACAGTGCTTTATCTTTTTTACTGATTTGGCTTTTATTTATTCAAATCTATTTGCATACTCTTTCCTGGAAGCAAATAGGATCTGGGATGTTACGGTCAGTAAACAAACAGGATGTGCAATGTGAACACAATGCTCTTTGGGGAACAGCAAAGACCTCTTGGCCACCAGTGGTTCCAGGTTTCTCAGGCCAAGCAAGACGCAGCCTCAGAGAGAGGTGGCCGCAAAGGTGTGGGGTAGAAGCTGTCCCATTGCTTGACTTGATATACCCATGATCTGGCAACGTGATTGCATGAGAGGGCTTTAACTGCTCTGCCCTTTGTTCATTTTTATTGATCTTGTACTGTGTTATTCTATTTTGAAGCTTATGTTTGATAGAGTAGGTAGGTTATTTGTGGGTTTTTTGCTTTTGGTTTTGGTTTTTTTCTTTTTGTTTAGCAGACTGTCCATGGTAGAAGCCCATAGAAATACTAGTTTTGTTTCATAGTTCTTCCTTTTTTCCTGATTGCCCTTTACCACAGTTGTTGCTGAGACATGTTTTACAAAACACAGAGCAATTTAAAGTTACTGCTTTTCAAAAACTTTAATTGCACTTTCTACTTTCAGTACTTACGTTCCAGTCTCTTCCCTAGGAGAGCCTTACTCCATCGCTGTTGTCTGTGTTGAACCAATAGCTCTGATACCATTTTCCGTTGGTGGTGGTGTGCATAGTGGCAAGATTGTGAGACATGAGCAATCCCTAAGCAAGCTCATAATCATATGGTTGTTTTTCTTCTTGTGTGGTTAAATTAAAAAAAACCTGCTCGATCTGTGCATATCTGTGCTCTTGTGTGGAAGATGAGACCAAATGTACATATACTGGTTTTCTCAGACACATGTTTTAGCAACTTTTTGGTTTGTTTTCATGTTTTTAAGCTTGCCACATTCATAATGTGATTTATTTTTATAGTGAGAGCGCCTTAGAGTTACGCTAGACTTTCTTTGAGCCTGCTCTGCTGTCATCAGCTATGACTTTCTTCCTGCAAATGACATTTTAAAAGACTCGCTTTGGACTTGCTACTGTGTCTGTAGTAAATGGTATTTACTGAAAACCTCTTCCTGTTGAATGGTTGCCTTTTCAGAGAGTGTGCATCTTATTATTATTACTGGTCAGCTTGATTTCTGTTTTCCCAGCTGCCCCTTTTCTTCTGTGTCTGATGCAAAATAACTATTGAGACAGAAGGATGGTGTCTGAAAGCAGACTTAGGAAGGAAAGTGGGGGGGAAGTAATGTCAAGTGGCCGTAAGAATTAGAGAGGGAAAGTATTATAGCATGTATATCAAGCACTCTCTGTTACACCTGTTGCTCTTGTAGCAAGTATCCCCTAAAATAGTGGTCTTCAACTAGTCTCTTGTGGGGAAACTAGGTGCCTGTGAAAGGTTCGTCCGGTCCTGACAGCCACAGGACTCCTCCACCTCCAGCTTGATGGGAAGAGCAAAAGATGAGGGTGCTTGCAGCAAGTTGCTTGCCCAGTATTATTGTCAGCGAAGTTTAGCATTTACTGTGCTATGCCACTCCTCTGTATAGTCAGCTTTGATGCTGCAAAATAGCGTTGTGGGAGTGTGGTATTACCTACTGGAGTTAAGTCAATATATTAGATACTACAGTGATACTCAGCCTCAGGCCCATAGTGGGACACTGCTGCGACTTGGTTTTATGTGCTAAAAATCAACTCATTCTTTGGTACTCCCTCCTGATGGTCTAATATTCAAGTGATGTGGTATAGGTCTCTTCAAGTATTAATCACTAAGTGGTTAGATTGGATGTAGTCTTACTACCATAATTTTAATTTTCTTTTTTCCACCCCCCAGCTTGGTGATCCGTCTATTTTCCCTGCTGTCATTGTGGAGCATGTTCCTAGCGCAGATCTCCTACACAACTACTCTGGCTTAACCTGCGTGGATGAACCTAGTGACATGATCACTGAGAGCTCTCTGGACGTCGCAGAAGAGCAAATCATAGAAGATGATGATATCACCCTCACAGGTTGGCAATAAAAACATTTCTGTGCCATGTTTTTGCACCAAGGTGGCTGTGGCTAATGGTGGAAAAAGCTTAATGACAAAAAAACAAGAGGAAACAAAATTATAGTAGTATTGAATGCTGTTAATTCTGTACAAGACAGAGAAAATGGCGTTAATACCATTAGCAGGTGGCTTGCAATCCCAGCTGCACAGCTGATAACGGTGAAGAGTTTCATCCATCAACAGAGATTAAGACAGAGTCCTGCTCAGAGTACCAACAAGATTTTAATTTGCTCTTCATAGGGTTTGTTTGCTCTTATTTAATGGTTGGTATGTACCGAAGTAAATGTACATACCAAAAAGCAGGAATATGCAGCTTGAGTAGATATACTGCTTTTAGTTTCCTGAGAGGATACAATTAGGCATAAAATGTGCATGTTAGTGTGACTCATTGGTGTAATTCTGCTCTGCATAGTATTCATTCATATCTCTAATAATGATTAACACCTAAAATACAGATGTTCTGTGTAAATTCTGTTAGAAAAGGTAGCCCCAAAGAGAAAACAATTCTGAAGAGGAAAACTTGAAGATATGTCACGTTTTTTAAAAAAAAACAACCCCTCACTGAATGCATGCATTTGAAGCATTTTTGCAGAACAAGTCTGAAAGGTGGGGTAGATACTTCAGAGCGAGGATCTGTTTCTATGTCTTCTTTTAGCCATTAGGCTCCACACCTGGACTGTCTCCAGGGCTGGAGACAGCTTACTGGTTTCAATCATGCTTTTGACATCATTTCCAAAGGCATACTCTGATACAATCTTTTACCACCAAAAGCAAAACAAAAACTCAGCAAAACTTGACATGAGGAACAGTTCACAGAGTAAATTGACATGAGCTGTTCTCAGTAAATGATTTTATCTGATAAATATGGCTCCTGGTTTTTTTTTTCCTTAGTAGTGAATTATGTGTGAACAGACTGTGACCATACAAATAATTTAACTGATTATTCAAGAAGGTTTTACTTACTTAAACATTATTTCAAGTTGAGACCTCTTGCCAACTATTCACTTGCTATTCATATTAATTATTCACACTGTAACTGGCATTTCCTCAGTGTGTTACTTAAGCACCACTTAATGCGGCTGTGTGAATTTCTCATAGCAGATCGTTTTTATGAATCCATATTCACTGTAATATATTGTGTGTGAATTTTTACTTGCATGAATAATTGTGAAACTCCACTCTTGTGAATGCTCTTGTTAACATTTTTTTTTGTTGCTGGTCACATGAGAAGGGTTTGCAAATTGCTGCCAGAGACTGAAAATATGTAATCCTTGTAACCGATGGTGTCCAAGGGTTTCTGGGATACTTTGGAGGCAGACAAGTACAGTATTGTTCCCATCATCCATTGTAGTTCGAGCAATCTGGTTTTCTTTAAAGGCAAAGTCCTTAGAAAACCGGAGCTGCTGCTTTGCAGAGGTTATTGTTGTGAAGGAGACATTAACTAATTATCTGTTTCACACTCTCCATCCCGCTAGCTACTGTGTGTGCTGTGGCTTTCCTTGGAAAGGAAAGTGCCTGGTTTTGCAGTGCTGGATGAGCCCAGGCCGGGCAGGGACCAAGCGCCGCTGCTGAAAGCTCCTGCTCCAGATGCAAGGAGGGCGGCACTGGCAGCTCAGCCCCTGGTTGCTGGCAGGGAGCCATCCTGCCTGACTCAAGTGGGGCAGAATTCAGGGACCCAGGGGTGCGAAGGCAGCCCACAGGAGGTGAGGAGAGGACATTGGGGAAGGAGCTCCCTCTCACCTCCCTGCCCGCTGCAGGCAAGCATTGGGTGGCCGCAGCCGCCCGCTAGAACTGCAAGGCTGCCATGGAAGGGATCTGGTTCAAGCACGGCTTGCTGTAGGCTGCCCCTGAAACGGGGCTAATTGTAACTGAAATTTCCCACCTACTCTATTTTTTCAGCTGCTTTTTTTTTTTCCTCTCTTCTTTGAAGTTCCCGTCTTGATTTTTTTCATGGGGTGTGTTTGGTCTCAACAGTGAAACGTGTTGTTTTATTCTTTGAAGTTTGTACCAGGCGTTTCAGTCACTTCCACGTTTTGCCTTTGAGAAAGGATCAGACATTATAAAGACTGTACTAATTCCATATTAAAATATTCATAAGACTCAGGTTCACAGCAAAATGAAACTGAAACCGCCATCATTTGTGACTAAACATTACAAAGAAACGGCTGCTTAATATGCAGGAATTTTTTTTTTTAAAGTTACCAGTTCTGCAGTACTGTTTTATGACTCTGTCATACGTCAAGCTTCTCTTTTTCTCCTAAAATAACAGAAATTACCAGTAGGTCTTCTGAAACTGAAGCAGTTAGTTGTTAGGGTTGTATCTGCAGAATGATGGACGCTGGTAGGTTTTTCCATCTATAGGATGTAGCTTCAGCCCTTCGAAACCATAGCTATTGTGCATTGGTGATTACTTACCTGTAGTATAAATTATAATTTGCAGAAAACTAACAGGATCTGTTTCCTGTGAAACCCTGCTGAAAGATGGCTAACAACCAGTTTTTTAGTTACATTAATGATCACACTTTAGTTTTTTTATAATGAATAGGCAGACTTGTCTTATCACCCTCCTCTTTAAGAAGTACTTTTACCTGGAAAAACTGTGATGTCAATTTATATGGTCAGTTTGTTGCCAGTGTTATGGGACTTTAAATGATTAACCGTCATGTAGTAAAGGGTGATTAAGAAAATAAATTGGAGCATTTGGCTTTGAATGAAGTTTTATCTCTAAAAGGAATATTGAATTGTTTTTTTTTTTTTCCTCTGAAATGTAGAGGGGATAATGTTTTGTGCGAAATAAATTCTAGGTCAACTTGTCAGATGGTACAATTTGCTACACTTTATTTACCTTCTTAATGTGACTAATTATGGTTATAAGACACATAAGAAGGAGGAACTAATTGGATTATGTAACTTCCTGATTTTTTTTTTTTTTTTTTTTTTTTTAACTTTGCCATGGCTGGCCAGTTTAGTTTAGGAAAATAACAGTTAATCAAACTCTGCCATTTTGCGATTCACCTGTTCTGGTGTTGTTTTGATGGGATCAGGGAAGCAGCTGCACTGAGACAGATTATGGGGGTGAGGGAGGAGGGACAGAAAATTTGTGCTTAGATGCCCTGTGCCCTAGTCTGAATCGGGAGCATGGAAGTGTGCATTTTCATAGATTGATAACGGTGCTTAATAACCAGTTCAGAAGTTATTTTACAGGATTTCAAAGTTTGGTAGCATTTGGCTTGTACATTTGGTGAAGCTCTAGTGTTCGTGGCACAAGCCAGTGTGGTCAGGTAGGAGGATGAAAGCAAAGAGATGTTAGGTGCTGCAGTCCTGCACAAACCCAGCGTCTTTGGTGATCATTTACGATGCTACAAAGAAATCCAAAGGAATAGTTAGGTGGAAACTGAACTTCATGGTGTTAAACCATGAGGATTTTGAGTTGATGAGATGCTAATTGTAAAAAAAACCCAGGTACGGTTTCAATTACTTTGTAAAGAAATTATTCACTGCTGCACATAGCATCTGGTTAAGAACAGTGAGGGTTTTTCCATACAGCTTCCCAATGAGATTATTTTCCTTAAAATTTTAAAACCTTATTTAAAAAAGAAAATGAAGGGTGATGTGTAGGTCTCCTGAAATCACCTGTGTTCTTAAACTCAGTTTCCCAATGTCAGTTAGCAATCAGCTCAGAGCTGATATTAAAAAGCAATCGCTTAAATTTAACAGCCAGCTATTCAGCAAAAGGGGTCTCTGTCCATGTTTAATGGATCTCTTTCTACTTTTAGCAACTTTAGATTTCTTCCGATGTTTTTTTGAGGCTCTGTGGTCCCTGTTTTTGCCTGTGGTAAAACCAGCACTGAATATAAACACAGCTGTGACTAGCACAGCCTTTATCTTGGCCCGGACAAGGACTCGCCTTGTCCACTCTCCGGAGCTGCCGGCCACCGGGGAAGCAACGGGAGCGGGACGGGGTCGCTGAAAGCGGTGTAAAGCTTTGAAAAAAGATGCAAGGCAGGAGTAGGGAAAGCAGGAGTAGGGAAAGCAGGAGTTTGGACTGAGGCGGGGAGCTTCCAGCGTGTGAGGCATAGTTTCTTTCTCCACCAGGTGGGAAGAGCGGAAAGCTGTGTTTGGGCAGGCCTCGCGCAAACGGCGAGCGCTGATTCATAGCGAATCTGGATTCGCAGTAACTGGGCTGTAATTGGCGGGCAGATACAGAGGCTTACATCTGTGGCTTGTTCAGATAAACAAGAACTTGTAGAGTACCCTGGGAAAAAAAATGAAGTTACTTTTGGGTGTGGTTTTCCTTCCCCCCTGCTTTTTCCCCCCCTCTTCCTCCCTTTCTTTCCTTTTTTCTCCCCTTCCTTTTTCCTTCCCTCTTTTTCCCTTTTTCCTTTTTTCCTTCCCTCTTTTTTACTTTTTTTCCCCTCCTTTTTCCCTCTTCTTTTTTTTTAAAGTTTCTACCTATTTAAGATAACATTTGAAATCTGATGCTTGTCAGTAATTACCTCCCCCACCACCATTTTTTGAGCTCTGACTTTGCCGAAGTGTAACAAATAAACTATTTCATCTCAGTTCTTCTTAGATTTGTGACTGTATCATAACTGCCAGTGATTGGAATACCTTTCTGCAAGATTAAGAGAAACACTAAAATAACAGACACCAAATTTCCTTTGGTAGTTGAGTTGTTTTTCTCCGAGAACTGTTTCAAGTTGAGTGATGTGTATTAGCATTTTGCTGCTAGTAGAAGAGAGAGGTGGTGCTCCGTCTCCTCTGTGCGGTACCCCATACCTTGTTTGTGTTAGCTCTTGCGTTCTTGTGATTCAACTTGCTAACCCAGCAAAACCCAAAAAACTTCTTTCGAGCCATTTTAGAAAACTAAATTGTCTCGCTGCATGATCTAAAAAGCATGAAGCCTGGCTTGTGTTAAGTGACAGGAGCTTGGATCATGGACCAGGGGCAGAGATGAGAGGAAAAACCGCACAGCCCTTGTTTTTTCAGCAACAGGGAAATATTAATTTGGCGCAAACCACCTTGTGAAGTCATTGTCTAAGAAGAGGCTTGAAGGGTGTTAGCAAGGGCATTAATGTGGTTAAGAAACTTATTTTTGCCAGTCTGTGTCTGTGGATAGACAGATAGCTGGCACTCCTTACGTTTTTTGTGGGTATCAAATAATATTAATTTCTATGTTTACGTTGTTTAGATGACTATTACAAGTTCTTTTCATTAGTCTTGGTTACGGATGGTTGATTTTTAGCCACACGGTGTAACGGCAATGTAAAGCTGGCAACCTCTGCCTCACCTGCCATTTTTCGGTGAAGAATTGAGACTGCTCTGTCACCTCAGCACCTGAAAGCGAGTGGGAGGGTTTGCTCCTTGTACAGCTCTCGCCAGGGAAAGAGCAAACAGCGGCTGCTCCCTCCTCCCCGCCCGCAGCGCTGAGACCCAGGGGGTGCCACTGCTAGCTTTTGAGTTGTGTGTGGCAGCATAAACCAGCCCTGCTCAATGGCTTTGGCTGAGCTGGATCATGGCGGGTTGCCTTCCCATCCGTTCAGGCTATGTCAGAACTGCTGACAGCTGTATTGGCAGTGCTGCGTGCCTGTATTTAGAGCGATATCTTTATTGTGGACTTCATTATGCTGGTAGATGATATGGAAAGTTCCCATCCAGATAAAACTTAGAGCCAGAAGCGATCAAGTCAGCACTGCCGGGCCAAGCACAGGCATGCCTGCAGACTGCATGGGCTGCGCTCAGTCTGGGCTCCTCCTCAGCTGGCCAGGCATTCCCTAGGGATGCTCTTCGGCTCTTGGGGCTGAGCCGCTCTGCGGCTGAGCTCCCGAGCCTACAAGCTGCACAACAAAATTGTCAGCGGTTTGCTGCCGTGCCTCACTCTATGACTTCCCAAGCCAGGACAGTAGTCTGTACTCACTACCTCCCCTTGTCTCTTTTCATGCTGTTCACCTCCCGAACTCTGTGTTTCTCATTTCTTAAGCCTGTTCGGAGACACCAGCCAGAAGGTACAGCTCCTGAACTGGCTGAATGTGCAAGACATGGGGTGGAGGGGGTCCTGTAGACAACAGGGTGAGTTGCTGTGTGGGTCAAGGGTTCCCAACCACCCGTCTCTGTTGTGTGTTGGCGTGAGCCTCTGATGCTTGGGGCGTGGTAGGACTAAGGCCAAGAAAACATGCAGAAGGTAAGGAGCTTCTGAGCTCCATGTGCTGCCTGTAAATCACAGCTGGGTGGAGGAGGTAGGGCAGATGCATGAATGTCTGCATTCATCTTTGCCCTCTCCTAATGATACGATTCCTGAAGCTGTAAACATTTGGGGTGAAACTGGTTTTTTTTGTTGTATTTTGTTTTTTTAATTATGTGATTGTTTAGTGCTAGTGAGCTGTGTGCTTTGTTGTTGCTGTGTTATTTTTTTTTTTTAAGTACAGAAATTCTGCTTTCTGGCATAAACCTCTTGCCTTTATGTGAAGAAGAATGTTCCAAGGTCATTGCATTGTGTTTTATGGTGCATTTTTACTTGCTCTCTCAGTCAGTCAGTCTCCTCTCTTTTTTTTTTTTCTTTTTTTTTTTTTTTTTTTTTTGGTGACTGCTTTACCCAAAATTCCTCAAAGCTAAATAGGGAAAGAGGGTGTGAAGCTGACTCATTACCGGACTGAGAAAGTAACTGAGGTTCATTGGTGTCCTAGGGAGGGGAATACTAATGCAGACCTTTGTACTGCTTTGATAGATGCAAGTGAATTCCCCAACGTGGCTTCAAATTTGTGGCAAAGGATCAGGAAGCCTGGCCCGTGCATTTCCATCCAACAAAGAGTAATTTCTGAAACAATGTGTTAAACAGTTCTAAAGGTTTACGGTAACAGGTACTGGAACTAACATCTAACTTGTTTGTCATGCTACAATTACTTTGAAAAAAATCCCCTGGTAAGATATTCCTCCAGTCAAACCAATATTATCTTCTTGAACAGCTGTTATTTTGCAAATCTGCTTTAAGTATTGGGAAAGAAATTACATTTTTTCGGGTTTTTTTGGTGTGTAGCCTCACATGACCTTAATTATTAATTAATGCTCAAGAGCTTTGGATTTGTCTAATGACCACCCTCATGAGACTGATGAGGGCTTGTCTAGTAGTCAAAATTTTTGAAAAGTTTGTCAGCCCGCTGTATTGCTTTTTGTGTTTTATGTTTGCTTTCCAGTGTGCTCCTGGAGCCTGTTCTGTTAGCCCTGTGTATAATCCCCACAGATTTGAATGGTTTAGGATTTAGCTACACCTTTAGATCATATGCTGTCTAACAGAAGTTGTGGAATATTTTCTTGTCTGTCCTCCAGGCTAAATGACAGGATATTTTTGGTGAACATCTCTTGATTATGGCATTTGCTTCCTTTGGACCACCATAAGAAGAAATCAGCAGTTTTGGGGTTTTTTTTAAAGGATACTGTCTGGAATGTTGTTTGTGGTAGTAATATTTCTTAGGGTTCATGGGTGTTGTGTTTTACTGCATGTGCTTGATCAGCAAAGGGAGGGGTTAGAAAGATGAGGCAGAAACAAAGGGTTTGGGTTTTGGGGTTTGTTTTTTTTTAATACATACAATCTGAAAAATGTAGTGTATTAAATAAATGGCATGATTGCAGTGTGCATTTTCTCCCCAGATAACCTGTTACTACTCATCTAGTACAAAAGCATGGCTACCACATTTTTTTTTCCTAGAAATGAAATAGGAATAAATATTGTGTTAAGCTTTAACTCCAGTTTGTAGCTTGTTAAGAATTAGTTACTTTTTCTTGCTTTTAGTTGAAGCATCTTGTCATAATGGAGATGAAACAATGGAAACAATCGAGGCTGCTGAAGCACTTCTCAATATGGACTCCCCTGGTCCTATGCTGGATGAAAAAAGAATAAGTAAGTTTTTTATGAAATCAAAGCCAGTCTGTATTTGCCATGTTGGTTTATGAAATGAGGAGGGATTCAGTGCAGCATGGTTGCGTAGAAGGGGTAGGATGGTTTTGCTTCCAGGTAGACTTTATGTACATAGTTTGGATATCAGAAATCCAGTGGTGTATGCAATGAAAGATTTCATTGCCATGCCAGAGTTGAACACTGACAGATCAGGAAAGAATCAAAAATTGCAAAGGGAAGGTGTGAATGAAGCAGGGTTGTTTAGACTGCTGTGTTTTGTTTGGCTGATAGAGGATGAGTCTGTTTATATTCCCAAGATAAAAGAATATACACTTACATTTGCAGATTGTCTTAAATATGAATAAAAATGTGTGATCACCAAATAATTGTGCTTTTTTGGGGAGTGGGTTTTGTCCTTAAATTGCTCTATTTTAATATTGCTTCTGCTTGTGTAAAATCATGTGGGTGGATGTATTTGATTATGATCAGGTCTTCTCTCCCATGAAGGCCTTAAGTGTCATAGTTTTATTTCATTCTATGTTTAAACATTTGCTGTAAAAAGTAGCTTTTAAAAGTCCTTGTGGCTGTGTGAAAATATTCCTATCATCCCTTTCCCTTAAGCAACTATGTTTGGAGCAACTGAAGATGATGATATGGTGGCTCCTATTACACACGTGTCAGTCACGCTTGATGGGATCCCCGAGGTGGTGGAAGTTCACCAAGCCCCAGATCCTTATGCTGAATCACCAGAGACTCCAGAATTTGAACAACCAAAGAAGAAAAAAGGTAAGATGCTACTGGAAAACAGTGGTGTGGAGTAGGAGAGCAGTGGGTGGCATGCTCGCCTTCCCTGTGGGTGTCTGGAACCGTTCTGGGTGTCAGGTCAAAATAACTGAGTGGGCTTAGCTAGAAATACAGAGAAAGCATTTTCTTACTGGGTAGTGTGAGCACAGATACTGGTGCTTAGATACTAACAATGTTGGAGAGGTAGCAGTGATGGCTTATACCACAGGAAACATGGATCTCTGCTTGTTCCTATTTATAGTTTTTTCTTCAGAGCGGAACTGCAATACAAGCTATAGAGCTTTTGTTACCATGAATGCTGAAGCACTTTAATTGGCTCCTATTTAGCTTCAAATAAAGATACTTGGTCTGTTCAGAATATCGGATGAGAATGAGGAGGGTTTTTTTTTTCACTTTTCTTGAATATGAATGGTGGTTTTTTTTTTTTTCTAAATAGCTGCATGCTACAGTAAGCATTAGTCCCATTTGCAGTAGATAACATTTACACAGTGTCCACTGAGTGATGTTCCATTGGAGTTGGTGCTATGCTAAAGAGCAATGAAGTTACATGGTGTTAATCAGACCTCCTGCTCCTGTTTTCCCACCCTGCTTCAGCATGGACCCTGTCAGAGGTCCTGAAGCTGATGTCTACAGTGGAAGAGTGTCATGGAGCGCAGGCAGATGTCAGGTGCTGTTGCAATGAATTAAAAAAAAGAAAAGAAATAAAACAAGGGAGTTATGTTTCTGGAACTAATCCTAGGGCTGAGCTAGTGCATTAGGACTTGGGCAGGTTCCCCTGTGGAAAAAAAGTCTTCCAGAACAGGACTCCTGCTACCCAGCCCCCTGAATGAGAGTGCATTTTTGGTGCTAATGCAACCATCGTACTCCCAAATGGTGGGAGTCGTTATCTGTGAGAGAGAGCGTACTGTCCTGTGGAAACCTTGGGGAAGCCTCCTGAGCCCCACGAGTGTCACAAGGTCTGCTAGGGATGGGTGTGGGTCGGGGAGTCTCCGATTCCCGTAAGAAAGCTGAACTGAAACCGCTGTGGAGAAGAGCTTTACCAGCAGCTGCCCCAAGAGTGCTGCTGGGGAAACTACCGTGCTGTGCACACTACTGCGAGATAACCAACTGTAAGAAGATTTTAAACTGTTTTTTTTTGTTTTGTTCTTTTCTTCTTCTTTTTAATGTTTGCTGTTACGTGGGTCAAAACAAGGAGCCCCTACCTGCCAGACATTTAACCTTGTTGGCTTGACGCTTTCATACCCTTTTTCGTGTTGTGCTTCTGCTTACACCCACTCCTTCCTCCTCCCTAGCTGTAGGTTAGAAACCCAGCTGCTTCACAGCAAATGTGTGTGTTTTGCTTTTGACAGTTACATCAGATAGAAAAAATACTAGAAAAGATGCATCAGCTTAGTGTTTCATTAACTACTAGTTTTTGATGAAGTTGAGACTTCATGAGGTAGATGGTCTGGTCTGAGTGATGCTGAAATGTAACTTCAAAATGTCCAGGGATTTGTAAGGCATTGGTGTACAACAATTACTGCAAAATGTTATTAATTTTGTAGTGCACTTTAGGGTGACATGCAGCGTGTGGGTGGGGTTTTGTTGTTGGTGGTGGTTTTTTACAGTGCAATATGGCTTCCCTTCCTTTGGTCAGTTTTGTGGCATGGTAAAGGACCGTGGTCATTTTGCCATATCCATACCACTCATGATTTTATAGAATTCTAGCATGTATAACCCATCAGCTAAACTTGTAGGGTTGCACTGTGCAGAGCGTTGCTAGCTAACTGAGCCAGAATGGCACTGCCAAGTAGAGCTCCTCCAAGAAAATGTTCTGCAGAAGTGATGGGGTGATTTCACTTCCTTTCTTTGTGGGCCTTATTGCTGCAGCAGGAGAGCTGTATCCACCCATCTGCTGAACTCCAAACCCGTGTTCAGCATGATGTTTGTACTCATGAATGTCTGAGCACTGAGCTGCCGAACTACAGATCAGAAAGACGGGAAAAACAAAGGGATGTCAGAGAAAGAAACTTGGAAATTTGCTATACTAATACCTTCAGTCCCATTTTTGCTATGGGAGGTATCTGGCAGTAGGTGGTCACATAAGTTATACACACGTTATATTTTAGATATATACTGTTTATTATATTTTTACATACATTATATTTTTTAAACAAAACCCACTGAAAACAGTGCAAGAAAATTGTCCTGGTTTCGGCTGGGGTTAAACCACGACAAAAATGTATCGAACTTTTTCTGGTGTGGTATAAAATATTTAATTAGGAGGAGCATCTCACTTTCTAAATAACACATTAATTTGTAGCATGAATTTCTAACCAGAAGTGGTTTTGCAACCATGGAAATAGGAAAGTAGAAGTACCAATTATAAATTCAATTAGCTATACAAAATTACGGTAGCCCCACATAAGGCTTAGCTCTTGCACATTCTTCATCCTTCCTCTTTGTAAAATTCTCTCTTAAAAAGGAACTTAGTGATGTACTCTGAAAGGTAACAAATTCATGCTCTGTTGAACCAAAGGAGGAAGCGTGCTAATGCTTAATGTGCTTTCATAAAATATCTTCTTTTAAACAAAGGAAACATATCTTGTGTGTCTCTGTTAACTGTGTTTTTGATGGTATCAGTCAGTGCCTGGAGGTTATAGCTCAACAGTGTAGTCTAAAACCATCATCTTAAGTATCTCTAGCCCAGATATGGAGCAGTAACATCAATACCTTTCTGTAAACAAGTTTCACATTCTTCACTGATTGCTAATTTTGGATGGGTTTCTGGTAGAGGATTGTCCATACAGAATGTCTAGGCTGAGGTAAGAGAGCCTAGAATTGCTGTAGCAGTAGTATTCATATTTAGTAGCCTAGGTTATGCCTAATCAGAAGTGCATGAATTAGATGTGATCAGTACTTATGTTCCCTGAAGTTGACCAGTAGTAGTTCAGTCATGACCTAATTGAGCCTTCATACACTTCATTCTCTTTTAAGACCTGATCTCATTTGGACACAAGGTAATTAATTACATCAAAATAACACTCCCCACTCCTTAATGGTGTACATTTACACCTGTAAAAGAGGGGAAACGAGATGAGCACCTAACAGAGTCTTTCCCATGACACAACTCTAAAGGGAGAAAAGCACTTAGCCAAAGTCCTGAGGGACTTCTTGTGCAGTGGAAGCTGATCTATACAAGAGTGACTTCATCTAGACATTTTAAGGAAAACAGACATTTCTGCAGCCAATACTGGTGAGTTGAACAAATCCTTTCATATGATGATATACGAAAAAAACAATATTGTAGGATTTCCTCCCTTCCACCTTCATTTAAGTCAAGGAAAACATTACTGGCCAAGACGTTGGCTGAACTTTGTGTCCCATCCTCAGTCATGAATCCTGTCTGAGCAGAAGCAAGAAAATTAGAGGACTCCAGTCATTACTAGAGTTTCCTTACTGTAGCTCCCTCAATTAGCTATCCCTCCTCCCCCATGCCCTGTCAAAAAAAGAAAGACAAAGGTACAAAGCTGGACTTTAGCAAGACTTAGCTAATGTCAAAAGGTGACTGCCTAAGCCAGTGTTTCTTACAACTTCTTTATATATACCTGGAAGTCTAGAACAAAGCAGACAGCACAGGCTGGCACTGGGCATTTTTTTCCAGAGCTAGTGAAAAACCCTCACTCTTAGTCTGCAGCAGAGCCATTTCCTTACTAAAACAGCCCCTAGAAACAAAACCAAAAGTGGAACATCATAGTGTACAGGATTGCACAGGTCTGTTGGTCTTGCCTCTGTAGAACACAAACTCTTTGGAAATGCAATAAATAGACAAAAAGAAAAATATTTTTCTTTATATCTTTAATTGTGACAACAGGTTATTTGGACTAGAAATATGTTTCTCTGAGTCCTGTGTCTGCTTGGTCTATTCTGCCTCTCAAAAGAGGCAATCAATGCTCTTCATTCTTGTCATTGGTTGTATCTAACTTCTTCCTTTCAGTCTCCCTCACCAGATAGAGCCACCATGCTTATGACTTTGAAAACTGGTGTTTTTTCAGAGCCAGTTACTGGTTCTGCTGGTCTTAACAAGCAAACAAGTGACTTTCCTTTACCTGTAGCCACTGTTGAGAAGGGTGTAAAAAGAGAACAGGACTGAAAAATGTTTTATTCACATGACTGTATAGTTTGCTGCTGTCAGTGGAGATTTTGAATCTATTAAACAAGGAGACAATCTTGTTTTATCCCTAAATTCCATTTTGGTGATGAGTGAACAAGAGAGTGCTCTGTATTTTATGTACCTTTTCCTGTTTAAACTCTTGCCCACAGTTAATAGCTTGTTCTTCTCATCTCTTCTGTTTTAAGTGCTCTTAAGAGTACCTAAAAAGCCACAGAAATTTCCAAGGTACATGGACTTTGGAAAAGTGAGCATAATCTTTACTAGAAGTACACTAAGAGCATAGGGGGTCCAGTCCTGCTGTAGAAATTTAAAAAGTTCAGCACAGAACTGAGCTCCTAACTTACTAGAAATTGAATCCTCTCTGAATTGGGGAAACAAATCTCTTCTCTTTTTAGGTCCTTGTTCTTCTTTATTTCGTGGTTTTTTTTAAGCTGCAGTTTGAGTTACTGGTGGTTTATTTCAGGGAAGAAGCCGAAACCGTCTCGTCCAGAGTCCCCTACTACAACTCCAAACATATCTGTGAAAAAGAAAAACAAAGATGGAAAGGGTAAGTCAAAGAGTTGTCACTGAAGTTTTTAAAAGAATGTTGTTTCTGAGCAACCTGTAAAAAGAAAACATTTGTGATGTAAAAAGAAAATGTTTACTAATTTTCTTGTCATGTAAAACCAGGTCTTATGCTCAGGGGTAGTTAACACCTCATCTTAAAGCAAGTAAAAATTAGTGCATGAGATTTCTTGGTGAAATACCCAGTTCCTAGGGAGAATAACATATTTGTCATGTTAGTAGCAAGGGTTCTTGGAAACTCTTCAAGCTGCCACAGAGGCTGCTGTGTTTTGAGTGAAGTCTTGGGGAGTGCTTCGCATTGTATTAGGGTTTCTTGGGCTGTGGTTATTTTGACAGATGATCTTTGAAA
Source organism: Pelecanus crispus (assembly GCF_030463565.1). NCBI lineage: Eukaryota > Metazoa > Chordata > Aves > Pelecaniformes > Pelecanidae > Pelecanus > Pelecanus crispus. Next base: position 191,928,667 of record NC_134643.1, on the reverse strand, counting down.
ACGTTTTCCATCTGTGTGTGTCTAATTCTGCATGAGGAGCTAATCAAGGCTGCCAGTTGGCAGCAGGAAGTACCAAGCCCTAAATTTTGAGGAAAGTTATAACGCAGCCTGAAGACTTGGGCAGGAAACTTGCTGTTTTGATGCTTCTTTCATTCCGCCTGTGTTTAAAAGGCAGAAAGAAAATAAATACCCCGTAACTGATACAATAAATCATTTCCTCCAGACTGAACTGTTCAGTAACGCCCGTCAGTTTTGTCCAACAGCTCTGTTGCTTTGCTCCCCTGTGTCACCACAAGCGCCTGCACGCAGGCCTAGGGACTGATGGCCTTGCATGCTGTGCAATACTTGCCAGGACAGAAGCCCAGCCAAACCTGGAAGGTGGTGGCAGAAGAATGTCAGTCTCTCTTGAAATCAGAAAAATCGCTACACTGACACATGAGTATGGTTTGGGTTTTGTTTTTTTTTTTTTTCTTTTGAAGAGGGATTTTCTGCAATAACAGGAAATAAAGACTTGTTTGCAAGCAATAAATATTTAACAGGTTAATGCTAGCAATTTTGAGTATGCATTGTTGCTGGTTTTTTTTTTTTAATTAAAACGTGATTTTTAAGTAAAAATGAAACAAAAGTATCAGAGAAACCTCCAAATAGTGCTCAAATGAAATAATAGAAAATATTAAAGCAGCTAGCCACAAAATTAAAAGGCAGAATAGTCTAATGTTTCTGTCACTAGCAAGTATACCTCATATTTCACATTTGTCCATTGTTACAAAATTGCTAATTCAGAAGGAATTAAAAGGGAGCGTGTTGCCTGAAACCACTGCCTGTTACAAAAAAAGATACCACAAAAGCATTTGTTTAGCGTTTTGAGGAACACAGAATTGAAGTAAAAGGGATATTAATATAACTGGCCATGACAGGAAAGCAGCTAGAAAATCGTAAGAGTTGCCTGTCTCTCAGTATCCACAATGTTCCCCTAAGAACACGTATGCTAAAATACCAAGCCCTCCATATAATTATTTGATGTGATGCATGGAGAAAACTGAGTTTTCTACATATTTCTTGTTCTGCTGTGACTCAGAGGAGGTTAAAAATTCTGCCTGTGAGTAAAGCAGAGGTGGTTTTTGCAGACAGTCCTCTTCACAGTGATTTTCAGTGGCTAAGCAGTGACAAATTTTCAGACTGCCTTGATGCAGCTGAGCATTTTTAGTCTAGACGACAACAAAAGCACCCTGGATTAGATGGTAAGTGGCTGGGAATGCTCTCACTCCTGGCTGACATTGTGCCTTGCCTAAGCAGTCTTAACCTTTGCCTTCGGGGTATCCGAAAGCAAACGGGCTGACAGTTTCATAGAAGCTGGGAGACATTTGTTGCAAAGGCAGTGTATTTTCTCTAGGGGTGTTCACTTTTCAAGTTTCCGAAGGAGCTGTTAACATTTTGTACTGCCAGTGCTGATGATGTTGCTGAATATTTGCAAAATACAGATTGCAAAATATAGATTATAATACAGTAGTATGGGAGTTTTAATTTGTAAGACACCTCCTCTTGCTGAAAAAAGTTCAGACTGGCGGTTATTAAAGTTGAAAAAAACTGCCGGGTTACATTGAAGCTAACAAAAGAGATCCTGTCGCCTCCTGATGCACTGGACATCACTTTTTGTGAAACTTAAGAAATCTGCACATGCTGTCCCTGCTGTGGTTTTGCCACAAAAAAACATAGTTTTGCTACTTGTGGGAGGTGATAGTTTCACATAAGAAGTTTTTTCTGCCTTTCTCAGACTAACAACGTATTTATCACTGAGAAGCTTGTGTGCAGCTTCAAGTGTCCAAAAGAACATCAGGCACCAAAAGCCTTAAAAAAGCAGGAAAAAGGGTCTCATTAGTTATACGAGTTTAAACTCCTTAAATGTGCTTTTGGAAAAAAAGAGTATGCAAATTTTGTAGTAGTTTTAAGTATTCACAATCTGTGAATTTAATACTGTTTCTTTATATGTGGTAAACACTGAACAGATGTGATGGGTTTCCACATGTAAGTGTTTGCGCCTGCTTGTTTGTAAAATGAAATTTGAATGTTGTCTACCAGCAAGTGCCAAGTGCTCGCTGGATTAAAAAAAAAAAAAAATCTTTTTCTGAAGGTTTGCCTACCTCAGCATATGCCACTGATTGCCCCATAGAAATCTAATTGTTAAAAGTAAGGATTTTGTTTAGCCTTTTGAAGGATTATAACACTCACCTCAATTCAGCAAAGTATTTAAGCAAGGGTTTAATTTACAGCATTTTCAGAAGATGGACCTGAACGTGTTTCTATTTGGGGTAAAGCAATAGGGACTGCTTCTGTAACTGGATTAGGCAGGAGGGAAGTGTACACATAGGTGACTAATGCTGTCTAACACCGGTGGCTGGAAAGGGGTGACTGTAGGCTGACTGGTACCTGACTGTAGATTACAGACAGGGGCTAGGGTGTCTGGGCACTCAGATTGTAATAACTAACAAGAATCCCTTCCCATGCCCTTCCACCACTATTTCCTAGTCTTGATGATACAGTACAGTGTACTCGTAAAGATACCAGCTTCTTAATTTTTAGATTATTTACATCATTAATAAAATATGGTCAACTAATATTTTTTTTTCCCTGTGTCCTGAAATACTTTTATTTTAGGAAATACAATTTATCTCTGGGAGTTCTTACTAGCACTGCTGCAGGACAAAGCTACATGTCCTAAATATATCAAATGGACTCAGAGAGAGAAAGGCATTTTCAAACTGGTAGATTCCAAGGCCGTGTCCAGGTTGTGGGGAAAACACAAAAACAAACCTGACATGAATTATGAAACAATGGGTAGAGCTCTCAGGTATGTGCATTTTTAATAATAGACTGGTTTTGTTGCCTTGGGGTTTGCATGCATTAAATGCCTCATCTAATTTGTGTAACAACAGAAAAGCGTTAGTATTCTATCAGTCTGGGAAATGAAGAAGTTATTTCGGCAAAATACATAAGCTAAGTAAAAGTGACCTTACTAACCTCAACCCCAAATCAGTCACCTTCAGTCTCAGCTCAGACATTTTCAGTGCTGCTGCAAAAACTGCATCTTCATAGTCAGCCACAGACAAAGTAAGAGACTGAAGATTCCAAGCGGAGCAAACCTTTTACATAAAATTTGAATCTCTTTTCTCAAAAAAATCCTAAATTCAGGTGTATTGATGAAATTATTTCTACTTGTTGCAAATGATCCCATTTCCAGTGGAAGATACAGTTTTAGAATTAAGGTCTCGTTGCGCTTCTCTGAACTTACATGTACAGACAGTTTTAAAACGTCTTATCTTGTGCCTCTGCCTATCAGGCTGGGATTTTTCTCATACATGAAAGACTGTGCAAAATAAACAGACATCCACAAAGCTTCAGTCTTACCTGCTGATTGATAATTGTCCAACTGAGCAGCTATGCATTTCTTTTCATTTCCCTTCACCTCACACCTCAGTGTGTGTGATTTCAAATTGTCATATTAATTTGTAAATATAATAGAAGTAGTGCTCTCATGTCCTAGTCCCTTTGCTTTGTTGTAACTAAAATGTCTGCCTGTGCTCACTGGTGAATAAGCATGAATTCAGGTAACCGAAAGAACTGTATGAGTCAAGGGGAGAATTAGAAGTTTCATGCAACTTTTAATGAGTATGAGTTGATATCAGAGCTGTATGAGTCAAGAGGAGAATTAGAAGTTTCATGCAACTTTTAAAGAGTATGAGTTGATATCAGAGCTGCCAAGTCACGGAGTTCTTCTGTGTCTCCTCAGAGTTATCTGAGGTTGAAATTAAAAGGTGACAAGAAATACCAGTAAAAGAAAGATGTTTGAGGAAAAAAATACGCTATTAAATTGGCCGCTCCTTTATAGTGAAGAAACTAGGCTCTTAAAATATTGTTTGCTTGTTACTGCTGGTCTTATTTTCTGGGGTTTTTGTAGTCTTTTGGGGGGGGCGGGGGGGGGGGCGGGGGGTGTTTTTTGACAAAAGACACTGTGTAACTTGATGTGTGTACACTTTAAACAGATACTATTACCAAAGAGGAATACTGGCCAAAGTAGAAGGTCAGCGCCTAGTATATCAATTTAAAGACATGCCAAAAGATCTCATCTATATAGATGATGAAGATGCAAGCCCTAGCACTGAATCATCAGATTCAACGCTGCTCTCAACTCCTGTGGCCAATAGAAACCAGTCGAGCAGATCTAGAGCGTCTGCAAACGCGGGAACAAAGGGAGGATCAACCACAGTGCTAAAAACAGGAAACTCGAAGCCTGCTAAGCTGAAGGAGCACGTAGAAGTTGTACAGCAGCAGACACCTGGCTTGGCTTCAGAAGTTTTGAGGACAATGCAATCTCCGCAGCCAGTACATCCTACTCAGCTTTTTCGGACAGTTCATGTAATGCAGCCATTGCAGTCCCTTGCAGAAGGACATGCAGCTGTAACCAGTAACGTTCCAGATGAAACATTAAATCCCTCTGTTCAGAATATAAGGTAAGAAAATGTACAGAAAATAAATGTTTGAATAATAACAAATTCACCAGATGATGGCTAGATAGATTCTTTGTTGTGCTTCAAAACAATGTTCATCTCCCAGTTTGGTTGAAGTGAAATGGTCTTCGTGGCTGATCCTAGGAATTGGGAGTTACTACAGCATACTGCGACATGTACACTCATAAATGTTCTGCCTTTGGTGCAGGGTAGTGCATCTTGCCTGTGGTATTAGGCCTGATGCAAATCCTTTAAAGAGAAAAAACACACAACTTCTGTTTAAAATTGGTATCATCAGTTCTGTCCCACAGCAGAGGCAGTATTTTCATGGCTCTGGTTTTTCACTGACTGTTTGGTGTCTTCACTTTTGAATTATACATGGTGTGTCTGCATGATCCCTTCAAAAAGATTTTCCTTCTTGCTTCTTAATTTTTCTTCCTAAGAATTTTTTGTCACCTCTTTCATCTTTTTCATTGTCCCTAGTTACAACAAGGGAAAGCTCCATGTTATCTACTCTAGCATTTTGCTGCTGTTACAAGAGCATGTTCTTTTAATTTTAGAAAGCAATTAGCAGAATAATCTCATGGGAGCTGTGTACCTGCAGACTATTTTGGGAGGCAGTCATGCTTCCACGCTTAATTTGTAAGTCAACTGGCTAACACTACACAGTGTTTAAGCATCATGACTCCTTTGCATGTACCTGTTAGCAGCATCCTTAATGAAGAAGCTTTAAAAAACAGTCACTTAAGGCTGGTTTTACCCTAGCTTGAGGCGTCCCCTGATGGAGCTTGTTCATCTCCACTGACTACAAAAGACCTAAACCAAATAAATGTTCTTGTAATCTAGGCTCCTCACAAGAATGTCAGAGTTGTATATGGTGATTTTGGACCTTAAAGCAGTCTCAGGAAAGCTTCAGGATATAATTCAGGAGCTGCACATTCTTAATGAATTATCAACATAACTTGTTTTTTAAGATTTGCTCTGTTAACATCACCATTATAATGGTTATCAGTTTGTGCTGCAAAATGTCAGTAATGCTATTTCCTGCTCCCTTCCTCTGTTCTTTCCTTTGAAAATTGCATCCAGAGCCACCAATAGATTTAGAGTGGTACTGACTGTCTGGGGTTAACCATGCAATTTTGTCAGAGAGAAGCAAGTAATGACACTAATGACAAATAATTTCTTCGTTTCCAAAGAATAAGTTTTGCTCTCTCATCTCTGCTACTAGAGGGATGCTGTAAAAGCTATTCAGTTATTAAAACTCCACTTATATAAAAGGAAAATCCAGAACAGCAATAACAGCTAGGTTTTTCAGAAGAACTGAAAGAAGAACTGAAACTGTTTGGATCAGCCTCCAGTGACTGATATAATAGAATCAATAAGAAACGCTTTAGGAGAGAACCAAGTAGTTGAGGAAGCTGAAGATTTATATATATAGGAAATAACAAACCAAGACTGCAGCTTCAATCAAGAAAATCTTACATTATCTCTTCTTTCCTTGGGCTAAAAAAAACCCCCAAACTTTAAAATTATCCCTGGATTTCCTAGTTTGAATCTTGAGGTTTTTTTAATTTTCTTAAAAAATTATGAAATGTTTTCATTCATACTGCAATATGAAAAATTCACACTGAAGAGAGAAATTCACTGGTTAGTAAAGGCTGCAAGGGAATAAATACATTGGGCCATGAAAGAAAAAATATTTTTCATAGTTACTGGTAGGCACTGTAAAACAAGCTGGAAAAAGCTACCATTTTTAAGTAGACAATATCCGTTTTAATTTGTCTTTTAATACTAAAATGCATGATTTGAAATCAAATTGCATTTTGCTTATTGTTTTAACCAACTAGAATTAGTTCAAGATGCACAAAGGGGAGGGAAGGGTTATATTTGATCAGAAGTTTATGTGAAAGATAATTAGGAAGAATTTACAAAAAAAACCCACCAGGTTTGGAATTAATTTAGAAAAGTAATAAAAATCTGCACCAAGGTGATGTCTTGTAAGTTTTTAAAGCTTAGGAATGAAGCTACTCTGTACAGTGCAATCCTATGATTTCAGGGTTGATGAAGGATTTAATTACTTGTAAAAATTGACTAGGGCAGTATAGTGAAAGGAAACAAGTACAGACATAACTGAAGCTATACAGTACCATTTAAGTCAGTAGAATAATGCTATTAAACATTAATAGGGGGAAGGTTCAGCAATTTGCAGAGTTAAATAGCTCTAGGCTAGACCTACACTAGACTATATATCAAAAAACATATCAATAGCACAGGTGGTATAAAAAGTAACAACAAACAGAAGTATCTGTAAGACCTAAGACGGCGGGCAGGCAAGAAGTCCAGCCTACCATTTGGAAAGCTGCTCAGTGACATTATGACACTCAATTATTGCATTATGGTATTTCACAATCGGACCTTGGGCAATAAGCTGCGGGGGGGGGGGAAGTAGTAGAGATGATACATGTATGAAGTTTGAATGAAGTAAAAGCCTTAAAGCCTTAGGGTTCTCTGTTGCGTCGGTTCTAATCCATTGTTTGTAATTTACAACATTATTCCATGAAGTCTTCAATTGCACTTCCTTAGCCAAGATGACAAAGCGTCCCAGATGAAGGAAAAAAAACCAAAAGACCCATCGGATCTTTTCAGTACAGTACGTAATTACTGAATAGTATAGAAGTATTGCTAATTAAGAAAAAATGTACTGAGGTATCTGAGCAGTTAGAGTGAAAATTAAAACCACAACCCAGATTTTTTTGGTGTGCTTTTAACCAGGATGGGCCAAGCTGCAAACCAAAGTGCTGATGAGTCCTGTGCAGTAGTCACTGCCCATTCCAGGCTCTAAAAATACAATTTATGACAGATACGTTTCTGCTCAAAGTGCAAACTTCACATAGTTTGGTGAGGTAGAACGGCACATTGAACATTTTTTGAAGCATATGTTTTAGGTCTCATTTTGTAATAAGGCTAAAACAAAGGAACTGGATTTGGGGTTTGTTTGTTCAAACAGCTGTAAATCTCTAGCAGTTGAATGTGTTTGTGCAACATGTTCTGAATTGCTGCAGTGGGGCTTCCATAGGGGTTGAAATGAATGGTCTAACAGGTACGATTGCCATTATAGAATAAGAGCTGACAAACCTTCTGTACGCACACTCTCTGTAGGGTTGTGGCTGGAGTCACTTTATAGTAGTTTTATAAGGAAGCATGAGGACAAATAGCAACGTTGGTTGCCAGTTGGTGTTCAGAGGTCAGGGCATGTAGATAGTCAAGGTCATTTGGGTGAAACGGCAACCAGGGTTTGGGAATGATCCTCAGAAGGTTTTCTCATGCGTACTGGTTAGTGGTTGGGCTCTGCCTTGAAGTGTGAACTTCTTGGACCGATATAATTTGTCTTACGCAATGTAGCTTCTAAAGTTTTATTCATATAGACGTTCTTTTTTCTTCTTCTTCAAGGAAATAAATGCTCTTCCCTCTGCAGCAATTTGCTTCTGTTGTGTTGTGAGAAGAAAAAAAAATAGAGAAAATATTGAGGATTTTTGAGGCCAAAACAATTGGCTTCTTAACACTTAACCATATCCTTCAGAGAAGAAGTCTGAACATGCGTCTTCTCTGCTGAGGGACTTGGTAAAAGAATTATATTTGAAGAATGTTGTGAAGGGCTGGTGTCACCATCCCCTCCCTGCGCTAGGCAGCATTACCTGCTAAAGTCTGCTCCCAGAGCACTGCTGGGAGAGTGTGGCAGCCGTTCCCCAGGGCCTCTTTGCGTTTCTCAAAGAAATGGGCATGCCCGTGAAAATCAGATGTTAGTTCTTCACAGGAGACAGGCAGTGGCTTCATTTATAGCTGCACAAAGCTCGTGCAGAGTTTTGTGTACTTCAAGGGGAGGGTAGTGTCTGAAGTGGAAAGGTCTTGGCTTTTGGATGGCTTGTGATGGGATTTTTATACAAGTTTCGGTGCTGCTGTGTGCAGGGGAGAAAAGAAGAAGTATTGCTCGCCAGGGATAGATGCCTCTTCTTCAGCCCCAGTGCTTAAACAGAAAGGCTGTGATGTGGTGCTAACCTAAGCTTGGGAAACGGGGCAGGAGCAGGGTCAGGTCATGCAGACTGGGTTTTGCTGACCAGGGAAGACATACAGTGTCCCCAGTGAGAATATTCGGAATTGCAAACTCACTGCTGTTCTGCAGGTCTAACCGCTCTGGCTCAGTGCATACAAGCACAGTTACTGCAGTCTCCAGGCCTGTAAATGGGAGCTGAATTTGGCATCACGGGTTTCCAGTGATAAGACAAAAATAAAAATGCCTCTCTGGATGAGCATTTTATTTCTAACTTTTTCCAATGAGCCAGCTTTTTTAAGGAAGAGGGAAAAAAAGAAAGTCTCTTTGAATTTAGTGCTTGTAAAATTGTTCTGCTTAAACCAGAATAACTGACGCAGGTTAACCCAGATATCTGCTTTATTGGAGTAATTGTGTTTTAGCTTGGAATTCGGAGGCACTGAAGTAGGGCTGGAATTCAGCTCCATGTTCACTGGACCATTCTGAGCATAAAGGGCATCGTTTCTGTTGCTCCAGAAAGTGTACCTCTCCTGTAAGTCTAGGGACTTACCTTGTCATGGGTAGTCTAGGACATCGTACAGAGCTCCAAGGCGCCTGCGTTTGGGCAATTAAAAAATTGCTCCCTTAAATGACTAGGGCTGCAGATAGAGAGATGCATTTTCATTTACCTTTAATCTAGAGTAGTAGTGATTTAAGATGGAGTGTCTTCTGGATGGAGTGAAAAGAGGTTCTTGTGTTACCAACGGTTCAGAGAAGATCATACTGTGAGTAATTTAAAATTATATGTCTCTATTTGTTATTGACTGTATGGGACACAGCTGAATCTTCTAGATGGCAGCTCTGTATACCAAGAAACTTCCAATTAGCTGAGTGTTGACAGATCCTGTGCAATGTTTAAGCAGACTTCAGGTTTTAAACACAATGTTTCTATCAAAATTCAGTATATTGTTTCTTTGCTATATTTTCAAGTTGTCATTGTGATAGCTTGGACAGAGCATGTTAGAAGACCAGTATCCTGACTGTGTTCTGTAGCTGGGGGAAAAGCTAATACAGACCACAGAGGACCAGTGGGATATGCTTTGTGTGTTCACTTCTGAACTGGAGAACCGCTACATGATGAATCATCCTCAGCTTTCATCTTGACCTTTTTGCAACCTTTGGGGTACAAAACGTTGCAGTAATTCATCCTGAAGGTGACACAAGCGTGGACCACAATGGCAAGATCCTTGTTCAAGAGGAGAAGGAAGTAGCTGAAGGTGAATTGTGTTTTTTCTGGGCATGAACGTTCTATATAAGAACAATGATGAAGCCAACAATATGCCAACACAGTTGGATTGTCCCGCTAAGCAGAGGGAATTACCTTTGAAAGTCATGTCTACCCCAAGCAAACACATATGCTTTCTGCTGTTGTTCCATAATCTGTTTCTGAGGCCAGGCTATGATGTATTGGTGGTCTGACTGCAGCTATGCTGATGCTGAAAAATAGACAGATTTGCCTAGTATGAGTTTATCAACTCTGAAAATGTGATTACTGCTGCTATTTCAAATGAAGTGTTTTCATCTTGTGCCATGTATAGACGTTAGCTTGTGTAAGCTGTGCAGTGAATGTCACCATTATGTTCTGTAATCATACTTCACACCCTATGTATATTGGTTTTGCTCGAGCTTGCATAACCACACAGACACAGGGAGGCAGTCTGGCACTGTCCTAGTGAGATTTTGCATTGACCATCTGCTTTCAGTCCTTTTTCCCTGAATAAGAACGAGAGTCAAATCTGCACAATGTCAGCTAATGTAGCCCATCACTCCCCTGCCATTCCTACAGGTATGCTGAATAAAAACCATCACAGGTATCAGTCGTGGTAAAGAGCTCGCTAGGGTTCCCAGGGACTTGACGGGAACATGAGCGAAGGAATACGATGCCAGCTGAGGACTTCTAGATAATGGGAAACAACTCCTGGCTAATATTTGGAAGGCCTTACTTTGATTGGCCAGCATCGGTGCACGTGCTTTGCTTCTGTTTGCAATTAGACGCTGGTCCTCCATCAGTACAAGTTGGGTCTTCATGCTCCAAAGGAAGGCCTGAAGTAGAAGCTCTCCAGCACACCGACTAGCAGATACTGTTGGATCTGGCTCACCACTGCTGCAGCCTTCCCCAAAGGAAGGGAAGCCGGCGATAGTTGCAAAGAGCTGATCTCTGTCATCTCTTAAGTGGAGGCTTGACTGCATTTCAAGTTGCAGGATGGTGAGGAAAATGCCCTTCTGAGGGAAGTGCTGGTCAGAAATAGGCTGATGTGATCTCAGTGGGCTTCTACAAGTAACTCTCATTTAGCTTACAACAGGGTGTGTTTCTCAGAACATGTTTACAGTAGGGACAACTTCTATCACAGCAAAGACTTTGGTTATAACCAAACATTTCGATTTGATTTTCCTGCAGCTGAGAAGACCTTTTCTTAAGCCCATTTCTGATTTAATTTCTGCGGTAGGTAGGAAGAAGGCTGCTTATGGCAGAAAGGACTTCAAAGTCATCTAGACGGATTAATTTTGTTTCTACACAATGAGAAGCTATCCACAGGAGCTCTCTTTACACGTCTTTGGCACTGTCAAAAAAGGTGGGGTTTCTGCAGGTCTCTGTTAGTTGCACAAGTTTCTGTGTTTTAATTCAGGTGAGTGTGCAGTTTTGAAAAATTCTGGAAAGAAGACTGTAAGACTGTGTGGGTCAGTAAAAAGGACACCAGACTTGAGAGTTGAGTCCTCTGTCTCTGTCCTCATGACGTAAGAAATTACCTTGTCCAGGCAAAGGGCTGGACAAGAACAGACGGGTTCTGCCCTCTCTCTGGAGGAGGCTGTGTTCAGACTGGTCATGAAGGGCCTTTCTACCTCTCATGGGCTTCTCCCCCTCATCTGCTTAGCAGCTCCTGTCTGCGTGGCTTGTGCTGTAGAAAGGCCACTGGCTATGAGGCAATATGTTGGGGTGAAGTATTGACAAGATTGTTGATGACTCTGAGGATCGTGTACATGAGCACAGCAGTTTGCAGTGACGGTAGAACTCCTGAGTTGCATTTGGCTGATGCTTCCTATAGTCACTCAAAGGAGATTGCCTCTCCACTCGGGCATCTGAAGTGGTTCTAACAAGCACATCCCACCCCTTCACCTTCCTCACTCTTCCTAGCGTGACTGAGTTGTTTGCAACCAGTTAGTTGAACAAATGGGGAAAGTCCCTGGAAATTCGCCCATTTATCTCACGGCCATCGTTTCCCCTATAGCTAGCTGTAGGTTGAACAATGTGTATGTTGGAGAGGGAATTCTCCTCTGTTGCCTCTCTCTATTTCTTAATATTGCCTTGTTTCATTTTCTTAGTGTGCTGTGAAATACTTTGTTTACCTTGGCTTGTAGCTTCAATATTTTTTTGGTATCTTCTCCCTTTCTCCATTTCATAAATTTCACATAAATTACCATGAATAAACTTCTTTTTCCTGCCTGTCACTTATTGTTTGCTTTATCACTAGTTACCTCTTGATGAGCTAATATGATACTGCACAATTCTAGGCTGTTAACGGTACCAAATGGACCAAGAAATAGATGATAATTTTCTGCCAAGCTAAAATTACATCAGAATTTTTGTCATTCTTTTCTCAGTTGTAACCAGATTGTTTTATGGCAGCATTTCCTTTTCATCACTGTTGCTCAATGCTCTTGTTCTTTTTGTAACCTCAGCAGGAACTTTTAAAGTAATTACCCAATAGATTTGTACCTTAGAGTAGGAAGGGTGCTAGGAAATTGAAAATGAAATTCAGAAGCATAGCAAAATACACAGTTCAAAGCACCTAAAATAATGTAGCCCAGCGTTAACAGATCACCTTAAGTAGTGTGTACATTTTTTTTTTTTGTAAAACAGGCAAAACATTTTTTCAATGATATTCAAGGGAAATAGTTTGAGCAGATAGATTTTTAGTTTGTAAACACACACAGTTGTCTGTAGTCTTAGCAGTTAAAGCAAATGTCTTGCTTGGCTACCATTAGCATAAATAACAAGGTGTATTTATGGTGCTGTGTGCTACTTAAGCCTGTGCTTGTACAGACATCTGCTGCGTGCTTTCCCTGTAGCAAGTTCACACTCTGTGTGTGTGTATACATCAGTGTGTATATACATGTTTATATATGTGTGTATCATATATAGGTATCTTGACTGATGGAGAAGACAGAGCATCTGGAATAAACTGTTAGTCACAGTATGCTGTACAGGTATGGGACTTGCTTTCAGGAGAAATAAAATGGCTTAACATCAATAGGCAAATACTAATTATAGCGTGCTGAGACAAACGGTCTGGTTCGGTCTTCTCAGAGCTGTTGCTCCTTGTGCTTTGCAGAATACCTTCTGCATTGATTAGATCCAGTTCGCACTTTTTGAGGTTGTCCTTCACAGCTATTTAGCAGCTAGAAGCTTTTATTTTTACTATTTTGTTTTAAAACAAAACAGCTAAAGAACAAGAAAGTAGCTTCAAAGTAACACTTGGATGGCATACCAGCACAGGCTAGCAGCTTCAGCTGCTGCTTTTAAAACTGCAACTATTGAGTTGATCTTAATCTTTCCGGCTCAAGTAACTTTCTTCATGGATTAAAGAGCTGCCTTGGTATCTGCTCTGATACTTTTAACGCTTTTCTGATGGCAAGTGTCAGTTGTCTTTCCTTCGTAGCTGCTCCACTTGCATTGCTGGTCTCTGTAGACTTTCCTGGGTTGAGCTGTATCTGTATGTCATTTTGATTTTACTGCAAGTTTGTTTAACTGTAGGTAGTTGACTGTTTTGGTTTTATTTTTTTTTTAAAAAGCTAGTGGATGCCCTCATCCTGTTACTGCTTCTGACACAGACATTTGGAATTTTTCTATCAAGGTCCCAGGGGAGCTGCTGGGGGGGGGGGGGGGGGGGCGCAGGGGGAAGCACTGATAACCCTTAGCAGACTTGGTGTGAGCCGTGGTGCTGTCATTCTGAGCCTTGCACTTTAAGCTCGGTTGTTGGTATTTGTTGTGCAGCACCAAGTTCTCCAGAAGCTGGAAAGAAAGAAGCGACCGCTGTAGCTGGTGTTTCACCTCCGGCCAGCCCCCATTTCCATGAGCTTCTTCCTTGGGCTGTCTCCAGTTGTGTCAAACAGGAGCTCAAGATGGACTCTGGTGTCAGTCACATCAAATTTTGCGTCCTGGTTATTATGGCCTCTGTGATGAGACCTGCGTGGGGGCCTCGTGGGCAAGGATTTGGATTTGTTTTGCTATAGCAGCATTTGTGGGTACTGCAATCTTCTCTCTTGTGAGGAAGAGAAAGCTACAGATGGAGATTTTGTTCCTTGTGTTACCAAGCCACATAGGAGGTGGGGAAAAGCTTGCCTGCAGCAGGGACTGGCAGCTGGAGGATGCTCAGGGAGTGCTGATGTGCCCTGAGCCTGATACCAGCTGGGTTTACTGGAGCCGCTCTTGCTGGAGCAATCTTTGGAGCTCAGTTAGAGGCCTTTCCCAGAGGACTGAGCTGAGAAGGACCTGGGAAATCCTCTGAAAATATTCCTTCACTCGTCTCTGCTGCTGCACTAAGAAAGGGGGAGTGCAGCTCCCTGTGCGGTTGGACTACTGCCAGCAGCAGCAGCATCTGCATCCTCATTGCCCCATAGCTTCAGCATCACCTAAGTCCTGCTTTGGTAAGCTTTTTGTTGTACTGTGATAGCCAGAGCATGGTTTTAAATTGAAGTTTAGAATATGCTGAGTCTGATCTGACTGGTCAATAGCTAAACGCTGGCAAGCAGGATTTCACAGAGCTGTAAAAAATAGGTACTACATGGGTAGAAGGACTATAGAAAGGAGGACATTCCACGGTAGATGTATAGCAGGCAACCCTTACAGCATACCTGAGGACCAGTCTTCAGAAGGAAGAGCATGCAGTATTGTGCATGGACTTGAAAGTACAAATGTTGACAGAAAATGGCTTTCCATCTAAAGTGATTTCAGCAGGGGCAGAAATAAGCTTAGGAGGAGGAGGAGATAGTTATTTTTGGTTTTAGTCAGTGTCAAGTATGTTCAAGAAAACACAAGGGAGAGCTTAAGACTAGAAAAGGGGAGGAGGGCAGGCAGGAGAAAACACTGAAGAGAAGTAGGAAGGTTGGAGAGAACTTTGCAGGACAAGCAGAAGGAAAGAAAAAGATTGTTGGAGACAGCGTGGTATGGTGGGCTGGAGCAAGCTGTGGGAGGGTGTCAAAGCAGTTACCGTTCCCTTCCTCTTTCCCTCCCCTGGAAATCATTTGCTTCGCCAGGAGTATGTTATGGTTTGGGGTTTTGTTTGTTATATTTGCATGACTGGAGTGTACGTGTTTCGGCCACATCTCAAAGTCAGCATTGTCCATTGTAGTAGTTGTATACTTCAGCAATATGGCCATTAATCCTCTAACCTTGCCCTCTCAGCTGTACATATATAGAAAGTAATATGGTACCCAAGTCTGTGAGCCTGGAACTGATGGAATCATTCCTAATTTAAACTGACATTTTGGGAGCAAATTCTGTTCAGTCGCTTTACCAGAAGGAGCGTACAAGCCTGGCAGACAGAGAACTCTGTGTCGTGGGAGTCTGAGAAGGTCCTGACCAGACTCACTGTTCCAGCGCAGATACTTTTTACATATAGGTAAATGTATATATAGATGTCAGGAGAATTGAGGCCTGACTTACGAATTACTTAGGCTAGTAACTTAGAAGCTACTTAGGGTACCTTGTGAAATTGATGGCAGATGTGTAGCGGGTCGTGCTCGTGATGTTGGTTGATGCGCAAGAAGATCTTAGATGCGATTCCCAGGTTTTCTGATGAACTGCTGAACGTCTCAAAGGCAGACTGTTCAGTTTGGCGATGGTAGCATTGTTCATGCAGGGTACCTTTACTTTGGGAACTGTGTTGCTGAATTTAGGGGTCAGGTCCGGTTCTTGTTTTATTAGGAGGGCAACTGCTACCTCTTTTGGAACCGCTGGGTAAATGAAATGTTTATGATGCCGAGTGATTTTTCAGTAGTAAATCTATAATTATTTTTCAAAACTCAGCGTGGAAGTGTTCTCACCCTGTAATCTTTTCTAATCTTAACAGGACTTTACAGACTCCAACCCAAGTTCCAGTGGTTGTTTCTCCTGGAAATCAGCAGCTGCATACTGTAACACTCCAGACGGTGCCTCTTACTACAGTGATAGCCAGCACAGATCCAGCCTCGGCAACAACGCCCCAAAAATTCATTTTACAAGCCATTCCTACTTCGCAACCCATGACGGTTCTTAAAGAAAACGTCATGCTGCAGTCTCAGAAGCCAGTCTCACCTCCTTCCTCAATTGTGCTGAGCCCAGCACAAGTTCAGCAGGTGCTCACCAGCAGCGTGCAGACAATTTGCAATGGAACAGTCAACATGGCTTCGTCTCCATCCTTCAGTGCCACTACCCCCGTGGTAACGTTTTCGCCTAGCAGCTCACAGGTGGTAGCTCACCCATCGGGCACAGTGATCACTTCAGTTATTAAAGCACCAGAAACAAAACAGATTGGCGTACAAGGAGTGGTAAAAGAAGAAGACAGTGACAAATTAGATGATACTGAGCAGTCGGAGCAAAGATTCCAGCAGCAACCATTTGTGATGGTAGTGTCCAGTCCGAATGGTTTCCCATCTAACGTGCAAGTGAAGCAAGAAAATGAGCCATTGGAACCCAATTCATATTAATAAATAAATAAAAGACCCTGTGGATGATTCTTTTCATAAATGTGATGGGACCTTTTCAGTTATGTATATATGATTTGATTCTGAAGCAAGATTTTGCAAAGCTAAGTTTCTGCAGTTAATTGTTAGAATTCATGCTTTAGAATGGATTTTGATTTTCTGTTAATTGCTAAATGTTATCATATAAATAAAATTATGTATTACTCATGTTTCAAAATACAGGCATGAAGGAACATGCTTTTTATGCTCTGAAGACTTTCTCCTGAGGTTGTTCGCCAAAGTTTCAAACTTCTTTCTTACTGTACGTTTTCAGTCTGTTGCCAATTTACATTGCAGTAACATTATTATAACCTTTTCTGTTTAATCTGTACGTGTATCACAACTTTTGAAGCAACAGTTACTTTTAGTGTGGAACATTTTCATTCCATGTGTATGAATTTTTATGATCAAGTATCTGTTTCATACTGGTGAATTACACCAGTTTTAGATTTGGATAACTATCCTATCTTCTTGCATTTTTTTGCAGCACAAGCTCTTGTGTGTGCAAAATGGAATATACACTCCTATTGAGAGTACACGAAACATTTATTCCAGTAATGGACAATGCCATGTCTATATTTTATATGAAAACATCAGATATATTTAATTACAGAAGTTAACAGCATCACTACAGGTGCAAACGTTTCATGCCATTTTGCAACTATGAAGCTTAACAATCTTGCTTTCTACTTCAGATTACTTAGTAAGGGGGGAGGGAAATGAAATACATACAATTTATGCAGATATTTGGAGATTAATACTGCTACAAGGTCTTTGATTGTAAATAATGTATAGTCAATGTCGCAAGGAAGTTTTTCAGCTAATTTGTTTCCATACAAATTTTTGATAGATGCAAATAAGATCATTATGTTTAGAGGTCTAATGTTATATGTATTCATATTACAGAGTGAATTTGTATTTAAAGACAAATTTTTAAGTGATGGAGCCCTCTGAACCTTGGGTCCTTGTCTTTTGTATTTTTAATTGGTTTATTATGAAAATAAATCAAGTGGAGAAACATATTTCTGTACTTAGTCTGAAATGTTTTTATATTACTATGTTTTGATGACCATCATAAATAACCAAAATACACTGAGAGATAGGACGTGATTAATCGGTGTGAGTCTGTGATGGGCCATGAGCAATTCACGAATCACTTCTAAACAGACTCGAACGTACCCAGCATGCTGGGGGTATCCTTTGAAATAGCAGTACTGTACGTTTTTGTAGCTCAAATGAAAGCTGAGCTAAGTCCAAGAATGGGACTTAAACTTCTCCATCACTTCCCAGTACTTTACAGACAACCAACCAAAAACTTTCAACATAATTCTGGGGTGCCATTGATCACAAAGGTCTTTGTAGCGTGTATGACAGAACTGTTGGCCCAAACCACTAGGTCCTTAAAATCTCGCATATTGCAGTGTTTCAGCAGGAGGTGGATTAAAAATAAATTAGATTTAGATGGAGATTAGTGGAATGTAAAATTAAAGGAAATGGGACTTTCTATGATTGAATTAATGCAGAAGTTTTATTGATGGGTACCTAAGGTTAAATTTAAAGATAAGCATATGAGTACTAGAAAAACTAATGGGAGCAGAACTGTGGCAGAGATAGTTCTGTCCAGTCGAATAGAAGTAACTCTTCTGCATCAAACGAGCAGTTCTCTGCCACAGCTGCCCTGTTTCTTGGCAGTTGAAACCGCCCTGTTTAATTCCGTGCTTCTTCCCTGACTCCCACGCAGTCAGACTTCCACCTGCAAATCCAGCGCACCTCACCCTGTTTTCAGGAAGGCTGGCCGTGCCCAAACCCAAGCGGCTGCTGCCAGCTGACCGGTGGTTGCGGGTCTGGCAGCACTCCCCGCAGCTGGGGCGGGCTAGCAATAGTGCTAGGAATGCGAGTAAGCGTTGCAGAAGCGTATCCGATATGGTTCTCATCCTGGGGGCCATTTCAGATTGACGAAAGCACTGGAGGGGGAGGCTAGGTCTTTTCATCAGAAAATAGGGATTTTCTCCTGTAGTACAAGTATTTCGTAATACTAGGAAACTTGAAGTGATAACGCTTGACTGACTAGTGTTTTGCTGATTTACTGGAAGCGTGGGAAAAAAAAAAAAATCACACCATTAGGGTTACAACTTTGCCAGCAAAACTTCTTGGCATACATGTAACTATTACAAAAGGAAAATGATTTGTCAGCTTACTTTATGTCAGTTAGAGAAGCGGAGAAAGTCTCCAGCAGACAGTAAGGTGTTTCCAACAGCAGGCTCTGCTGTGCAACCAGCAGTAAATGAAAATCACTCCCTTCCCATCTCCCTTAGGCTCCAGTCTACCAGCCGGGTGCATCCATACTTCTGGCTCTCCCGAGTACGACAAAGGAAGGGAAAAGCTGGAGTACATCATAAAACGAGGGCTCGGCCTTTGGAGTTTGAGCAACTCCTGCGCTCTCACATCTGCCTTTGTGCCTGCGGCAGCAGCCCAGCAAAACACATCCCAAATCCCAGCCGCTGCTGACTCAGAAAGTAAAAAAAATTGAGGCCGCACGCGTGTGAGGCTGCGGCGGAGACAAATGCGCTTTTTTTCTGAAGCGTTTCAGGGAAGGGAGCTCGGGGAGGAGGAGGAGGAGGAGGAGGGAGGGAGGCCGGCCCCAGGCTGCGGGCGCTGCCTCGGCGCCGGGCCCGGCCTGGCCCGGGCCGCAGCGGCCCAGGCGGGCGGAGGCGCTCTCCGAGGCGCAGCGGCAGCGGCGGAGGCCGGCACCCTCCGGGCCGGGGCGGGAGGACGCGTCTGAGCTTCAGACAAGCCCAGTGCCTCCCGCCCCCTGCGGCCACGAACGCCTCAGCCTTTCCCCCGCTCCGTTCCCCTCACGCTCGCCCCCCAAATGGCGGCTGGGCGGCTCGGCCGGCCGCCCGCTCTTTCCCGTGTCTGCGCGGCCCCGCTCTGGGAAGCCCTGCCCGCCATGCGGGGCGAGCTTCGGCAGGGAAGGAGCCGCCAACCCCCGCCGGCGCCGCCATCTCCCTCAACGCCGGCGGCGCAGGAAGAGGCGGGCGGAAAGGGCTGGGGAGCCGCTCTGCCGCGGCCGGCCCTCCCGCTCTATGGCAGGGGGAGGCGGCGCGCTGCCCTAGGCCGCCATGGCCGCCGCGCCCCGCCCGGGCAGGCGCGGGAGGAGCTTGCGGGGCCCGTTGGTGCCGTCGCATCCCGTCAGGCCTTGCGCGGCTGCGGCCTTGGGGTTGGCGGCGCGGGTACCTCAGCAGCTCCAGAAGTTTCCTGGGGGCGGCGGGCGGCATGGCGGCAGCGGCTCCGGCTCCTCCGCGGTGAGCTCCCCGCCCCCGCGTCCGCGCCGCCCGCCCCCGCCTCGCCATCTTACGCCGTTGTGTTTCCTCGGCAGGTTCTCGGACGGGGACGTCGACCGGGACCCGGCGGCAGCGGCGCAGGTGAGGGCCGGGGGCAGGGCGGGCCGGGCCGGCGAGGGCTCGGAAGCGGCGGCGGCGGCGGGCCTTGCCCCTCGGGTGTTTGAAGTTTGGCGGCCTGCCTGAGCCGCCGGTGTTGGGGTGCTGGAGGGAGCGGGAGGTTGCAGGGTGCCGAGCCGCTGGTAGGGGCGAGGGGAGCGGCTGCAGCGCCCTGCGGTTGCCCCTGCTGCGGGGGGGGGGGGGGGGGGGGGGGGGGTACGGGGGGGGTTGCTTGCAGAGTTTCCCCTGGAAACCTCTCTCGTGTGAGGTCTGCCTGCAGAGGAGCCCGGCGCAGTTCTGTCAAAATACTTGTGCTACTTGTGTTGCAAAGAAGGGGGGGGAAAAGAAAACCCCAACCAAAAACCAAACTACAACAAACCAACTTTCTCTTCCATGTCGGTAGATTGTAGTTCAAATAACTAAATCGCTTGCGATTTATGGTTAAAAAAGCCTCAAGCTTACTGGAGAAATGTATTCAACCTTTATTAGTTTTTATTCTGGCCTGATCTATTTTTTCCTCTTTTCTATATCTTGTGGGGACCAGAACTGATTTTCATGTCGTCTCAACATAAGAAATAAAATTTTTATGGTGGGAACAATCATTCACTGGAACAACCTCCCCAGGGATGTCGTAGAGGCCTTATCCTTGGAGGTTTTCAAGACATGACTGGGCAGTGTGTGAGACGATCTCATCTGGGCTCCCTTTCCCATGAAAGGTTGGAGCAGATGATCTTTAGAGGTCCCTTCCAACCTGGCCTGTTCCGGTTCTATGATTTTACCTGTTTACATGTATTAATGTGCTTTCAAAGGTTATTTTTACTTAAAACAGAGGGTTACTGAGGAGACAGAACTGGAGACTGGATAAGTATTTCTATTTAACATACTTGGAAGGGGAGAGGATGTAAATGGTTAGCTCTGCTTGAATAGAGTAGGTGGCAGAAGCATAAGATGATGCTGAATTATCATTCCATAAAGAAATCTTACGGGTTTTTGGGGCTTAGGCTGTAGCTTGTAAAAGTTTTTCAGAAGATAAATTATATCTAAAAAGCAATTTGCAAATGTATTTGGCATAGTAAAACTAATTTAAGATCCCAAAAAAGCAAGTTTCCTATTGTGGGGAAAACAAACCCAACCAACAAGCAAACCAAAAAACCCTCAATGCCAAAAGGTCATTGGAAATATTAAAGAATACTGTCAGAATATGCATTTTGTTTTTTCCTATATTAACATAGTTGCTTTGCTTTTCTAGTTTATATTTCTGTTCTTTGTACATTCAACGCTTCAAAACGCATTCTGTAGGCATTATTTAATATCTGGTACAGTAATACTAGTGTCACTTTTGTAGCCTTTTTTGAAAGAACTGACTTGAGTAGGCAGATTATGCTTGATAATCTCTGAACTGCTAAGTCCCATAGTGCAGTGTAGCATTTGGCTGACTTAAAAGCTTGGATCTACAGCTAGTATACCATGTTTGCACGATCTTAGGTGTGGTCTTTTAGATCATGTACTTAATATTTCTGATCTGGGACGTGATACCCTATAAATGGTGCTGTGTGATGCTTCCACACCTGACTAGACTTCTGTCTAGTTGGCATGGCATTTCTGCACTGTGTCCCCAGGACTTTTGATTCCTTTAACTGCTGGAGAGCATGCTTTGGCTTTCTGCACCTGGATCTGTTACAACTGAAAGGTCATCGCCATCTTTAAGTCCTGCCTGAATGATAAAACTGTGAACTCTTTAATGACTTTGTTATCGTTTTAAGTTGAAAAAATAGTTTACTGCATGGAATAGTTATGTTTCCTATTTGTTTTTATTTCTAAAATGCTCTGCAGTGTGAGTCTTGATGATTTAGGAGAGAATCAGATCTGTATGTTAAAACCGTAACTGCTGAAACAAACACTCATTGACTTTATTTTGGTGAGGTGTTTTACCAAATGAGAAGCAAGGGTGGTGACCCTCTTAAATTCAGGCACGAGTGATTCAGGAGACTTGAAAGCACCTTTAATTCATACAAACTCTTACCATCAGCATGGAGGGACTTGAAAGGTCCAGATGTGTTTAGAAATAGATTTGCAGCTTAGTTGCATGGTAAGGGCCTTTAGAATAAAAAAAAAGAAAAGAAAGCGTGTACTTGAGTGTTTGTGAGGACAAGGCCTAAGCTTGTTCTAAGTAACTGTTGCTGAGGTTCATAATCGGGAGTTCCTGGTGCTTAGTTGAGTATTTCCCAGTTGCCACTTGGCTGTCTTCTCAAATAGCTGTGTTATAGGAGTAACTTCTTTTTGTGTGTGTGCATGTGTGTCTGAATGCAGCGTGACAACTTAATGACAAAAAGCCAATGAAGAGATGAGTTTCGCGCTGTTCAAGACGCTTGGGTTTGGGGTTTTTTTTTGCTTTCCTGGGGGTGAGGGCTAGTTCCGTAGAAGAATCCATTCATATGTTGTGCATTGGTACTTCTGTCATCAGCGTAAATCACAGGAAACAATGTTCAGAGTGAGAGGTGATCTGTCACAGAAGTCACTCTGCTTGTGATGTGCCTGTAGCGTTTGGTGTCAGAGTCAGACCCCGCTTGGTTTTGAGGATCAAAAGCTGTACTTCCTCTCAGCATAATATGCACCTATTTTAATATATGCGTTACCTCATGTCCCTCACATGCGGAATACCTAAAGCCATTAATATTTCTGTAATATCTGCTTTTGCATGGCTTTAAATCTTGAGAGGGCATTTGTATAATTTGATCAAGTGTTGCTTGTTACAACTGTCTACTGCCTGCCACTCTCTTTAGAGACCGCAAAGGTTTTAGAATTCTGTGCTATACCTATTTGTATCTTACGCTGGTAAGAACTCATGCTACTGCTAAAAGAAGCTGTTGTGGCCACTTAACTCCTAGTTGGTGTAAGCATTTTATGTGACAGCTGTGAAACAGAACAGAACAATGTGAATTAAAACTAAGGCGGGTCCTTCTGCTCTTTTTCTCTGGCTTGGTGGGATGGTGTTTTGGCAGCTGTACTGTACTGTATTCATGCAGGTTTGAAGCCTGTACCTTAGTCACCCTCGTGCTTGCTAAATTCTGAGTAGGAGTCCTATCAACTTAGCAAACAGAGTTGCTCTACTTAGTGATGTACTGTAGTGGCTTTGGAAGACCTACTGCCTTCTAGCAAAGAGAAGAACTTCTCACTAATAAGGGGAGAATTGGAGATGCTCTTTCCAGGTGTGTGCATTGAGTCATTGTGATTTTTATTCTGTTGTGCAAAAATCATAAAATTTTATCATAGAGAGCATAATACAATTATATCAATCCTAATTGATATAGGATTCTCCTAACAAGAGGATACTTTAGGCTTATTTCTGTTGTGCAACAATATATCCTGTGAGCCCTGTGCTGCATAAGTCTTTTGTTCTCCTGCTTTTGTGCTCAGCATAAATCAGAACAATCTCCTTTGCTCAATAATATCGCGTAACGTGGTATTTCATCACGTGTTACAATGCTTTGAGCATGTTATCCCCGCACAAGTGTTTTGGCATAACTGCACCTTAATTTCCAAATTCCTGACGCTGCAGTGCTTCCTCACATCCAGTGGACCTGTATACAAATATGCTGAGAGTTGTGGGAAGGTCTTTGGAATATGGAGGATCACCTGTGCATTAGACTTCATGTTTAAGGCATTTGAAAGTCCTGTTTCCTTCTTGGTAAGAGAAGGCTCCTTGAATTTAATATAATTGGCAGGTTCCTTGTACTTCAAGCTGTGATGTCTAAACTTTGTGAATGGGAACTAAGCAAGAGCTAAACATTCATGCCAGCTCAAGATACTTTCTTCTGAAATGTTCCCTGACAGAGTTTGGTGGTGTATTTTTATGGGGACTTCGAGTTGCCATTTCATGTTTTTATATGTGTCTTTACAGGAACTGACAACAGCTTTGGAGAAGAATCCAGATGATGCTGAATATTATTGTCAACGAGCTTATGCTCATATACTTCTACAGAAATATGCTGGTAACATCTTAGAATCATAGAATTGTTTAGGCTGGAAAAGATCTTTAAGATCGTCCAGTCCAACCATTAACCTAACATTACCAAGTCCACCACTAAACCAGTTAAGGGTAGAGTAGCAATTTCATGTTTCCTGGCTTGGTGGCTGGATTATTTATACTGAAAGTAAAAACTAGGAATCATTAAGGTTGGGAAGGACCTCTAAGATCATCATTCCAGTCATCAACCCAACACCACCATGCCCACTAAACCGTGTCCCAGAGTGCCATGTCTACACGTTTTTTGAACACTTCCAGGGACGGTGACTCCACCACCTCTCTGGGCAGCCTGTTCTAATGCTTGACCACCCTTTCCATGAAGAAATTCTTCCTAATATCCAATCTAAACCTCCCCTGGCGCAGCTTGAGCCCATTTCCTCTCGTCCTATCGTTAACTACATGGGAGAAGAGACCAACACCCACCTCACTACAACCTCCTTTCAGGTAGTTGTAGAGAGCGATAAGGTCTCCCCTCAGCCTCCTCTCTAAGCTAAACCACCCCAGTTCCCTCAGCCGCTCCTCATAAGGCCAGTGCTCCAGACCCTTCACCAGCCTTGTTATCCTTCTCTGAACACGCTCCAGCACCTCAATGTCTTGTATTGAGGGGCCCAAAACTGGACACAGTATTCCAGGTGTGGCTTCACCGGCGCCGAGTACAGGGGAACAATCACCTCCCTGCTCCTGCTGGCCACAGCATTCCCGATACAAGCCAGGGTGCTGTTGGCCTTCTTGGCCACCTGGGCACACTGCTGGCTCATGTTCAGCCGGCTGTCTACCAACATCCCCAGGTCCTTTTCGGCCAGGCAGCTTTCCAGCCACTCTTCCCCAAGCCTGTAGCATTGCATGGGGTTGTTGTGACCGAAGTGCAGGACCCAGCACTTGGCCTTGTTAAACCTCATACAACTGACCTCGGCCTATCGATCCAGCCTGTCCAGGTCCCTCTGCAGGGCCATCCTACCCTCGAGCAGATCGACACTCCCACCCAATTTGGTGTCGTCTGCAAACTTACTGAGGGTGCACTCAATCCCCTCATCCAGATCATTGATAAAGATATTAAACAAGACTGGCCCCAAAATGGAGCCCTGGGGAACACCGCTCGTGACCGGCTGCCAACGGGACTTAACTCCATTTACCACAACTCTCTGGGCTCGGCCACCCAACCAGTTTTTTACCCAGCGAAGAGTGTGCCTGTCCAAGCCATGAGCTGCCAGCTTCCCAAGGAGAATATTATTGGAGACTGTGTCAAAAGCTTTGCTGAAGTCCAGGTAGATGACATCCACAGCCTTTCCATCATCTACCAGGCAGGTCACCAGGTCATAGAAGGAGATCAGGTTGGTCAAGCAGGACCTGCCTTTCATGAACCCATGCTGGCTGGTCCTGATCCCCTGGTTGACCTGCACTTGCCTGTTGAGTTCACTCAATATGAACCTCTCCATAATCTTTCCCGGCACTGAGGTCAGGCTGACAGGCCTGTAGTTGCCCGGGTCCTCCTTCCGGCACTTCTTGTAGATGGGCGTTACATTGGCAAGCCTCCAGTCATCCTTATCTTCAGACAACGCAGAATCCTCTTACAAGTGTACTATGACACGTTATTTGCAGAAGATGTCTTCAATCTGCAGCCAAAGATAGTAATAACAAAAAGTGTTGTCTGTAACTTAATATGCTGCTTCTACAGTTAGGATATAATTTTATAGTTTTGTTTGTTTTGTTTCTGCAAAACTTCCAACAAATTGGGTATTCTGCAGCCCCAGCTTTCCATTTGATTTTAGCCTAGTATTATCTTGGCAGCTTTTTGGTTTTTTTTTTAAGTAGACTTCTCAGGCAGATTTTAAGCTTTGCGTTGTAAACATCTTCCATCCTTATGTTTTTGGTAGAGACTGAATCTGGTCATGGTAAGAATGTGAAAACTGAATAATGCCTGCGAAAAAGATTAACTGAATAACTAAAGATTTGGTCTATTTTTTTCTTTCCAGTAAAAACCAAACAGATTCACATTTCAGATCTAAATAGAGGATTTGACTAAATGAAAGTCATGTTTCATCTTACATAGAGCTCTGTAGCTGAATGAAGGGTTCATCCATAGCAGTTGTGGCTAGATTTAATTCAAACAGTGCGATTTTTTTTTTTTTTGGCGCAAGCTAAGACAGCTAACATAGTAGTGAGAATTTTTTAAGGTGTACTAAAAGACTCACAGTTCACTGCTTTTTATAACACATTATTATGTTCCTCACCTTTAAACTCATTTCCAACAGATGCAGTTGCAGATGCAAAGAAGTCCCTAGAACTCAACCCCAGTAATGCTGTAGCGCTCCTTAGAAAAGGGTACGTATCATACCTTGTGCTTTGGGAATATTGTGATAACCTGTAAGGCAATGCTAGTATTTGGATTATGGCTCTGTACAAACTTTTTATAACACTACAAATTAATAAATTCAATGCTGTGCTGCTTGTAACCCAGCCATAATAAAGCTGTGGTTACAAGAAGCAGTTGAGTTTGGGGTGACTATCTTAACATTCTAGCCATTTCAAAAACATACCTCTTGGGCGATTTAAATTCTTACATGTGTAATTTTAATCAATATAGTGTGTAAACTAACAATGTGATCTTCATAATGTGGATTAGATTGAAAAGTAATTACTGTTTCCTTGTGTTTTTCTTTGTTCATGTCAGGTTAGGTGAATATCATATTAAAAACTATGCATCTGCTTTAGAGTCTTTCAGAGAGGGACAGAGGTTGGACAGTAAGTATTAAAATTTCTTGTGTGCACAGTTCTCCTTTGCTAATGAGAAAAAACTAATGTATTAGTTGAAAGAGAAGACCAAGGGGTTTTTTGTTTTGCTTTTTTGTTGTTGTTAATGAGTTAGGTGCTTGAGATGTCTGGCTTTTGGGAAAGTTTGTGCAATCACTGCATGAAAGTGTAAAACTGCTTAAAAATGTGTATCAAAATTCTTAGCAAGTAATATATTGGGGGGGGGGGTGTTCTTTATAAAATGGGAGGGTGTTTTCCTGCTTCCTGGAGGTTTTATGAATAAATGGTTGCAGTGGTGTGGCATTAAGTGTTGTAGAAATGTTTCTGAACAGAACAGGCTCTTTAAACATAACTGGAATTTCTTACTTGTTAAATCATTTGATAGACTGGTCTTTAGAAAGAGCATGCAGCTTGATGTGTATTCAGACTGACAAAATGGATTTTTTACCTCACATTAGATATCACTTAATTACAGAAGCATGTTTATTATCTTATCTTTTTTCTTAAAGTGTTGGCTTCCTGGCTGGATTAGCACACACGTTTTAGTTTGGGAAGAATTAGAGCTTTTTTTAATACCTGAATTTCTTTTAGAACAGGAAAGGAGTACAATATAGAAAGCTTTGGTAGAAGACATTGGGAAGCATACAACAAAGGAATTGCAGGATGGTTGCAACTCCTTTCTCTTCCCTGCTATACCCCATTTAAAACAAAACCCTCTCCTCATTCTGTTCCTTCCTTCCCAACAGCAGAAGAAAATGGTAAGAAAAGCACCTTGAAAGGTTACACAGAGCAAAGTGCACTAATCTGATAAGTGTTGTCATGGTCTTGGATCTTTCTAGTGTGTTGTCTTACCTGGAACAGTGGCTGGGACCTGAAGGTTTAGCAAAAATGTAATTACTTGGCCTCCCCCAAATAAGTGATCTGCTCCTCTGATCTAAAACTGGAGTTTTCATGGGAGTGCAGTTGCTGCAAGTGATTGTGCTCCTTCCCACTCTTGTGCTTGTTTAGCCTCTTCTTTCAATGCATTAAGTCTGGAGAAAATGACTGTTTTTATTTTCCCCCTGGATTAATGTGTTGAAATGGAGCAATGAAGGGTCTGAGTGCTGAAGCCAGCAGAAGTGAAGCAACAGGGCAGTGTTGGGGCAGTGGTAATGGTGATGGAAGGGGGATGTGGGGGAATTGTAGCAACTGTTAGCTGTCAGCTTAGGCTGCTCTGGAATATGAGCTAAAATACAAGAAATGTCCTAAAGTTCTTTCTGTTTTGGTCATTTGGATAACTAGGTAGTCTCCACTAGTTCGTACACTAGAAAGACTAGAGTGTCTTTGCAGTCTAGCCAAGTTCTCTATTTAGTATCTTGCTGTGAAAGGAAGTGATTCCTTCCAGTGACTTCTGTAGCTTTCCTTACTTGATAGGTAACTTCTCATACATCTCCCAACTCATCATTCCTGAATTTAATTGAATGATTAATCTGTATTTTTTCACATTTTTGCCCCACTCCAAGTAACCACTGTCAATTTGAGGCTTTTGATGTGCATTGATTTTGTCACCTTTTTAGTTTGTCAGTTGGAGTTGTTCAAAATACAGGTTATACACAAAATCTCCTCAGGCCAGAGCATCGCTTTTTTTCATTCTGTTTAACACCACATCCTACTTACGTTGTAGGGTGCAACAACACGCAGGGCTGCAGATATCTTTTTAGATAAGTCGGTGAATACCTCTTAGCTAATTCGGAATCCCTGATACACAGCACAACCTCTTCCTGTGTTGAATTGCTTGACTTCTACCTGTTTGACTTTAATTTGCTGTTGTTTTGCTGCTTACTCAGTTTAAGTGTTTCTGAAGCTTCCCAGCCCTTCCTGATTACTCTCTCATCTGAAGATTGCTTCTGCTGTGCTTCCCATCTCTTGTTAAAAAATTCTGTGATCCACTGTGAGACGAGGAATCTCCTGAAGGGCTTTTTAAAAATACAGATTTTTTTTTTTTTTTTTTTTTTTTTTTTATTCTCTTCCATATATTACCTAATTTGCTGGCAAGTTTATGTTGGTAACGGAATTTGCCTTTGCAGTTCTGTGGAATGTTTGATGGATCCCAGGTGAAACCAATTGTGAGCATAAGCATTTTGGCAAAACGATTAACTTCCAGTTAAATGCAGCTAGTACAAAATGAACAAAGTGCAGAGGGAAAATTTGCCACATACTGCTAAGCAGGTGATAAAGAGGGAAGACTTTAGCTGTTCCTGCCTCAGAGAGGATTGCTGTGGTGGGGAATGCTTTGCTGGCAAGGCTGGTTTCTTTGCCACGCAAGGGGGCAGAAGTACACCGGTACATGTTTCTGTTCCTTGCTGATGTAAGGGCTGTTTTAAACCTTAATCTGGAATGCTAATAACGATGAGCTTCCTACTTGTGCTCATTACTGGTAGGGCTGACAGGCCCAGGGTGCTACAGCAAGCTTCCCATTACCCACCTACAGTGATATCTAAATAGGTTTTGATGTGATGAATTGCTGAATATACAATGTTTCTTTATTTTATAAAATAACATTTGGAAGCAAGATTTCTTTCACTGAACCATGAGAGTAGATGTGTGTGGATTTTTGGAGGTCATTAATTTGCATTAGATTGAAAAAGCAGTGCCATCTGTTACTCTTCAGTATGTTATGTGGATTTAGGACAATTATACTAAAATTTCCTTGATTTTTTTTCCTGTGTCTACCTAATGAATTTAGTAAAAGTGGAATGTGTCGACTCGTTAAAGAAACATATTCATACGTACTTTTCTTGTATTCTAAGAGTTAGTAGATTTTCAGTAAGTGAAGACCCAGTTGGGTTTTCTGAACGAGAAAGTTACTGACAGAAGTTGTTGGTAGGTTCTTTGGGCGGATAATGCAATTACAGAGCACACAAAAAAATTTCTTTTGCCTTAAATTATAAAATGTGCTGGGATGCAGGGAAAGAGGCAGTGGTTGGCGAGGGGGATTTTCCAGGAAAATAGGGCAGATAACACTGGACCTTTCTTTTAAAGTTTGTGTTGCATAGCAGTCTTGTCATAGGCCATAGCTAAAAAGAGAATTCCTCACCTGCTGCTGAAAGTCAGAGACTGGATCAGTGGAGACTTGACTCAGTTTCTCTTTGCTTTAGATTCCTGAACTTATTTCATTTAATTTCCCTTTTGATTAATAAACTTTGTTCCCGTCTGCAAAACTTGGTAGTCTTTTTAGGGTACGGGTGCTAAGTTTTAAAATTGTAGATTAATTTAGGTTGCAGGGAAATTCTGGAGCTCCTCTAATTCCATGCCCTGGCCAAAAGCAGCATTAACTTTGGACTTGGATGTGTCTTGCTCAGGTCCTTCTACCGTTGATTTCCAACTATCTCCAAGGCTGAAGATTCCACAGCCTCTTTGGGCAGCCTGCTCCAGTGTTTGACCATTCTTTTAGTAAAGAATTTTCCTTACCTAATCAGAACTTGCTTTGCTGCATCTTGGGTCCTTTGCCTCGCTTCCTTTCCCCATGTACTTCTGAGGGTGGTCCGTGGTCAGTCATCTCAATACCTTAAGTGTACATAAGGTAATTGAAGACAGCCCTTGGATCCTCCAACATAACCCTCTGACAGTTAATTTTGGAAAATTCTGTCTGAAAGTTGGTATCCTCTTTTCAGGATTTGGTAGGAATATAGAAGACTGCAATCAGTGACTGATTGTATTGTAATGTAAGACCACCATATTATTATTTGCGTTTTTATCTTTTCCTAACAGCAACTGAGAGGTACATCAATGTTACGTAGCTTAAAATTTAGGTATCTGTTAAGATGACTGGTGTGAATGGCAGAAGAAAAGGGAAGAGGAAATGGCTTGAGAAGTGGGGTGACAATTTTAAGACCTAAGGCACACCTTAAAGCTTATGTACATTTTATATTTGAAGGGGTTGGGGTGAATACTTTGCATAACTGCAGTGGAGTCACACTTGGTGTTACATGCATGCCTGGGAATGCTTTTATCAAGCCTCTTCAAGCCCTCTGCTGGCTAGCTGGCTGTGT
The DNA here is from genome assembly GCF_030463565.1 of Pelecanus crispus. Lineage (NCBI taxonomy): Eukaryota > Metazoa > Chordata > Aves > Pelecaniformes > Pelecanidae > Pelecanus > Pelecanus crispus. The sequence goes on along the minus strand of NC_134643.1, from coordinate 191,898,104 downwards.
GAACTCCCTCAGTGTGAATTCTCTTATAAAAAGATAAAAAGTTTAGCTATTCCTAGTAGTTGGTCAGTAACATTGCCACTTTTCTACTTTCCTGACTTTGAAAGATTTTTCTGGGAATTTTGTTGAAATAGGATGATTACTTTGTCATTACACTACTACCTTTTGAGCTAATTTCCAGTGAATTAATTTCTATCTGGGGAGCTTGCTTCCTAGAATATCAAGGTCTTACTAAACTTCTCTGTGATTTTGATTCGTAGAGTGGAATTGGCACCTATGTGTTCCTAACAGCCCTGAAACTTCAGATGTGTTTGTAAAGTTTGTGTGAAACCACAAGGAGGAAATACTTTGTGTTTGTGAAAAATTGTGCAACTTTGGGTTGTCCTCAGAACGGGCTGTCTTTTCTGATACTTCTCTAGAGACGAAGAATGTGATTGAGTGCTTGGAAAAAAAAAATTTAAGAATAATGGAAAAACATGTAAGACTCTACTTCTTGCTTTCCAAACAGTTATACAGAGGTTAAGCAGACTGGAAAGCAAGAGTATATTTGGGTCAGTTCAGACAAAATCTAGTGCCCTACAAATTAATTTGAAGTTAATTAAATATAACAGAATTAAATAGTAGAGTTGTATAAAAATACTTAAAGCTTCACTGGAATGACAGAGGTTACAAGAAGATACTAGGAAATAATACCATTTTTTAGTAAACTGATGTGAGTTTGGGATGAATTTGTTCCAGCTGGCAGTTGTGAGGAATTGTTCTTTATGCAATATAGGTAGTACTTGAAGAGTTTTAATGTTACTGTGTTTGATCTCTTCTAGATGTAGATGATACCTTTACTATTTGGATTAAAAGATGTGAGGAAACACTAAATGGTAAGAGAAACCACATTTACTTGATAAGGGATTTGATATGCCCTGTGCTTTGAAGCTGTGTCATGTTTTTCAAAGATTTACAGCTTATCTCTTACTTTAAACGAAAATTTCTTTTGTTCTAAAAAAAAAAAGTCACTTTTTCCTACCTCTTGTTTCTCACGGAGTATACATCCTGAACACTTCTATACTTCAGATTTAGAGGAACATTAAAATTGGGCGTTTAATGTAATAATCAGCTGTGACAGAGGAGTACCTCTTTAAAGTTCAGACAATCATCATTAATTTTAACTCGCTTTCATATTCAGGTGCCAGCTAATTTTAACTGTGGAAGCATATGTCAACTTGCTTTGTAAAAAACAGCATCAAAATCAGTTTTCAAGTCTTGCCGAATATAAAGTTGGAAAGAGAGGTGGAAATTTGGGGATTTTACTCTGATTCCATATGGAGGGTCCCTTAGTCAGGTGCTAATTGCTGCTCTGGTGTCTTATCTGTGGTGGTCAGTGAGTGTGGGTGTAGCTTCCTTTCATACTTTCCTACAAAGTGATGCAATGAACTCATCCACCGTGCTTAAACTGCCTGTAGATTTTAATCAGATATAACACAATAACTGATGTAGTTTTTTCCTTCCCTTGTGAATTCTTCCCTTTATGTGGTGCACGCTGGAGAATGGGGCAGTAGAAACAATGCAAGTTCATGTCAACGTGTTGACTAAAAACCAAATAGAGGAGAACCTTTTTGTGTTTTATAGGAATGAACAAGTTTCTGCTTCATGATATATTTTTGTCAGGTTTATTTTTATTTGGAGAAATTAGATGAGTGATTGGTGCGCATGGTCTTATTTGCAAAGAGTTATCTTGAGTGACAACTTTTTCTGCTGTCTCAAGGAAAGAGGTTATAATACACATTTTTCTCTAATGTCATAATTACTTTTTGCAGTGTTTTTTCTGGATCAACTCAGTTGTCCTGTTTTATCTTTAATATTCATCCCTGTCTTTTCTTTTTTGAGCCATTATCTTAATTCTTTGATACTCCAAAAAAAAAAAAAAAAAACAAACCCCAACCCCAGAACCTGATTTCTTAATTGCAACTTAAAATTCTTTTTTATTAATCTTTATCTCTTTTTAGCAGTATGCATTTTAAAGAAGCAATGTTTTCAAAAAAATGTTTTCAAACATTTAATCTGAAATATTTTAGGAAAAAATATTTAGAAGAGGAAATACTGAGGTATAGTTTAGATCCAAGTATTACAGTATATTTAAGATCATATAAGTGAATTTCTCTGCCAGATTTCCATCTCATTTCCCAACTGTGTTTGCCTAGCATGATACAGATTTGATAAGAAATTTGTGCTATTCCTATGGATGGGTGATAAACTAATACAGACTTGCAGGAAGTGATTTTTTAAAAACTTTTGTTTGCTGTGGTGTTGCTTTCATTAGAAAAAGGTCTGTATAGGTTTCTGATAAGCAAGGAAAATAATGGAAAGTTTATTCCTTCTGTTAATCAGAACATGCTTTATATTACAGTTGTTCCTTTGCACAAGCTGCTGATTGAAGTCTGATTAAAAAGTAGAGTGTCATAAAAGCAAAATACTAGAGGTAGAACTGGCATGTTTTTAACTCTTCTACTGTTGAGACTGATGCTAAACGCCCAGTGTCTGGAGTAACTGAAGAAAGCTAGAATAAGTATATGCCTTGTAAGTTCAATATGTCTTTTCCTGAAAGTGCAACTTTTTTCTTTCTGCAGCATCACAGACAGAAGTGGTAAGGTGTTTTCCTTAATATGTTTACTTTTTTGATTTCTTTGTTAAGCTAGAGAATACTTCTAGGCTTCACTGGCTTCTTACAACTTTCAGGCTTTAAAAATTATCTTTTCTATTGCATGCGATTCTGAAGGTTTTAACTTTTCTTCTAAACATGTGTTCTTTTATTTGAGACCAGGGTTGCAAAATTTGAACCCTGAAAACTCATAGGAATGGCATACAAATCTGGCAATTACTGTGCAGTCATTAAAGTAAATTTTAACTTTGTTGCTTGCAGTCTGTAGCCTAATTCTACAAATTAACTAGTTTATCTTGCCAATACTAGCTTGCTTGTGGCTGCGAGGAACTAAATTCTTTTTTCCAGTAGCTTGCAAGTGGTTTGTATGGACTTTTTTCTGCTGTAACTCATTCAGCTTTTGGTTTCCTTTCCCCCCCCCCCCCTTTTTTAAATTGGAAATGTTGAAATTGCCCCTCCCACTTTTTTTTTTTTAGACAAAAATGGGAATTTGCATTGGACGTTTTGCTCCCCCTTTAATATTTACCTCAATTTTTTACATTTTAAGAATAGGATAGAGGAGGAAAGTGTACAGAAAACATGGTGGGTGTATGTAAAGACAAATCTTACAGTTAGAAAGATTTTTATATTTAACAGTTATACCCTAAGTTCTCAGATCTGTTTCAGGTTTCCTTCGTGACTTTCAGATTAGCAGCATAGCCACTGTGTGTCTTTCAGGTATACTTCTTATCCAGGAAGAAAATGAGTTAAAGCTGAATTTACTGCTATTTATAAAATGTCTGACCAATATATTCTAAGTTACAGACTGACATTTGATGTAAATTGAAACTTTTTAATTCTTAATCTGGCATAAATGGCTAGAACAGTGAAGAGCTTTAGCTGGAAGTTAATGCATATACATAAATCAAGAAAAGGGGAGCAATCGATATGAAAATGATTTGTGTCTTTGAAAAGTACTTCATGGTATATTTTCACTTACACTGATGTAATTTTCTTTCCAATGGAATATGCTTCAACTAGAATACACAGCAGCAGCGTCTGCCACCAAAGATCAAGTAAGTTGACTTTAGCTTTACTGAGAGAATTAAAATAATTGACATAATAGCGGTTCTTTGACTTGGGGATTGGAGAAGCAAGATAATGACTATAGAAATTCTTTTTTGGTACCTTTAGAACATGGCGGTCTAAGTGAAACGTTTCTCAAACAGTGTCCTCACTTTTGTTCAGACTGAATTGTACTTTCAGGAGTTTATGCCTCACTAGGAGAGTGGGGAATGGAGTAAGCATTCTGGCTTCTATTTCTAGTTCTGGGGCTGAGCTTAATTCAAAGACTGCCCCATTGGGCCTAGTATAGGTAAGGTTTTTGAGAGGCTTTTAAGGCCCGGAACTAAAAAGTGCCATTTAATTTATAGAAGGCAAACAATATTATGACTTGTTTAAGAAAGTGACCTAATTTTGATACGCTGCTTGATTAAAAATGATTCTTTGTTCTTTAACTACTTTTTTTTTTTGTCAATTCTGCAGCTGCTGTGTCAGAGGAAAAAATCTAATTGTGTATGTCTTCTCTCCCCCATTAAACTACACAATGTACTGTTCCAGCTTTTGGTATTGTTGTGTAGATCTCTTTGCAGTCAGTTTTTTAGTGTTTTTCCTCTCTCTCTTTTTTTTTTTTTTTTTTTTTTAAAAGATATGACTGGTACCAAACAGAATCTCAAGTAATCGTGACTATAATGATCAAGAACGCGCAGAAAGACGATGTCAGCGTGCAGTTCTCGGAGAAAGAGGTGATTTGTATTGGTTATTGATACGCATCCCTAGATTCCCTGAAATGTAGTAATTAAACCAATGAACATTATCTGCTGCAATAGCATGAAAAAAAGGGTACAAGAGGTCTTCTGTCTGAGGTTTGGGGTTCCCCCCCCCCGCCCCATATACAGCTGTGCTGTAGATGTGTGTATGCTCAGTCAAGTGAACTGGGATCTATTGCCACAGCAGTGCCTATAGGATTTATACACAAGTGATAGTGTGGTGTGCATGCTGCAAAGGGAACATCTGTTTTTCAGCTGCCTATGTGTTTGGAGGGGTGGGGGAGGAAGTGATCTGAACTTAAAACGTTTGAGTGTGCATGCATCTGGAGTAGGAATGGACAGAGGCAAGGTATTCTAAAAATAGGTATGAACGAGTAATACCTTGCTTTAGGACAGTTATAGACAAAGAATGAATGTTGGTGGGTGGCTTTTTCTTTTGGCATTACTAAAATTGTTAATGGCAGCAAAATATGTATTTCAAGGAAGTACAGTAATCTCTTTATCGTAATGCCATATGGGGTATTGGTGATGTTCATGTTTAATTTAGCTGAGAATATTGAAGAGTTAGGTTCTTATTCTCCACTAAGTTGCTACTTCGCGAACTACCAGAAGTACTTGGTGGTTACTGTCTGCTTTAGACCGTTAAATTTGTGTGAGCACTTGCCATGTAGTTTGTGTGTATTAGAAGGGAAGTTGTAAATTGTTTTCATGTTCCATTATTAATGTGTTGATACTTCATTTGCCATATAATTCTCTCCCCAAAGGATGCAGATCAAGCTGACAAGATAATAGGCTTTTTGAGTACTTGCTAGCTAAGAATTGAAATCTCCTGTTCATTTTCTAGTGTACTTTAGAAATGCCTTGTTCAATAATGCAGTAATGCAGTGGCGTCGTCTGAAATTCTGACGCCTGATGCTTTAAGTGCCCTAGTGAAGGGTCATTAATTTAATCACTTAATCTTGGTGCCAAATGACAATCCTTTACTTGGGAAATGGAAAACTGCTCTCAAAGATGACCAGAAATGTGTTTTCAACTGTTAACAGATGAGTGCATCAGTGAGACTTCCCTCAGGTGAAGACTACAACTTAAAGCTTGTTCTTCTTCATTCTATAGTGCCAGAGCAAAGTACATTTAAAGTGCTCTCAACAAAGGTAAGCTTCTTAAAGTGTAAATTATTTCTTTGACTCTTCCTGATGTTGAAAATGTCTCTGCTCTATTGTCTTGTCTCTCTGCAACAGTCATAATATCTTGCTTCTCATATAGAATTGCTTTTTCTTTCTTCAGGCTGCCTTTTAGCCAGTGGCAGGCTTTCTAAACTTGCGCAAATATCAGAAATAGTAATATGATGGTGCTTACTGAAGTGCAAATGACGGTTATGTGGAGGATGCTTTTACTTGTTACTGTAGAAAGAAGACTTCAGTCTTTACTCTTACAATTCAGGTATTAGGAAAGTATAAACACCTTTCTACTCAACTTTGTTTCTTCTATATTACAGGTATACAAAAATAAGATTACTGTGGTCTGGCATGGCATATATTGTTGGTATAACGCATAGACAGACATATGCTTTGTGCATAGAGCCAAGCCTGAATCTCTGAAGCAGGAATGTATTGTTGATTCTTTCCTTTTGTTTCAGCAGTGGTTCTGCAGAGCTTTTGGAAATTCCTTTGTTTTCTCATGTTCCATTTTACCTGTTTGTTCTCAGAAGGTGCCTGTAATAGTTCTTGCGTAATTTCAGGGAAGAGGGATGACATGAGAGGATTGAGATAGAAAGTTGGTCTCATTTTTCTACTCCTCCCACTAAGGAAGCTGGGCAGGTTATGTGATTGAATCACATGAGGTCTTACACGTGTGGGAGATAAGCAGAGTGCTCAAAGTATATAGAAAATCTGCTAGTCTGTTAGTATTTATATAAATTTGAGTGGAATGGGCATGGACCTTGTCAAGAGGAGTGACTGAGGTTCTGTTTGCTTTATGTTCCTATCTAGCTTATCCTATGCTTTTCATTTGTCTTGAAGTTTATCATTACTTTCATTAAGTATCTGCATGTGACTGAGCACTGTTGAAATGAACTTGACTTTGTCTTTCTATGCTATCGTCTCTAGCCTGGGTTAATCTCTGGAATAATCTCTAGCAGTCTAGAGCCTGGTTTAGAGTGAGTTTCCTAAAGTGGTCTGAAAGCTTTGGTTATGTTTAGGCAGTGTCTGACTTATAAATATTTTGCATTTGTTTCCAAATGTTACTGTTCCTATATAACTATGAGAGAATATTTTTGAGACAAAATGGGATAAGAGGGAACACGTAAGGTGTTCTAACAGCAGAAGTCAGTGCTTTAACATGTTCTTCCTCTTGCAGAAAAGAATAGTGCAAGGACATCTGTGTAGGCATAGTGAAGGAATAAAATTTAAATGATGCCTCAGCTAATGCTGGTTCTGACCAGCAGATGGAGTCTCACTGAAGAAAAAAAATTAAAAGCAGGTCTGTTATGCATGCAAAGACTTCTTTAAAGGCTTAGAATATTTTACTTTGAAAAACATAAAGCGGAATGGTGTGGCCTTAGTGTTTGAATACTAGAAATTCAGATTTCTTTTGATGAGTTTCATGTATGTGCTTTGTTCTTATAAGCGGTACTGAAAATACACAGTTGTTACTTTGAATAAATTATCTTGTTACTTAGAACTCCTCACACCCTTTACAAATTATTTTGTACCATTTACATGAAGCCCTTTTGTAAGGACTTGGAAAGAAAGACATAATCTCATTATGTTCCCAATTATATGAACTTTTTACTGCACACTCCTAAAGAAACTGTGTCTTCATGGGATAGGAACAGATCTGTTCCTGTGGATTAAGAATTTCAGATAAGAATAACTGCATGTGTTCACACTGCTTTATTTTGTATTGCTGCTTTGAATGTGAGCCATGTTGCCATTGGCATTGTGTAGTCTTCACGGGGCAACGAAGGGTCTGGTCTTTCCAGTTGTATGAGGAAATATATGAGCAAACAGGGCGGAGTGTATGAGCAGGTTATGTTGTGGATAGTTTGGGTTTCCCATGAACTTCATACAACTAATAAATGTAACGGATAGAGGATGAAACAAAGGAAGTGGCAGATAGTAGAAAAAGCCCGCATGTTTTGGTAACTAAGAGAAGCTGGAGAGGGTTTTCTCAATACTGCTTGAAATTCAGCATCACTTGACAAATGCAAAGGAATAAAGGTGAAGATGCAAACTCAGGGAGAAAATAGCCTTAGTTATGTTTGCAGAATTACAAATTCTAAAGCAACTGCAAAGAGCAGAAAGAACTTACAAACTCTGGGATTGGTTCTTTCAGGGAATGTTAACAGTGGTGAAAAATGAGGTTGATACCTTAAGAATTGTTTATTTCCTAGCAATGAAACAGAAATTATACCTTTCAATAAATCCATGCTGTGTCTAGCTCTGACATACAAAGTCTCTGGAAAAGAACAGAACTAGCAAATGGTACAGAGGTAGCATAGATAGATGTTTAGAGGTGTTTGAATGGTTTGTGTATGAGCAGAAGTACATTAGTGTTCATAATCTGCAGACTTTTGACTTCAAGCTGTGAGTTAGGAGAGGTAGAACACTTGATGCCCACTCAAAACGGCGTAATGTGTGGGTGAAGTGCAGTTTTGAGATAAAATCTTCATCTCTTTCTTTATGTATCCTAGTATTGTATATTCTCTAATTGTCAACAGTTTTACAAATGAGACAGACTGCCTTTAATAGCGGCTGTATGTATTATTGCCATGCTTGGAGCCATTTTTTTTACCTAATTCAAAAGTTTATTCGCTATTTAATAGATATCACTACTTGCAAATTTAGCTTTGAGCTGTTTATGGTTCCTGTTCACATTTAGTCACGAGTTACTTAGAATTACCCAGTGGTGTTCAGCATATAATTCCGATGATCTAAGGCCTCAACTTAATGTTCATGTGAGAAAATGCTTACTACAACTGTATTGAGTCCTTCTCTTGAGGGAATTGCTATATAGGCATAGCATTTTTTTATCTTGTACATGAACAGCATAGTTGATGGATTGTAACTACATCAACTGATGTTATTGGTTGTACTCCTCATCTGTCACAGGTGTCTGACTGGAGTAATCTGATCAAGCAAAAAGTAACAGCAGCTCCAAAAAGCATTGTGTAAATTTGAGATTTGTGTCTTACAAATGGAAGCTGATCTGGTCTTTGTATGCAGCATGAATTTGTACACAATAGGTAGGATTTTGTGTATTTTGGTGGTCATCCTCAATTGTGTTCAGGTGTCAGGTGAAGTGGGGGAAAAACTGTGCCACGCTGAAAACTGCACGTTGCATTCAGCATTTAACAGGAGGAAGGTACCCTTTAGTGGTGCTACTTGGTTTTTTACTTCTTTCCAGAAGAGGGAGCCAAAATGTAAAGGCTGGACCAAGTTTGTTCTTTGGAAGTTGCCTGCGTGCAGTTATCCTGTAGCTCAGTGTGCATAATATCAGCATGCTCCCTTCATAAAAGGAAAAAGGCATAAAAACTTAAAATAAGTGGCTAAACATGTTTAAGACAAAACTAGCTGATCTAGAAAATATGGCAGGAAAGTAGAAATGCACAAATAGTGTAAGGATTTCTAATGTTCTGAAATAGTTCTTTATGCACAATCAGCCTCGCTTTCTTTTCCCTCTTCTGTTCAGTCTATCAATCAGCATATTTGGGATTCCAGGGGAATATTCTGCCACGTTCTGTTGGAAACTTGTATAACGTGAGCAGTTTCTCTAGGTCTTCTGTTGTGTTCTAGGTGATGCTCAGGGTTTTCTTCTCCTTAGACCAAGAAGAGGAGAGTGAGGATGAGTATGTGCTTTTAGCATGTGTGCTTATGAACTTGAAGGAAACTTGAGCTAGTGCTTTCTCTTTTTCTTCCCCTCTGCTCTTGAATCTACAGATAGTCTGGGGACAATTACTGTGAGTTTTCAGTTTTTAGTGGTCTGGGCTTTTTGCAAGCAACAACTTGCAGCAATTTAGAGCCATTTGAAAAAGTGGTAAGAAGTGGTTTGTTTACCCCAGAACTGTCCTTTAATTAGAGATCAAAGTTGTGCTGCAAACAGGGGAGGTGTTAGAAATCCTCAGCTTCTTTTACAGTTGACATTTGTTACTTAATAGAGATGTCTGAGGTAGAAGCACACTCTCAACAGCTTCATGCCTAGAATATGGTAGCGTGCATCAGTGGAATGTTTCTTTTCCTCAGACCAACATTTTGCCTTGCAAACCCTGAAATATTCTGTGCAGCTTACCAGAAAAGCACACTGATGCCTGTTGCTAAATGTAAAGGAAAAGGCAAAGAGAGAAACCATTTCACACACTCTTGGACTGTCATCAGAGTCTCTATTCAGAGGCAAATGTACACAAATAGATAAACAGAGGAACAGATTTATTTTAACTGAAGTAGGTTCTCACTGTTGCAGTCCGATCCTTAAAAGATACTTTCTCATTTTGGATATTTTCATTAAATTGCTTGCAGACATTTGAATGCAGAGTTCCCTGCTCTTATGTACTTGTTTTCTCTGTGAGGCTTTCATGCAGATTCCTATCTCCTGTATATATTCTTGGGTGTTTTCTGTAAATTATAAACTGATATTTAAGATATGAGTTGGATACTTTTCTGAAATTTCTTGCATCTCTTAGGCAGGGCTAGTTGGAGCAGTTTCCTGGCTAGACCATAAAGAAACCTTCCCAATGATTGGCATGATATTTACTTGGCTCAAAACAAATTCACTTTTTTTCCTTCTTTATGAATGCAGCTGGGTGCGGGGCAGACTTAACTTGTTAATACTCAGAGAACTGTATTTTAAACAAGCATGTAAGTCAGTGCCCATGCTTTATATAAATACATAAAGGAAAACTATGCATAAGGGGTTTTCTTTGTTTTGAGAGAAGATGGATTTGAGAACTATTGGAATAGCAATGGTTTACATTGAGGATGCAGTGACAAACAGCTTTAGGATACCTAGATGATCTGTATTGCTAGCTCCTTTTCTAAAATCCAAAATTTTAACAAGTGGTTGCTGTGTAGTATCAGTGTAGTGGAAACTTTGACCTTTTTGCACTCGGTTCTCCATAGTACATAGCTAGCAAAGAAACCGAAAGGTGCACACTATAAATCCCTTCTGTCTCAATATATTTGCTACAGAATAAATTTAATTATCATTTATTTGTGATAACATTGTAGAGTTATTTTCATCTTAAGTATTTTTGCTTAAAATTGCAGACCAAACATCTCTGAATTAAGAATGTAAGCAATGTAAAAAAGGTCTTTGAATAACTAGGATACCAAAACTGTATGTGTCTGTGATCTTAGATGTAAGTTTGAATAGGTCATACATTTTTAGAAGATAGTGCTATTTGGTCCTACCCTTAAATTTAGGTAATGAAATACATGAGCTGATTGCAAAATCATCTCTAAACGCTTAAAATTTACAACTGGGACAAAGCAGTCAGTAGTTCAGTGAATAACTAAGTAGTTGATTGGAAACCCTGAATTCTCGTTTTCATGTGTTTAATATAGCAAAACATCAGAAATTTAAAAGGGTATTTTTTGATGCATCTTAAAATTAATGGCTGAACTCCTTTAAGCTTTGCCAGTTCTGATTTCCTTCATCTATCTGGTCAGAGCTTGACATAAATTTGCCAGTGGTAAGTGAACTTCCCCTTAGCATGGACTGTAAAATATAAACCACAGTAGAAATTAGAAAAAAATTCTTATAACTTGTCAGTGTACACCAGAATCTTCTTTTAGGGAGGAAGATAAACATTCTTTCCCTTTTAATGTTTCTCAGTTAAACTGGCAACATCTGTCCCAGGACGTAAGTTCAAGTGAAATCTAATTCATCAAAGGTTTGGGCTTTTTAACAGTAAGCTTCTACCTAGAAAATGTTGGCTAACTAGCATTGTGTTTATCTGTAGCTAAGGGGAGAAATTCTTTCTTAAAACTAGATTAAATGCTCTTTTATGCCAGTCATCTTAAAGTAAGGGGTTTTTGTGTTCTTACACTACCAATGAAATAGTTTAGAATACCTATGAGAGTAACTCTGTGGCATCTTTTCTGATCACTAATGCTTGGATTAAGCTGCAAACAAACTTGTCTAAATCTCTGATAGGTTTTAAAAAATCAATTACTTCTATGACTAGAAAATTCTGTGAGTAGAAACTACTCTGTATCCTTTCACTGCAGATGGGGTTTCTTCTAGGTGATGAATCCCCCATTGGACCCTCTTCTCAGAGGGGTTGGTTTCTCTCAAGACAGTATTTCAAACAAGTAGTGTGTGAATTACTGTCAAAATTCCATGGGGTTTTTTTTTTTCCCTTTTTGCTTTGCTCATTTGGAGCCCCAAATACCAGGAACTTAAAAATTACAGCAGAAAGTGGATTATTTCTGCACTGGAACTTCTCATACATCTGGAGTATTGTGTCCTTCAGTTTGGGGCTTCCCTGTGCAAGAAGGGCACTATCGTAGTGTAGCAGGTCCTAGTAGAGGGCTGCCGAAATGGTCAGGTTGGCTGCACAGCACGAGCTACAAGGAGAGACTGAGGAATTAGGCTTGTCTTTAAGTGGCATGCAAAGCATTTAATTTGCAATGAAATTTTCCTGTCTTTTATTCTAAAGTTAGCATGAGGCACACAGGCATACATTTTATGAAATATAAATGTTAAATCAAAGTAGCTGGCAAAGTGTTGATGTATTTCTCTTGCCCGAGTACTGGATTTTTTCAAAGGAGAGGAAAAAGCAGTACTTACGTGTTAGATATGACAAAAATGTCCGTACTGATATGTTACTTGTCTGTGTGATAGCTATCAGTATCTGCTTTAAAATGTTCATTAAAATGTGTTTATTGCCGTTTGTGCACATAATTGGGACTTGCACAGTTGTTTCTCCTTAGATCAAATAAAGCTCTCAAGTTGAAGTAATATGCGCCTTCACAAGCAGAATTTTATAGCTTTATATTTTTGGAAAATGTGGTTGTATAATGGTATACAGCTAATGATTTCCCTAGTTTTGCTCCCACCTGACACTTTGCCTAATCAGTAACTTCAATTGAAGTGGATGGAGTAGATGGGGTAGAGATTTGATCATGTCATAAATACATTCTGTCTCAATTCTTCAGCTGTTTATACTTCTAGCTTGGCAGGGTTGAAATGGTTTAGACTTAAGAAAGCTGCATCTTACACTGGGAATTAGTTTGTAGCATTTTCTTTTCCTTAGGGATGTTTGTCATGTAGTACCGGCTTAGGGACAGTTTCAGAGAGGAAAATATAAGAACTAGCAGATTAAAAAAGGAGAGTGGGATTACTGGAACAGCACAAGTAAAGATCTTCCTTTTTTACTTCATTTTATGCGTGGGCAGAGTACTCTGATGAATAGCCAAAGGTCTTTATAAGGGTTATTTGAGGAGGGTTGTATTCTGAGAAGAAAAATGTCCATGTTTAGTAGCTCACATCAAGCATTATACCGCATTAGTGGTCATTCTTGGTGTGGGTGAAATAGTCTGTATTTGAGATACTGAAAGATATTGGTGGAAAGCCAGAAGTGTAAAGGTAGACAGCGAAGGAAGAAGCAAACAGAAAAGAAATCGAAGAGGTATAGGGTTGAGCAGTCTCAGTATCAAGCATTTACTCTTTTTTAAAATAGATCATATGGGGGGATGCACTAATAAGCAGAGTATGAAAACTTAAAATTAAGGCTTCCTCAAGTGTGCAACTGAATTGATAAGAGTTTCCTTAGGTTGAGAAGAGTTATAGGAAGCAGAGGAGAGACAAGTTGTTTTAAATTAATATTCACGTTTCACTTGTAACTAATTAGTGCCTCTGTAAGTGGCTAATTAACTTAAATGTTTGACTCATGAGATCCAAATCCACTGGGGGAAAAAAAAAAATCCAACCATGCTAGTTCTGGCAGTGGTGGAACTACTTGTTTGTCTTATACGTAGATACACAAATATTTTAGCTTCCTTAAGCTAATCGCAGAGCATTAGATTTATGAGTGTAGCTGTTCAAAAATGAACTTTAAGGTTGTAATTTCCAAAGTGTTTTTAGAAGAGTCCAGTGAAGGAACCTTTGCTGACTTCTTTAGTTCTACTGAAGGCTAATCACTGGCACAGTTTGAATGCTGCTTATGCATAGTTTTGAAAAATCTCTGCGTCCTTACGGATTGCAATATTAAAGTCTGGAATACAGGCCTTCTTTAGGGACAGTAGGTCAAGCAACTAGAGTAATACAACATTTTATTTTTATATGATTATTTTTGGTTCTGTGACTTTCACTATTTTAAAAACTGATACCCTGATGCTTAATTTGTGACTTGTAAAGTTGCTAAAAACATTGGAAATCCAACAGATGCGGGGAGTGGGAGGTCAGATACATGTGGGTGTTGAACTTACAAACTTACTGAAACTCTCCCCTGCCTTGAAGGGTATTCCATGCCTCATGTCGTAAACTTTTTGTTGTTCTCAGTTAGTACAAGTTAGTGGTGGAAAATAAGTATTTAAACTTGTCTAGGGAAATGGTAGCTTCCCCAGGGAGGCGGGGGGCGGCGAGGGGAAGCAATCATAATTGAATATTCTGATTCTTAAAATGCAGCATGATTGCAAACATGGAAGCTTTGAAACTTAAATGAGCTCATTTCTTTATTTTCATAAGGTATCTCAGTCTGTTGCTTACCAGTGACTGGTTTGAAGAAAGGGTTAAATAAAGTTCTCATTTCAGATCAACATGATGCTGTGCAAGGAGCTTGCTGTTAGGATCTCTAGGGTTAGCTTTTACAGTGGTGCCTTTGTTCTTGGGTCTGCAGGGATCCCCAGGTTATAGTGGCTTTAGGTAGAACTAAGAATTTGCTTCTGCTGAGCTGTTCACAAATAAGGAACTGCTGAAGTTTAGCAAGCACTGATTTCAGTTAATTAATAGCATCATATGAACTTTGTGACGTTTTCTTAAGTGAATTTGTTGTTTGGAGTGACATTAGACAGTCCTTGTTTTGCAGACATTATTTTGCAACTTTGTAACCCTGTAACCAAAGGATAAGGTTAATTACAAAAAAACATTTCAATATGGTTGTCTAATGGGATTATGTGTAGTTGTGAATAGGGCATGACATACTTCACTTAATTTTGTTTCTCCTATGATAATTGCAACCATATCCATTTTTTTTAATTGACAGTTTTGTCAATGAATGCTAGACAGTTTTCTCCATAGCACTGTGCGTTCGTTGAACCAAATGAATACAGCTTCTGAATTTCTTCAGTGGGAAGATTTGCATAGTCCCAGGGTGTTTCTCTGGTTTGTGTACTACACATCAAATACAAAACTCTTTGGTGGATGAAATGTAAACCTAGATAAAGTTGGATTTTGCAGTTCTTCAAAAGTACTATTTAATTATTAGAGCTGACTGGCAAGAAAGGGATGCTGGAAAGATAATACCTGGGTGCCTGGCAGTGTAGAGACATTGGGACTGATTTGTTACTTTTGGGTACCATGACTTACGAAAAGAATCAAGTGAATAGTAAGCGAAAGAAAGAAAGTGGTACTAAACAAAAGGATAAACGTCTGATACAAGAGCTATGCAGCCACATAAGAGCTTAGCTGACATGTGACTTCAAGTCATGTAACTTCATCTTGTAAGGTAGGTAAATTTTGTTAAAATACAAGCTTCCTATTAGAGATTGTGTTTCTGAAACCAAATTTATTTCTTGCTGCTACAGGATCCAACTAATTCAAGCCTATTTGGCAGAAGTGTTTGCCATCTGGATTAATTTGTTCTTTGTCTTGTGTTTTGTAGGTTGAGATAAAAATGAAGAAGCCGGAGGCTGTAAGATGGGAGAAGCTGGAGGGGCAGGGAGATTCTCCTAAGTTAAAGCAATTTACACCAGGTTTGTTCTCTGAACTATTAAGTATTAAATGGTTTATTTCTATTAAGTTACTTGCACTTATTAATAATATTTTTTGTATTAAATATTGTTAATAAAATTACGGCTTCATATTTACAATGAAAAGCCTAGTAGTCTTTTTTTTACTGCCAAGAATTGACAGAAAAAGTCTGCAGGGCATTACTAAAACTTAGGTATTAAATTTAGTCACAGCTTCCATTAATCTGATGGATTGTTAAAGATATATGCTTGTCATTAGTTCCTCTGGGCTTATTTGTTTGGCTGTCTGGTTTGCTCACTGTTTTGCAGTTCTGTCCGTTGTTAAGCCTTTATTGTTGCTTAAATAATTAAGTAATATTTACTTAAGTATTCCATCTCTCTTGGAAACTAATACTTTTGCAGTTTTTCAAGACAGATTAACAATCTATCTTTGAGAGAATTTGAATTTCCTGATCTATTGATTTCAGATATTTTTTGAAACTTAGCTCAAATTTTCCTATGTGTCTAGGCTGCTGGCTTTTTTTTTTTTCCCCTTACTGTCAGCCAATATCTCCTGCCTCATTTTGACTTTAATTATTTGTGTTGCTGTTATCCAGTATTTTGTTGTTGGATAACTAAATTATGTAACTGTGTTTACTTAAAAGTAAACTTTTGCAGCTGCTGAATGTAGCCTCTAGCATTTCCTAGTTTCCTTTATTTTTAAATAAAAAGTACTTACTGCAATGCTTGTATCAGTAAGGAAGAATCCATTTGCATTTTCAGATTCATGTTCCGTTATCATCTCTGATTCATCGGATACATATATGTCTGTGTGTTCTCTGCTGCTCTGAAAGTCGTGAGAAAATGTGTAGTTAACTGACACTTCTGTTTGCAGATACCCAGCACTTATATCCATCATCCTCTCACTATACAAGGAACTGGGACAAACTGGTAGTTGAAATCAAAGAAGAGGAGAAGAATGAGAAGTTAGAAGGAGATGCTGCTTTAAATAAACTCTTCCAGCAAATTTATTCAGATGGTACAGATGAAGTGAAACGTGCCATGAACAAATCATTTGTAAGTCTTCACTCTTTTTCTCTGAAGAAATGTGTAACTTTTGCACACTGACACAATTTACTAAGCTTTGCATGAACTGGGAAGCCTCTAGCTACCAAAACCTTGGGCCTATAATGAATGGCAGTGCTTGTGTTGAGGTACTGGTACAAGTCTCGCTGAAAGCTGCTGTGTTGTACACTGATGAATGTGACTCTCTAAATCCAAGTTCGTGCCTCAGTGAAGCTTGTGCTTTGTCCCTGGTCTCTTTGTTTCAATCAGTGTTATGAAAGGAAATAGAGGTTTTGGCTCATCTAGAGCTTGAAATGTTGACATGAGTGAAAGGATCAAATTCCTTTTAATTGTTTGTATCTGGTTCCTTTTATTTGTAGCCCTCATGTGCAAGAACCTGACTGGCCTTTTAAAAGCCTCTTGCAATGAAGTAACATCTCATTGTGTCCAGTACTGATAAAAGCATTGTTGGGCTGAAGATTATGGAATGATGGCTTTGTCAAATTTTATTCTATATATGCACAGAATTCCTGTGTAATTTGTTTCTACATTGAATCTAAATTCTTCACCTTTGTTCAGAATTTGTTAATCTGCTGTAAGAAATGTGGCTTTTGTATTACTAGAATTCCTCTAGCAAACTAAACAAGCTTTCTCTCATATTGCAGATGGAGTCTGGAGGCACAGTTCTGAGTACCAACTGGTCTGATGTTGGTAAAAGGAAGGTAGAAGTAAATCCTCCTGATGACATGGAATGGAAAAAATTTTAATCCTGTTTTTAATCTTTTACCATCTGTGTTGCCATAGTCATGTACTGACCACTGTGTATGGACATAGCATTCTTGGATTCAAAGCACTGAATGTTCCCTTGGAAACCAGAATTGTCTTTGCATTTTGCGTGCTTTAGAAATTCCTTCATCTGCAGATGTTAAAGATACACTCAAGAGTGGAACCCTGTTTTCATCATCTCTCTCTAATTTTTGGAAATTGAGTCAATCACAGTCTAAATTTTCTACTGCCTTTATCAGCTCTGCTTTTTGGGGATGGGGTGATCTCTCATGGGCTGGTCAGGATTCTTGCCTTATGCCCGATATTTCTTTTCAATAACTTATTAGATCTCAGCAACTTTGGGTAAAAACACTTTTCAACAACAGTGTTAAACTTGTTTGCTCTTTAACTCTGCTGAATAAAATTGTAAATAGAACTTTTTCTATACGGAAGCTGCTTCATTTCATTTTTAGTAAACTTGTTTTTTGATGGGGGAATCACTTAAAGCATATAGGTGAGGATGTGTATGTACTGCTTTAAAAATAAAAGCTGACATGTACAGGAGCAAAACTGGCATTCAGTGAAGAGGATGAGATTGCTATTCTTGATGCAGATACAAGATTTCTACTTATGGACTCCTTCCACCTGGGTGATGGGTTGAACTGCAGTCATATGTGATGGAAGGGAGAAAGTCAGTTGTGACTAGAAATTTCTACAGAAAAGTGGGTCCTTTGTCTGCCTTCTATATTCAAAAAGAAGGATCCGTTGCAATTGCCTGAAATCAAAGATAGCACGCAGTTGCTTTGAGTTCTGTTATTTCAGAATATTGGAAACTTTGTATTTTAGAGAAGAGCCCATACGTCCTTAACTGTTTCCATCAGTTCAGCTTTTCCATCGTGATTGAATTTTAAGTAATAGTATTTACAGAAAAAGAACTGAGAAATGTAAGAAATACCATCTATGCTTGGATGCAAGTCTGCAAGGGCCTATAGATGCTCAAAAGCTGTCTGGACATGGTCTTGGGCACCTGGCTTTAGGTGGTCCCACTTGAGCAGGGGGTTGGACAAGATGACTTCCAGAGCTCCCTTCCAACCTCAGCCACTCTGTGGTTCTTTGAAGGGGATATGAACTTACAAAGCTGTGGTAAACATGCCTATTCTGCATGCTGCTGTCTCTTGGCAATTCAGATACACCTGAATATTCTAAGATTATAGAAAAACCCATGAATTGCAAATATTGACAGCCCCCTGAAAGCCACTTCATTCCTTGCTAACCATTGGATGCTACTTCAAATTTGCTACTTTTCCTTGCATTCCTAATTATGTAGGCTTTTCCAGATTGTTTGTTATTCTGTCTGTTTTCTTTGTATTTGATATGTTATTTTACCACAGTGAGAATTGGATGAGCTTGGTAAAATGCTATTAGAAGTCTGCACCTGTTAAAGTAATAAATATATGTAAAAGATGATTGAAAAGTAAGGAAGAGGAAGAAAGAATGTATTCTCTTCCTTCTGAGGACTAGAAATCTGGGTTGTGCAGTGTTTTTTTTCCTAGTATTGTTACTATACCTGTGCAGTAGATAGATACCAAGATTTTAAAATCTCACAAATCTTAAAAATCTTGTGTTTGGATGTATGCCATAGCTATGAACTTCAGAACGTCATGCTTGGTGTCTGTAGGCTATGACTACAGTCTTGACATAACTGCAGTTTCTTGATGCACTCAGATCATGATTATCCTGTAGTGCAAGCTGGGCAGCGATTTCTTTTTGAATCATTTTTAGCTTCCAAATGGACTCATCTTTTCCAAAGCTTGAATTTGATGGCTTTCAGAACTGAATGTTATCCTGGTCTTTGAATACAATGAAGGCAGATGGATTGAAATTAGGAAGGTTTTTGTATGTGCCTTACCTCTTACTGAGCAATGTTTGCTTCTTGGAAGAGTTTCTTGAAGGGTATACTTGTGGCATATTTCAGTGAAGATTTGTTAGCTTCAGTGGGGAATTTCTTGCCCTTCAGAGAATTCTGAATAGCTAGTTGCTCAATATCTAGAGCATCTTGCCACCCATATGGGATGCTAACATTGAAGTTGACTTGATTTGGAACACGGACTTGAACTTCATTCTCCTAGATTAGTGCTTTGCTACTTTTTATTTATGCTGTGAAAGGCATTTCTTCCTTTCTAATGTAGAGGGAAGACAAATGTCTGAGCGCTTCACTTTGTCACAAAAGTGGGTTCTTGTCTCCTGGCCAGCCTTGCTTTATAAATGTCATTCAGAGCACTTAACAGCGCTTAGCAAAGACTGGCTATGGGAAGAGCCTAGATAAAAATCTCTTAAATAGAAATGGAAAAGTTATTTGAGGATGTTTTCTGCCAATCAAGTTGTTCTTACTTACTGAAGAGAACACAGTAGGGGTTCCTCTGTCTGCTCTCACTTATGGAAAGTCCATGGGAATATTTCATCAAATAAGCACAATATGTTCTTGTATTAAGTGGGTACTGTTTCAGTGCTTTGGGATTCAATTCACTTAGCTTAAGGCAAAAAGTAAAATCAAATGCATTGCTACTTATGTACTCTTGAGGCACATGTAATGCAAATATAATGCTTTAGCTTCAGGCTAAAACTTGTAGCAATCAAGTGCTAGACCTCCCTGTTCATCTCAGTCCTGTGAGCAAAGTTTGCAGGTCTAAACATAATTCCATCATGTTTCTGAGCACAGACAGATAATCTGTGTGTGTGCATTCCACCCTAAAATTTAGGTGAACCAGTAATGGCAGCTCTTCTTGCCTTACGGGGGTACTGGGGGTTTTTTTGTGGGGGGAAGGATTGGGTCAAAGCAACAGGTAAAAATTCCTTGTAAAGTTGGGGGAAGGTGCTTCATGAACTTTGTGAACAGTATATGTTTTGTTCTTGGCAAAACACATGCACAGAATGATTCCAAAAGCTCTAGGTCAAGGGAAAGATATCAGGGAGCTTAGAGGTTGAACAGAGGCTGTGAAGGTTTTCAGCGACAAAGGGAATTTCCTTCGGGACTAGAAAGGATGAGCAGAATTTGTTGCAGCACCGGCAATGAGTTGGCTGGAGACAGAGAACTGCCTGCAAGGGCAGAGTGGATGATGTTTTAATTGTGTTCAAACTTAGCTTGAGGGTTTTTTTCCAAGCCTTTTGGTCATCTGTAGATAGTACTGTCTAGAAGACCCAGGCAGTTTCAACTCAGTGCTCTAATTTGTAGTCCTATCACAAATACAGCAACAGGACAGCAAGAGGTAACGGTAGCTTTCCCATTTAATACCACAGATGGGATTACTCTCTGCTACTGTTCTAGGGGGGTCATAGAAAATGCCTGTCTGTTGTAGCTTAAGGCTGCCTCTCTCATCGTTGGTATATGTGCAAGTGCTTATAAAAAATGGGTTGAGCCTCTCAGAAGCAGAAGATGATGGTTCAGTCTAACTTGCTCTTTCTGAGCAGAGATTCTGTCCACCCCGATGTGCCAATCAACAATTAATTCTTTGCCAACTGTAGTTTTATGCCTCTCCTTCCCCCCCCCCCCCCCCCCCCCCCCCGCATGGAACAAGTGATTAGTCTGTTCTTCACTGAAACTTTCTTGGAATTTATTTGTGCTGCAGCAGGGGCAAAGTGTTACATGGGAGGCAGAAGACAGATTCCCGCCTTCCATGCCCCCCAGCTGCTTCTACCTTTCTCACTGTAGATACAAGTGGAGGATGATTCCCATATCAGAAAGGACAAAGGGAGAGACTCGGGTCCATTCCTTCTAAGTGGGAAGAAAGGGGGCTGTAGATGCAGGAAAGAGACTCCTGTCTTCCCATCACTGGCTTTCAGTCTTTTTAACCCTATGGTATTGTGGCCTGTTTTCCTTCTGTTGTCCACCAGCCTGAATTTATCCTCTTTTTCTGCTCTAATCTGCTCTGCCATCCTAATCCTCCTCGTACACAATAACATGAGTAGTTAAGTTTTAAGGATGGTAGAATTACAGTGCTCTGACTACCATCCATCCACCTGTAGTGGGAAACACTGCTGGTGACAAGCTTGTCCCTCTTTCCTCCTCCCCTAAACTTTGGCCAAAGGAAGGTTTGGAACTGGTTTCTGCTAGTGCAGGGTCAGATTGAAGGAACATCCACCCTCCCCACCCCCCCCAAATGCAGACATATTGTAACCTCTTTAGTGTGCAAACTGTTATATTTGTGGTGGCAGTGGAAAACTTGTCTTCAACGTTGGTAGTAAATGCTATACAATAGGGAGTAGGATTGCTATGGATAGTTAGAACTGTAGTCGAGCCACTGCAGGGAATATTGCTACGTCTTTTCATATCTTTAGGTCTTGGTTTTACTGTCATTCCTATATCGCATCAGAAGGTTTCCTTCAAAATTAGATGTGCTTAAAGAAGACTTTTCAACCTTGCTGCAGCAAGAGATCTTTACATTTTTTCCTTTGAGTCCGATAGTTAAATAAAAATTTGCTTACTTGAAGCATGAGCTAGGGAAGGCATTTTGTTGCATATCTTTTGGAAATGGATAAATTGTGCCCTCTGTGTTGTACTTAGGCAATATAGTAGTTCTGGCAATTTTACCAGTCACAGACCATGTAAGTAGTGTATCTGCTTCTCTTATGATCACTGGGGCTTTCTTGGTATGGTGCATACAGAAGAGTTCTCAAGACATACATGCATGTGACAGTTTAACACATCCATGACTAGGATGCTTTTTTTACTTCACATGCGTTGTGACTGCCTATAGAAAACAACTGATCTAAGCTTTTGTTTAGGAAGAGTTAATTTTGTTAAGAATGTGTAGACATGGAAGTCACCTAAAAGACTTTTTTTTTTGTAGCATCTTCTGAAGAAATTTTTTTTTTTTTTTTTTTTTTTTTTACTGGGGGGACATGAGGAGAAGCAGGTCATGAGTTGCCTCAAGATGGCCTTAGATGCAAAAGACAGCAACAGTCTAGTTTGTATATTCAGTCACACTTCCTTCTCTCTGCCTTCAGTGTTTCACTTGCTGATCCCCTTGTTTTCCTTTCCAGACAGCTCTTGAACATGTACGTAAAGGTACTGTTACACTTTCTGCATTGAAAAAAGCACAGAAAGCGATTGCCATTTTTTAATGTATTTGTTTAATCTGCAGTAAAAAAAGAAAAAGGAAAACCGACTTTTCTAAGCGTATGAATGACGTACTTCTAAAACAATATAATGATCAAGGTCATTTTCATTTTAAAAAGCAGAAACTCAAATTTAACAGGCCTTGAAATCCCACTTTAAGAAGGTTTTCATTTAAATATTTCAAAGCAAGTCTGTCTTCAGATTAAGGGAAGGTGAAGCTTATATTAAAAAAAAAAAGCTACAATAGAACAAAATACTGAATTCTATTCTCATCTTATTCTCATTTAACACTTTGCTTTTTAGATATGCAGTTTAGCATTCCACGTGAGGTTGTCTTTATTTTCTTTAAGCCACGATTATGTCAAATTAATTCCTCTTTTCTGTGTGTTACGCAGTGTTAATAACATTACTAGGCTTGCAACATCTCAAGAGCTGTTTAGTCACAAAAATGAATGCTCCAGAAAGTGAACTTTTAAGAAAAATTGGACCATTCTGTTTATAAAGCCCATGTAGATGGCTCTATAAACTCAATGGCAGAGTTCAAGATACATGGTATGGGTGAAGGCAGTGTAATACCTCTATCTTTGTTTTTCAACGCTAGAAATCCTAAGTCATTCATCTTTGTGTTTCAGCTTAGCACCTTCCTTAGAGATTTAATATGTAATAGGATCAATCCCAATAATTGCAGAGCTTGCCTAAGCAAAAAGGGTGAGTTCAGAACCCTTCCCCCCCCCCCCCCCCCCCCCTTACTGGTAAGCAGTTTCTCTTGTGGGGAACAGAGGTTAGCTTCAGTGAAGCTAAAGGAGCTAGCATGAATGGCTGCTACCCATGTGGAATAAAGAGGGGTTGTAATCTTGTGTCAAAAGTGTCTAGTTCAAGGATTTATAAATACAGTGGCTGTTGTAGATTCTGAAGGGTCTTGAGACTCTTTGGTCTACAACTGCATGTAAATACTTTTGCTGTAGTAGCTGGATAGCAGATACTTGTTAGACACTACAGTGGTATCATGGATACAAGATTCTTGATGCTGGGGCTTCTTTGATGTTGGGATGTGCGAAGGGTTTTGATTCTGCGGCCACGCACATTCCCTTCCGCCGCCCCTTTTCCTGCCATTTGTTTCCGATTTAGCACAATGTGCACTTTCCCGTGTCCCCCGGCGCAGCTTTGTGGGAAAGGTATGCTGTAATTGGTTTATAACCATTCATAATGACCTGGCAACTCAGTATGAATAGCAACAGGGAGTAACTTAACTTGTGATTTATTTAAGTAAGCTACATGGATGAAAGGTACTCCCAAGTGTACAAGTTGAGCTAGTTGCCTAATTGGACGTAAATTTTCACGTCTAGCTCGGAGAGAGGGTTTTGTTATGAAATGCTGAATTTGGATTTATGAGCAAGCTTCTAGACTGCTAAACCAGTTTGTGAGCAAAGTTTACTATTGTCTTTTTGGGGGGGGGTGTCTTAGTTTTTGAATTCAGTAACTGCTAGTATACCCTTGTCATTTGTAGAGCTAATGGAATATTAACTTAAGATTTTATTTACAGTTAGAATATCTGACCTTGCTTTTGGTGCAGTAACACACACTTTGATTTAAAAGCCAGGATTGGTACCGCTGCTTTGGTTGTAGTCTTTTACCTGTTTGTCATCATTGCATTCCTGCTTATTTTGTCAAGGCTCTGATTGCTTTCTCTCACACAACACCCATGATACGAGCGACCCACCAGCTGCAGGGCATGATGATTCGGCAGGCGGTACGACAGCCTTGGTAGTTGTAAGGCCACGGGTAGTAGCCCATGAGAGGCTCGCAAATTCTCTGGCACTGTGTGTAACTTCGTCTGCATTCAATGCAGCACACACCTAGGTGATCCAGCATGGGGTCAAAAGCCATCCCTTCACCTTCCAGTTGCTGAAATGTAAAATATTAAATGTCATCCCAGTGCCCTCATTCTCAGAGAATGTAGAATATCCTGACGCTCATGTTAACCCTACAAAGGGTAAAAACTGAAATCTTGATCCTGTTGAAGTTAACAACACTCCCACTAACTGACCTGTGCATCTTGCTTTACTTTTTTTTATCTTGCTCTGTTCAGTAGAATTGGTGCGGTCACCGATTTAAAATGGAAAGAAACAACAGGGAGCACTAACTTAATTTTTTTTTTTTCTTCTACAGTCTTTGCAAAAGATCCAGCAGCAGTAAACTCCCAAGTTTTAAATATTAGTGATGGAAAAGATTTCAAGACAGTTATCTGGGTCTTTTATGTAGATGACAATGTCTGAAGTGTATGCAGTGCTTTTAATGTTTTAATTTTTGTATTTTAATGCTTTTTTATAACATTCCCAGGAAACTATTCAGTAAGTTATTACCCTGCAGTTTCCTGAATATTTCTCCCTTGTCTTTCGGTCTGCTTTTTTTCCCCCTTCAGCCACACTTAAGGGCATTGTGGACAGTGAGAATTCTGGCTGTTCTGTATCTGACAGTGGAGCAAGGCATGCATAAAACGTGTAAAAGCAGGCTCTTGCTACTGCCTTGACCATTCAAAATTCCTTTCCTCCTTTTTGGGAAAAAAGTAACCTGGATATTCTGCTTTCTGAAACTCCTTTGTTCTTTTCCCATTGGTGTTATTTCAAGAAAAGCAGCAGCAAAGAGTAAATACCAGAGTAACACTTAGCTTTTTATCTGAGCATTTTTCATTCGGAAAACTAGCAGCACACCAAAAACGTGAGGCACATAAAGGTGCCATCTCTTGTCTGGGCTTGTACAGGATGCTAGTGACAGCTCGGTGTCATTTCCTTGGGCAGGATTCATCGTCCTTGAATTCAGATACCTGCAGCGTGAACTTCCACACCTGAGCTCATCGTCCAGACTCCACTTGTAGTGGGTGAAGAGAAATAGCTCTAGGGGAGGATTCATTTCATCCTACGGGAAAGACCTGCAGTGTCATTAACAGTCCTTTTGAATCGGATGAACTGGTCTCTAAGGGAAGCTTGGGTGTTGGCACCTAGGCAGTAACTGTCCGCGGAGGTGAATCCCGCCCTGCAGGCTGAGGCAAGCCCCGGGGGCCGTGTCTGACCGGACGTTCTGCGTTTGGCCCAGGGGCCCGATGGCTGGAAGAACGGGACCTGAGGCAGTTGTTCTGCCGCTGCCCTCCGGAGACAGGGCCCCTCAGACCCCATGGACCTGGTCACGTTAGTAGCAGCAGTGAGAAGTTACATTCCAGTGCCGCTGCTGTTTTACTGACCTCGTGAGAGAGTCGATTTAGATCCGCTTTATTTGGAGTGATTAATTTAAGTTTAATTAAGGGATGTCAACTTGGCAGAATGCTGTCACAGTATAATGATCTCCTGCTGTTGCGTAAATGTCAAGTCAGAGCTGGGACTTATTTCCAAAGCAGGAGGCATTTATCTTGCCACAGTGTTGTATTAAAATAACTTACTCCTGCTGCACCAAATGGTGGGTGTAAATTGTCTGGCGCTGGTGCAGTAGACTGGAAGGTGCCTACTGTACAGCCAGTTTTCCTGCAGCGCGGCAAAGGTGTTGGGACGCAGCAGGGTGGCTCCTGTGCTCTTTCTGTGGGCTGCTTTGTCTCGAAGAGCGAGAACAAGTTTTGCAGTAGTCATCCTCCACCCACTGTTGCTGTCTCTAAACAGGCTCTCCTTTGAGAATTGCTTGCTAGACTACGGCCATTTAACTCTGATAGAGAAGAGGCTGAGAAAACAGATTTCTTTGGCCTAACCCTAATCTCTTTGCAGCCAGACACTACTACTGCTTTCCTCTGTGGTAGTCACTTCTGATACTAATTTCCGTTTGAGGGCAAAGTATGTTTCTAGCTACTGGATTCTCTCTTTACATTGTCAGTAAATGATGGGGATCAGCTGTCTGATCAAGAGCAGCTTTGGTTTGTTTTCACATGGTGCTATGCTTGTTGGATCTCTCTAGTGCTGCTTCCTATGGACCTGAACCCTGAAAAGCAACTTGGCATCAACTTGCCTTAATCTTGCCACCTCAAGCACTTGTGCTTGTTTCAGACTGAAGTCTCATGAAAACTGGGGGGAGGGAGGGAGAAGAGGAAGAGGAAAGACTTTTTTGAACTTGCTTTGCAAGTCTGTAATTTTGGAGAAAAGCTAAACAGGCGAAGACTGCGCAAATTAAAAAAAAAAAAAAAAAAGACAAACCCCACATCACCAGTATTACCTGTCTACAACAGTCTCGGGCTCTGAAAGAAGATTACGGTGCAAATACTTACATTATATGGGTTTTCTGGATTAAGCGTTTGATCAGTTTCTTGTCCCATTGGCCTGGTTTCATTAGATTGGCGATCAAGCTCTTGAGTCAGCTGTGTGGTAGGCGACCTGGTATTTACTTCTTCAGTAGCAGCTTCCAAGTCTTCCCTATCGAAGTTTGATTCTGATTGGCGTTTGTTTCTCTTCATTTCTCTCCTTTGGTTATCTGAAAAAGTGATCATAGGAGGATAATCTTACCTTCAGCGTGTCCTTGTATTTATCCACACATTATCTAAGGTTTCAGTGATTTCTTTAAATATTAAAGAAGGAGGGGGGAGGCAGAGGGAAAGGTGAAACTGTGGTGGCAAACTTGATGAACATCCCCATGGGACCTGCTTGCCTTCCTGTGTTGCATCTGCAGCCAGCGTCAGTCCAAAGGGGTGTGAGATTGCTTTCCCCCCACCCTTCCTCCCCTTGAAGCAAAACGGGTGTGAGGAGGTGCTTTTTGACCCTCTGTGTCGTCACTGATGATAATTCAGCAGCAGTTGCCAGCACTAGCAAGACCAGTTAGATATATCTAATTTTTTTAAAGTGCTTTTGTGACAGACTGGTGCCCTGCTCCCCAGGGCAGCTGGTGAACCTGGTGGAAATAGCTTCTGATCTGCTTTGATACTGTTGGTTTGTTTCCCAGTGGGATAGGAAAGCTCATGAGAAAAGTGGAAAATCTTGGCAGTTTGGATCTACACATGCTCTAAAATGTTGTTTGTTTGGGTTTTGGTTTTTTTTTTCCCCTCTTTTAGTGTTCTAATATTAACTGGACCAAGCAGGAGTAAATCTTTTCAAGCTTTCTCTTCTCCTCCCAGTCCTGGAAGTTACCTGGAGAAGTTGCTGTCTCCCTGGTGACTCCCAAACACCCGTGTTAAGCATGGCTGTGGGTGACAGGAGTACTTCAGTCCTAGGACCGCCCCCAGGACCTCATAAACTTCATCTACCAGTTGCCTAGCTAAAGTATCTTGTCCCTCCACTCCAGTGAAGCCTCTGGAGAAGCAAGGTGGGACACAGGACAGGGTACGATCCCAGATCAGGAGCTCGATATTCCCCAACTACTGGCCAGGTATGGTATTCCTGCTGCCTGGTGTCAGCTACGTAAAAATTTTGGAGGCTAGTTTAAGCTGTTGTCTTGTCCTTCTGAAAACTAGAAGGCTGACCTCTCTGGTAATGCTTCATTTCATAGTAAGTCACTCACGTTGGCTGTATAAATTGTCTGAGGAAATGCAGGTATGGAAGACCAAATGTCTAGGTAAGTGTGGATGAACTCCAAACCCGCAATCTCGGCACCAGCCCATGAGGGCTTGAGAAGACAGGCTGGGCAAGGGAGGAAAGGATGCTGTTTTCCCCGATGTGCAAGTCTTCAGTGGCAAACCTGATTTGGGGGAAGGTGTTTAGATGAAGGGAGGGATAACATACTTTTCAAATACAAGAAGTGTTACCTTTGGGATACGTTGGTCGAAGCCAGAAAATTGGAAGGTCCCCGCAAAGCTCTAAAATTTTGGGGCTTAGGAAACCGTTATGCTTGATAGGCTCGTCTGCAGCCACCCAGATAAGGGAGTTTTCATCAAATCTCACAGGCATGATTTCATCTTCCTGCAAATAGAAGAGCATAAATCCTTTGCTAGCTCAGTGAACAGTCATGTGCCTGCTTGCTGTTAATTCTTGAGCATCAAACTGTATAATCATCTGCTGCAGCTAATACCGAGCATCCTCGTATTTCATGAATGTGAACCGATTGTACTGAGCCAAAGCCTGAGTAAAGGTTGCCACCGCTGAAATGAATGGCAAAACTTCTGTCAGCTTTCCTGGGGCTAAGATTTCACCCGTCTCTCTCTTGCAAGGCTTTTGCCCCAATGTACAAGGACTAGGTGTCGGAGATCTTTCAGCCCAAAGTGCCAGATTTTCAGGTGGTAGAAACTGTGAAGATTTACCACCTTCAGCAGAGCAGCACTGAAATACGCCAGCTAAAACCAAGATCCTAATCTTTTATGATGCCCCATTCTCATTTGAAGTACTCCAAGAGATAACTGTATTTACAATAGGGGAGAAAAAAGATCTTGTTCAAAAGTTTTAGGATTACAGCTTGAGAGCTGCTCCAGCTTCCAGTTTTAAGTCAATGTGATCAGTCTGATTAAAGGTCTCGTTTGGTGAAAGCAATTCAATTGACCAGAAGCTTGAAGTGCACGTTAAAGGAGCCTGCCTTTTTGAAGTGTACCCTGCAGGTTTTTGGTTCATATCTTCAAAGTAACGTAGGAAAATGCCAGTGATTGATTCTTTAAAGTTGTTAGTTCAAAGTATTATTTTGCATAAAATGTGTAAGTATTTTATAGCAACAGTGAAATATTAAAAGAAAACCAACTTGTGAATCATGAAAACCAGTATGATTTCAAAGTTAAAATTCTAAATTGCTTCCATAAAAGTCATCAAAACTTGTTACGTAACTGACTAGATCAATTTATTCCATTGAGTTGCTGTTCCTTTAATGTGTTTATTGATTTCTTTTGTAGGTCTCAAGTCATTTAAGTTCGCTATCCAATCTGTCTAGTGAGAAGTGCTCTTCATTTGTATTCTCCCACTTAAGCTTTTATCAGCATCAGAAATATCTGAATCTAGTTTTCAGAAATAAAAATATCCTTTGTTTCTGTTTGAGATGATCCTGACTTGTGAGCAGGCAGAATTTGGGTAGCTATAAAAGCTTACTTTAATCAACCATTTTTGTAGGCAGTGTTGGTTATGATCCATGTTGTAAGAAAATGGCATACGCATACTTTCTCCTGAACACATGTGTATCGGAGAAAGGACGTGCTCTAGAAAAATACATACCGCTTTGCCATTCCTGTCGTACATCTAACCTGGAAAGTCGAGCAACACGGAAAGGTTAATATCCCAATGGCAGCACTAAATTAGCTACTTGTTTTGGCCTCGGTGCCTATGATTTATAGCAGCGGCTGTGTAGGTGATGCATCTTTGGAGAAGATAACACAGAAACCAGGACAAGGAAAGAGGTTTACTGTAGCCGGGTAGAAGATCAGAAATAACTTTTTTACTATTTTAGCATAATGTCTTCAGGACTGTGACTTTACTCTTAGAGAAAGATGAAAAATTGAAACCTTGACTTTAGG
This sequence comes from Pelecanus crispus, assembly GCF_030463565.1. Taxonomy (NCBI): domain Eukaryota; kingdom Metazoa; phylum Chordata; class Aves; order Pelecaniformes; family Pelecanidae; genus Pelecanus; species Pelecanus crispus. Next base: position 191,868,421 of record NC_134643.1, on the reverse strand, counting down.
CAATAGCGGTAATGAAGTCGAGAAGCCCAGCTTGCCTTTAAAATAAGGCAAGGCAGGAAAGATCTAGGTCTCTGCCTGGAATTTGGCAAGACCTCTTCCCCATCATGGGGAAAATCGCACCAACTTCAGGGACCTTTCTAACATTGCTGGTGCCTTGCTGATTGGATTTAGAGACACCTTTTTTCCCTTCATTTTAAAGTAGGCGTTCATTAATCACAGCAGCGTTGCAGGTAGGTGCAGCCTTAATGGTGCCTATCTCCCAGCTAATCGTATCTGCTTTTATTTTCTTGGGAGTGGACCAAACCCAGGGAAAGGGGTTGTGGATCTCCTGTGCTCTCCTGCCGCTGGCTGAGCCCCTGCCAGTGTCCAGGCTCAGCTGTACTCAAGTCACCAGAGCCACTGCTGTGTGAGCGATGGGTTTGGGGGTCTGAGCTCTGGGAAACTCGGGTGTTCCTAGGCTTTTTTACAAATGTGAGGTAAGGAGAGGTTTTGGCGGTATCTGGGTGAGAACTGCAGTTTTTTGTGGTGGTTGCGATGCAGATTCCATGAAATTTGGTTAACACGGTGTCCTAAAATGAAGTCTGATGCCGTCATAAGAAGGCAAATTCTTTTTTTTTTTTAACTGTTATTTCTTCTGAGTTAGCTGAATTTTTGCAATAATGTTTTCCACAATTCCCCTTTATTGACTATTTCAGAGGACCTGAGTGCTGGAGTCCCTGCTTCTGCTCAAGAGTGTTGAGAGAAATCTCCTGGGATCTACCACTGTCCCTCTTTGCATTGACTAAAGCAGCTGCTTCTTCCATGCTCTCCCTTCCAGCCTTGTGCACAGCCTGATCTCGGGCAGATACGCTTGTCATTGAGGTCTCCTATGGATCTGCTAGATGTTGGTCTACAGCTTCCCCCACGCCCTAGTCTGCAGGTTCCCGCCATGCCCCTGGATGCAGCATAATGAGTACATCTGTGACACCAATCTTGTTTTTCTTACCGTTCAGGGACCCCTTGCAATCGGTCAAGGAACCCTCAACTCTCCACAGAAGACTTCTCATTGGGAAGGGGGTGGACTAGATGACTTTAAAGGTCACTTCCAACCCAAACCGTTCTATGATTCTATGACTTCTTCAGTGGTTTTCATATGTCATTTTTATTTGTGTTTAAATACTCCTTTAAGTCCCTTTCCATACAAAGATTTGTTTTAAAAAAGTAAATAAATCACCCCTTACCAGCTCAGATGAGAGGCTCGCTTTAGTCATAGCATCAACTTCGGGGACGTGAGCTTTTGGCTGAGCTTTGATGTAACATTTTTCTCCTTCAGCAAAGCGGATTCCAGTTATGCCCTGCAAAAGCAGAAGGCAGGGGGTTGTGTGCAGCCCTCCAGCTCCCCACCGCCCCCAAGAAGGCACTTGAGCTCTGCTAAAATTGCCGCTGAATTTTTAGTCTGAAGGTTGAATCTTACTTAAAAACAGATGCAATAAAACACTCTTCTCTCATCATTTTACTGTGACAGTTTTGGTCAAATGGGTCTAGAAGTTTTTGCTGGATTTCTGAAAGGTGGGGGTGTTTTATGTAAGTGCTTCCACGCCCGCTGTAGGCTACTTGAAGTAGCTCTGTTAAGGAATTAGTTGACACGATTTGAACTGTAACTTAGCACCTAACGCAGGCAGCCTTGAAATTGCATTAGCTGGCGGTGTGGTACCCTTATGACACAGGCTTACAAAAATAGGGGGCAGCTTGGTCCAATTTATACACTTAAGTGGCTGTGACAGCAAGGGGAAGCTTGTGACAGGGAATTTGGTGCAGAAATCTGTGTGTGGGACTTCCTTCATCTGGCCTATGGGGGTGAAATGCAGTTGCCTAAACACGATGTCTAATTTTAAGCAAGAGAAGGGTATGCCAGTAGCTCCGGAGGGCTGCAGGTCTCCTGCAAGTCCAGGGTTGTATCTGCCAGCTATGTGCCAGCACCTTGGGCACCAACATTTGGGCCAGGGGAACCTCGTCTGTAGTTTCTGTGTTTGTGCTGTAGGCTTTTGGGTACCTGTTTTAAAAGAGCTCTGGTTTATGTTGCGAATTTAGATACCTCATTGTAGGTGGCAAAACATCTATGTTTTTCATAGGGTTGCACAAACTCCATTCAACCACCTAAATAGAATTATCTAGTGCCATTTGAGGTGTGCTGGTTTTCTGTCATGAGTGTCATCATGACCCCTCTCACCTGCCTCGTACGGGCATCAAAGATGCCATAGGCATCCAGTGCAGCTTGAGATGGATGGTACTGAGGCATCTGAGTCTCATCCTGTGTGCCTGCAAGTCCTGCACAGTTGGACAGACATCCGTCAAAACAAAATGACTAATTCTAAAGTGGTGAGAGAGGGGATGGCTACGCAGGGATGAGTGCACAAGGGAATGAGACTTCGTGGTGCACTGAGTGTGCTAGGAGCATCCTAATATTGCCAAATCCAAGTCTTCACTGACCACGCAATCGTTCGAGTGGTTGATCCAAAGCTGCTAATATAAGTATTTGGCTGATGGAAGCGCACCTCTTCAATTTCTTTCTCCTTCATATGCATTCTTGGCTGAAAACCCAATTGGCAGATTCCTCTTGCTCTTGCTGAGCCTGGCCCTCTGTCATTACAAGCAGGCACCGTCCCTGGGAGGTGCCTTTAGCTGGTTGGTGTTAGGAGCTGATTTCTGACCCAGCTGTGACAGGCGGTAGCTTACCAGCAGCACGTGTGGAGGCAATGTGAATTTAGCATCTCTCCAATGGGCTGGTACTTTTGTGCAGATGTGGAATGGTGAAGGCAAGTGAGAAGAGCTCATTGTGGGTGCTCTTATTCAGCTGCTAATAATGTTACTATGGTGATGTTAACGAGAGTTCCATAAAGGCTGAACCGCAGCTGTCAGGAAAGTTGGGGTCCTGGGTCTCCTGGTATGGATTTGTTTTTATTTGCTGAGAAGCCAAGGAGCTGAATTTCCTTACCTTTCTAGATTCAGCAAGGGGGAGGTGGCTGCTCCAGAAGCCCTGGGCAAGTCTTCCTGGCAGCAGCACCTTTATTTTAAGTGCTGCTTTGGCTTACAGAGGACTTAGCTCTGAAGTTGAGTGTTTCGCACCTGAGAACATTAATTGCAGGATCTGGGCCCTCTAAATAGGTTTCTGCAACATCCCATAGATGTGCCTTTAGTAGCTCAGAGGTGGTACAGCTCAGTGAACCGCTCTCTCCGAGCTGTTGAGCTCTGCTGAGTTTTGGCATCTGTTAGTCCAGGCTCTGGGCTGAGCACCCGCAGCCAAGTTGCTGGGGTACCCAGATGTGTTTGCTGCCAGCCCGAGTGGCCCAGCACCGTGCGTTTGGTGCACGGATGCATAAGCTATGCTAAATGCCTCCATCCTCTCCCCTGGGGATGAACCCAGGCCAAGCCATGGAGAGCAGCTCCCATCCTGGATCTCGGGGCAGAGCAAGCTGCCCAGGTCCAGCGCTGTGTCGTGGTCTCTCCTTGGTGTCTACTTGGCTTACTGTGTTGACCCTGTGCCCCTAAAACGGTGATGTTTTGGGGAGGGGGAGGTGTTTTTTTCCAGTTCAAATCATATGAAATCATGCAAGGGCTGTGTCCCAGCCTGCCAGAATGTTTTTCTAGCAAGACCCCAAGGGCACATGTAGCTCTGTTCAGTGGTTTGAAAATGGAAAGCGTTACACGGAGCCAAACCTGATGCAGCCTAATCCATATTGCTTCCCGGAGTGGGATGTGGCACGGCCTATCCCCAAAAGGCACTTAGACTTTGTTTTGGAGAAAACTGCCTGTCTCGCTGTGAAATCAAGCCAGGAGAGCAAGAATGTTTGTGTGGATAGTTGGGGGCTGGAACCCGAGACTGGCTGGGGCAGAGAAGTCGGGGCAGGGCAGGTTATCCTTAGAGTCCAGCACTGGAGCATGTTACGTGAAAGACAAGGGTGGTGGTACTTACAATCTGAAAATCATGAACTTCAACAGCCTCTTCGCTCCCGCTTCCTGTTTTGAATGTCTCTAAGTTGTTTCCAGCATCTATTTCCATTGATCCGTCTTGTACTTTCCCATTAATGCTCATAGTATAGTGAACATTGTACACCTGGAATCGATAAGAGCAGTAGCACACATCAGTAATTGCTTATTGCCTTCCTCCTACACCAGGCAATGGGTGAATCTGACTGTCATATCCCTATTTGGCTCCTCACTTTTATTTCTGTAGGCATTTGATAACCCTCCAACAACCAACACCACCCTACCGCAACACTTCACCGTTGGGGTGGGCTGGCAGTGGAGCGGGTTGCCCAGAGAGGTTGTGCAGGCTCCATCCTTGGAGGTTTTCAAGACCCAACTGGATAAAGCCCTGAGCAACCTGCTCTGACCTACAGCTGTCCCTGCTCTGAGCAGCAGGTAGGACTGGAGACCTCCTGAGGTGCCTCCTCCAGAGACCTCAGGGGCCGCACACAGATGTATTAGTACCGACAGTTTTACTTCAAAAGGGACATGGGATGAATCCACATCCAGGCTCACTCCAACTCAAAACCCTTCCTTCTTCTAGGTCATGGTTTAGGAATCGCTTCTTACACTGGCATGACTCCCAACGGAGAGCAGGAGCAAGCGTCTTACTCTGAAGGAGGCCAACCCCTGTTTATCTGTGTGTCCAGTTTTGGGCCCCTCAATACAAGAAAGACATTGAGGTGCTGGAGTGTGTTCAGAGAAGGACAGCAAGGCTGGTGAAGGGTCTGGAGAACAAGTCTTATGAGGAGCGGCTGAGGGAACTGGGGTTGTTTAGCCTGGAGAAGAGGAGGCTGAGGGGAGACCTTATCGCTCTCTACAGCTACCTGAAAGGAGGTTGTAGTGAGGTGGGTGTTGGTCTCTTCTCCCAAGTAGCTAGCGATAGGACGAGAGGAAATGGGCTCAAGCTGCGCCAGGGGAGGTTTAGGTTGGAAATTAGGAAAAATTTCTTTACGGAAAGGGTGGTCAAGCATTGGAACAGGCTGCCCAGAGAGGTGGTGGAGTCACCATCCCTGGAAGTGTTCAAAAAAGAGGTAGATGTGGCACTTCGGGATATAGTTTAGTCTAGTCTACCCTTGATTGGTTTAGGTGGGCTTGGTAGTGTAGGTTAATGGTTGGACTGGATGATCTTAAAGGTCTTTTCCAACCTAGACGATTCTATGATTCTATCTCTTAGGTTGTTTTGCTGATGCACAGGAAAATGAGTTCCTCCTGAATAAGGACATGTTTCTCAGCTTGTATGGATGTGAACTTTGTTTAAATTGGATGTGAAGTTGTATAGACTCGTATTTTCCTTGTCAGCGTGTTTGCTCTTATCCTATTTTCAGTGAGGAAAGCTGCAGCGTGGTTTGTATTTGCTGGAGGACCACAATCTGTGGAGGGGTTTTTCGATGCTCTCGTGTAGTTCTGCTAAAAGTGCTGCACAAGCAATTTACTTTTGGTCTTAAAAAAGCCTTACAGCATTTTAATGAAAAATTTACACTGGCAGTTAGAGACAAATTTCTTCTCTCACCTTCGCTCAGGGAAGTCTAGGGTGCCACAGATTTATGGTTCCTCAGTTATACAGATTCAGTCCCATATTCTCCGCTGTCTAGGACTCCTGTTGAACATGGTCCAGAAAACTAAAGTATGTGGTCTCCCCTGCTAGGGGCTGAGCTAGAGTTGAGACTGTTACCCCTGTCAGTTATGGGAGAATTTAAAGATTTAAAATAAAAATAATAATAATAATTTTAAAATTGCCTTAAATTTTTTTATGAATTACCCTAAACTTAATTTTTACAGTTGCTTCCTAAATGTTTGGAAGTCAAATGTACCTTTTTGAGTTTGAAGGCAGCTTGGAAAAATAACTCTAAGCTTTTCCCGTGTCTTCACCTGGAGATCAACTTCGGAGCTTAATGACAACTATGACACATTTTGCAAAGCAAAATTTAGATGATGGGAGCAATAAAAAAAAAGGGAAACTTTGTCCTGCACTCCACAGATGCACCCACGTGGTCAGAGCTGCATGAGCCGTACCCCCTCCTGCCTACCTCCCCATTTGGGTCCCTCTCCCTTTTCAAAAGCCTGGAGAAGCAGACGGCTCTTACAGCACATCCTGGACGCCAGCAACGTGTCCTGTCTTTTTGGTGTAAAACCTTATACTTTCTTTCTGATTATCTGAATTATCCCTACGTGCACGGGTGTACCGCACAGGGGCACCTCTGCTCTGGCTGCTGGGAATCACACAAGGCTCTCCTTGATGGGGACTGGTGCGTGGCTGGAGGCAGTACAAAACTTCTTCCAAAGTAAATGCAAAGATACTAATTGCACTTATGGAGCAAGTTACATTCAAATGTGCACCATTATGTTTCAAAATATGTTTTAAACCAAAATCTTATGTCAACAGAAAGAAAAGTTAATATATTAACATGTTCAAATGCTCTGAACTTTGGTTCTTAAACTGAGCAGCAGCTTCTCAGTTTTGTTCTTTGCATACGGGATTCTTCATGTGTGCCAGAAAATGTAAATAATAAAACTTACGTGACTATAAAAATTGTTCCACAGCGGCTAACCATAAATGCCTATGTGTATGCACAATCATACAAACCACCAGAGTGAAATAAAGGAGCCTATTAATGGGTTAAATATAGCTTTACGTATTTGAGGGTCCAGGTAGAATCTGGACCAAGAACGCTGGACGATGTGAAAAAGGAATTTACACATTTCAATGCTTTTTTTGTCCTGGGAGCTGGAGTTTGCCCAGGATGTGAATCCCTGGGGACTTGTTGGGGTTTGAGTTTGCTGAGGATTTGCGAGCAGAAATCAATGTAGCGTCTGTGCTCTCAAAGATAGGCTTCATGTTTGTTAAGAAATGTGCTTCCAGGAGGCTCCAGCCAAACAGCCAGTGAAGATAATGATTATGGGTTTGGGTTTTAGTTGTGGAGGTTTTTTTTTTTTTAAAAAAAAAAAAAAGCGTGGAGTAAATAAAGATCTGCTTAAAGACCTCTTTATCGACCTTGCAAGAAACGTTTCCAGCCTATGCTTCTCCTTACATGAAGCCAGCTCAAAAAAACCAAACCAAAACAAAAAACAGAAAACCAACCCAACCCAAAGAACCCCAAACCCAGCTCGAGGTGAGGATGTGCTTCCAGGCCGGGCAGCCCCCCGCGCTCACCTGCCGCTCGGTGGCTTTCCAGAAGTAGAAGGCGCCGATGGCCCCGGCCAGGAGCAGGAGGGCTCCGGCGATCAGCACGGCGGCCCCAGCCTTCAGCAGCCGCCCCGGCCCGGGCGCCGCCGCCGCGTAGGCCTGGGGAGAGCGCGGTGCTGGCTGCGGGCAGGGCCCCGGCAGGGCCCCCCCGGCCCGCAGAGACCCCCGCCCTGGGATGCCCGATCGGGCCCCGATCCTGTCCTGACCCCCAGCTCCGCTGCATCCTGCTCCTGACTGCACCCGACCTGTTCGGTCGCGACCTGGCACGACCCATCCTGATCCGCCCCGATTACGATCCATTCGGTCCTGATCCGATCTGACACGACCCGTTTTGTCCCGATCCATCCCATCCCACCCCATCCCATCCTGACCCCACCTGCCTCATCCCATTCCATCCGGTCCCGACCTGTTTGGTCCCGATTCGACCTGGCCTGACCTGAACCGATCCACTGGGTCCCTCCCCGTCCCATCCCGACTTGACATCTTCGGTCCCAATCCATCCCATCCCGCCCCAATCCATCCCGTCCCTCCCCGTCCCGTCCCGTCCCGACTCGACATCTTCGGTCCCAATCCATCCCATCCCGTCCCGATCTGTCCCATCCCGCCCCGACTCGACCTCTTCAGTCCCGATCCATCCCATCCCGCCCCGATCCATCCCATCCTGTCCCAATCCATCCTGTCCCACCCCGACTTGACCTCTTTGGTCCCGATCCATCCCATCCCGTCCCGATCCATCCTGTCCTGCCCCGACTCGACCTCTTCGGTCCCGATCCATCCCGTCCCATCCCGACTCGACCTCTTCGGTCCCGATCCATCCTGTTCCCTCCCGATCCATCCCATCCCGCCCGGATCCATCCCATCCTGCTCGGATCCATCCCATCCTGCCTGGAGCCATCCCATCCCGCCCGGATCCATCCCGTCCCGCCCGGATCCATCCCGTCCCTCCCCGTCCCGTCCCGTCCCGACTTGACATCTTCGGTCCCAATCCATCCCATCCCGTCCCGATCTGTCCCATCCCGCCCCGACTCGACCTCTTCAGTCCCGATCCATCCCATCCCGCCCCGATCCATCCCATCCTGTCCCAATCCATCCTGTCCCACCCCGACTTGACCTCTTTGGTCCCGATCCATCCCATCCCGTCCCGATCCATCCTGTCCTGTCCCGACTGGACCTCTTCGGTCCCGATCCATCCCGTCCCATCCCGACTCGACCTCTTCGGTCCCGATCCATCCTGTTCCATCCCGATCCATCCCATCCCGCCCGGATCCATCCCATCCTGCTCGGATCCATCCCGTCCCGCCTGGAGCCATCCCATCCCGCCCGGATCCATCCCGTCCCGTCCCGTCCCGTCCCGTCCCGCCCGGCGCCGCCCGGCAGCACTCACGGGGGGCAGGCACTGCTCCACATCCTCGGGCCCCGCTCGGGCGATGGGCACCTTTTCGGAGCCCTCTGCCATGGCTGCCGCGGGAGGGAGAGCTGCCCCGGGCTCCGCCGCCGCCCCGCTCCCGGCCCCGGCCCCGACGGGGGGGGCAGCACCGCCCCGGCCCGCCCGACCCCGCTCCCGGCCCCGACGGGGGGGCAGCACCGCCCCCGCCCGCCCAGCCCCGGCCCCGGCCCCGCTCCCGGCCCCGACGGGGGGGGCAGCACCGCCCCCTCCCCGGGCACAAGGAGCCTCTTGAGCTGCCCAGAGGCCGCCGGAGCTCCCCGCGGCTGTGACCCCCTACCCCCCCCCGGGGTTTGTCTCCGGCTTTTGGAGACGGGGGGGAGTCAGGGGGGTGGGGGGTACGCGCACCCCGCATGCCATTGCAGAGGGGTGCCCCGGCAGACAGACGGCCGTCGTAAAAAAGCAGCTTTTAAAATAGAACGGCATTTGGACGGGTTTTTTTTTTTTTACACTCGCCACAGGAATTCACAGGCGCTGGAGCTGGCAAGCTGCTGTTCGGTGGCTGCTCCGCAAAACCCCTCGCCGTGTGGCACAGGCGACCAGCCCTGCGGCCAGCTGAGCCCCGGCTCCGGGCTGGGCACAGCCTGGGAAAGGCGGCAGCGAGCCCGGGCCTGGCGCTCGTGGGGGCAAAGCATGGGGAGGGGGCATTAATTTCCTCTTTTCCCTTAAAAAGGTCATGGACACCTTGCGACGTGAGCTCTAAAGCGGACGAATCGCTGGGATTTCTTCCATTTCCTCGTCACTCATGATGCTCGCTTGTTTTTTGAGCATCTAAAGTACAGTCGGATCATAGGGGAATTTGGATCGGAAGGGACGTTCAGCTGCCTCTCGTTCTAATATTGCACATGGGAAGCCTAAACCCAGGGCTACTACTGGCTATGCGTGTCTGTCTGCGTGTCTGTCCGCATCTGTGTGCCCTTCGTGCACCGTACGGACGTCCTGCCCGTACGTAAGTGCGCACACGCGTGTCCGTGCGTGCACTCTTTGATGCTGGGAAACAAATAGCGCTGCACCCCTTTGGGGCTGACAGTATCAAACACAAGAGCAGAGTATCCTTCTGGATAAAGCTGGCAAAGCTGGAGGCAGCAAAAGAGCGGGAAGGGGGCAGCCTGGGTTGTGCCCTGCCCTGCCCTGCCTGCTCAGTGGCCCAGCTCCAGTTTCCCAGACAGGCAACAGCACTGGAGAGGGGTGGGGGGGCTGTTAAACTGAGGAGACCCTGGCACATGGGACCTGTCCTGGTTTCGGCTGGGATAGAGTTAATTTTCTTCCTAGTAGCAGGCATAGTGCTGTGTTTTGGATTTAGTAGGAGAAGAATGTTGGTAACACACTGATGTTTTAGTTGTTGCTGAGTACTGCTTATGCTAGTCAAGGGCTTTGCAGCTTCCCGTGCTCTGCCAGGTGCACAAGAAACTGGGAGGGGGCACAGCCAGAAGAGTTGATCCAAACTGCCCAAAGGGCTATTCCATACCATATGACGTCATGCTCAGTATAGAAACTGGGGGGGGTTGGCCGGGGAGCAGCGATCGCTGCTCGGGAACTGTCTGGGTATCGGTCGGCGGGTGGTGAGCAATTGCATTGTGCATCACTTGCTTTGGATATTATTATTGTTATTATTATTATTTTACTTTATTTCAATTATTAAACTGTTCTTATCTCAACCCAGGAGTGTTTCTCACTCTCACTCCTCCAATTCTCTCCCCCATCCCATCGGGGTAGGGGGAGTGAGCGGGCAGGTGCGTGGTGCTGAGTTGCTGGCTGGGGCTAAACCACGACAGACCTCATCTCACTCCGGAGCAATGCCCACGCTAAACCAACTCTGCAATCCCAATTTTTTTTTCAAAGTATGCATCTTCGTTTATATTTCTCTTCCCCTCTCTTCTCTATTTTGCTTATCTGGCAGGTTTATGCCTCCTTGCTCAGTTGTTGCACACTACTGACATCTTCCCACCCCATCTTAAACCTTCTGGGATCTTGGGCAGCAGAGGCCAGGCCATGACCCTGTCCCACCACGGCTCATCCCAGCTCTGTGTGCCCCGAAGAGGCAGGTTTGGCCCCTGCGGTTTATTTCCTACACTTGTCTCTCCTCTGCGCCCCACTCCGTAACTGCAAAAATCTTTGCTGTTTCTCACGTCTAAATCCCCTCGCTGACGTGGCCAGTAGCTTAAAAACCATCATCGAGCAACGCAAAAGCGGAGGAAACTCAGGCCCCGCTGATCGCCTTGCCTCCGCGTGCTTGGGGACCGAATCCCAGAGACACGGTCCCCATTTTCCTCCCCTTCAACCCAAATTCATCCTTCCTGTCAATTACTGTCGCTAACAATCAGACCTTAAACAAAAATTTTACGGGTACCGTTGCCGCCAAAAATAAACACAATCACAGCTCATTAACTCAAAAGCGAAGCCCAACTGTGCAACTTCCTAAACTAGGGCATATTCTAACCCGCTCTCGAATGACATACTGTTGTAGGTTGGGGCTAATAATAAGATTATGATCCTCTTCATTAGCAAGCATTTTGTTACACCAAAAATCTCGTGAATGGATATGTCTATCTTGGCAAAATGTGAGAATCCCAGCCTTTGATCTCAAACCTCCATTTAGCATCGCTGCTTTAGAAAGACAGATTTATTTTAAGGAGCCTGTGCTCATCTCCTGTGGGAAAAAGTGCCAAGGAGGGAGCACTTGCCCGGGAAGAGCTGCTGCTCGCTGGGCTTTGGCTCCTTTGAGCCGCAACCCCGTGACTGAGGTGGGGGAGCAGCTGCCCCCCCATCCTGGTACCCATCCGAGTGCCTGAGCGCTCCTTCCCCGGGATGCGAATGGAAGGCTGGAGGGATGCTGTGCCATTTCAGCCAGCAAAAGGGCGGCCGAGGGCGCGGTGTTGAGGAGCACCGTTAGCAAAGACACTATCGGTGCAAGAACGAATAGAATAGGTGTAATAAATACATCCGTGTGGGTATTCGTGGAGGAGGGGGTCAGAGGGCTCGTCCCTGGTGGGAGCCCCCACCCTACCAATGGGGCAGTGGTGGCCCTGGCTGGTTTTGGCTTGGTGTCCTGGTTTTGGCTGGGATGGAGTTAATTTTCTTCCTAGTAGCAGGCATAGTGCTGTGGTTTGGATTTAGTAGGAGAATAATTTTGATAACACACTGATGTTTTAGTTGTTGCTAAGCAGTGCTTACACTGGTCAAGGACTTTTCAGCTTCCCATGCTCTGCCAGGTGCACAAGAAACTGGGAGGGGGCACAGCCAGGACAGCTGACCCAAACTGGCCAAGGGGCTATTCCATACCATATGGCATCATGCCCAATATATAAACTGGGGGGAGCTGGCTGGGGGGCAGTCATTGCTGCTCAGGAACTGGCTGGGCATCAGTCAGCGGGTGGTGAGCAATTGCACTGTGCATCACTTATTTTGTATATTATTATTATTATTATTATTATTATTATTATTATTATTATTATTATTATTATTATTATTTTCCCCTTCATTTTCTGTCCTATTAAACTGTCTTTATCTCAGCCCACGAATTTTACTTTTTTTTTTTCCAATTCTCTCCCCCATCCTGCTGGGGAGGGGGAGAGTGAGCAAATGGCTGTGTGGTGTTTAGCTGCCTGCAGGGTTAAACCACAACACTGGGGCAGACTCCTGTGATCCCAAGCAATGGTGCCAGCCACAGGCCAGTCCCCAGGGATGGGTGCCCGGCTGCTGGGCCTTGGGGGGGCTGGGGCGTGAGCTGCGTCCTGCTCGTGTGGGGAGGTGTGGGTGGGAGAACTGGACCTTCAGGAGGGAGCCTCTCTGCCCAAACCCTGGGAGAGAAGCTGTGCAGCTTCAAGTCAATGTGCAAATCCCCCGAGTAATCCTCCAAATGTATTTTCCTCATGCAGGGAACAAGTCGAGATTTTTTTTTTCCCAACTCAGAGCATTGCCGCCTCTTCTTCTTTTGTTCCACAGGCAGTGGAAGAGCAGCATGAAATTTCAAGCAGACAGAAGAGGAAAAAAAAAGTTCCTGTTATATGGTTTGCAGCTTACCACCTCTAGTTAACCCCTATGCTCGTGCTTTGCCTTTTGTATGGGCATATCTCTGTTCTCCTTGGAGAGTGCGGGGAGCGCATCTTTTGCCGTGTGATTGATTAGGTGACAAGAGAGAAAACGGGATTTTTTAGACAGATGCAAATTCGTACAAACAGCCCAGCATTCAGCAGCTCCAGACGCTCGCTGCGGAGTGCAAAGATGAGTGCAACAGCCAGTGTTTGCAGGGCTTAGGACAAAAAAAACCGTGACTTGCCTTTCACCGGCTGAATTCTTTATTTGCAATAAAGATGATGATGATACTAGTGTCGGAGCTCAGTCTCCTCTCTAAATAACATGTGTGTGCTCAGCTGGATTAAGCCAACTTCTGAGACTGGAAATCATAATAACAGTCTTTTACAGGACAGCCCTTCTGGTCGTCTAATACTATTATCCTCTGCGCTGAAAAGCATTCCAGAGTACTTGGAGTGCTACGATGAATGTGAGGTTGCTTAGCTGATAGTAGTAGCTTGTCTCAGGGAAGCACATTTTCTCATTATTTTTCAGTTTAAAGAAAATGGTTAGAAGGAGAAATGGAAATATTAAAAATGAGAAGGATTTGGTGATGCTGTGTGCCTTTCTGTAAGTCTCTAGTGGTGCCTTATGCATTTTATCTTCATTTTCTAAGTGTCCCAAATAGTCATTTGAACTCCGTGATGGCCTGAACAGAAATTTGTAAGGGTTACTGAGACTGGGCGCCTGATCCACTGCTCTGCTTTTCCATGCGTTTACACCACCATAACTCGGCGCTGATTCATGTCACACTTAACTTGATGTCTCTTCAAAATAACCAAAGTCCTTTGGGGAAAAAAGTCCTACAGAAAAAGAAAATCTTGGCTTTGGTGTTTAACCCATGCCAACCTGAGGATTTTGAGAAACTCTAAGGATTCTTGCTGGCGGTGAGACCAAAGGATGAAAAACCACGTATATATGTCATCCCCACAGCTCTCGTCTCCGCGGTGGCCCTGGACATTGCGGTGCCCCTGGGATGCTTGCTTTTCCTCCTCTCCCCCCCTGCCCCGTGTGCGGGGTGTGCCGATGCCGTCCTTCCTTCTCTGACCAGCAGCACACAAAATTTCAAACACCAAAACCACTGCTTTTCCTGGTAGGCTGTGAAATTCTCCCTGGGAAGCCCTGCCACGTCCCTCGGTCTGATGCTACTCTCTGGAGAAGATGGGCATCCCCCTTTGCTCTGCGTGGGGGGCATCCCCAGCCGGACGGAACGGCGCAGCTGAGCTGGCCCCGCTTGAAAGGATGGCCTGAAACATGCTCGGTGCAGGACCTCACTCATCCCAAATCCTCCTTCTTCTCTCCTGTGTTCGGGTGAGGACATATGGCCCATCGCAGTTTGCTTTTCCTCACCCCAGGACACTAAAGGCTGATTTGTTTTTCCCGAGGGCTGAATTCCATCTATCCATATGTCTTCATCTTATTCTCCTTAATTTAGCTAGTGGCTGTGCCTTCTGTTTTTCTTGAATTAAAGAAATAAAATAACTAGCTGTCATCACATGCTTTCATTCCTACCTTTAGCGATGTGGTGTCTTTTGTAGCTATTCTGTGTAAATCGCTCATAGGCTACTTTCTTTCTTAACCTCCAACCATGGCTTTGTGCTTTGGAGGTAGTTATTATCTTAAACAACTTGGTAGCATCAATCTGTTTCTTTCCCAGAGGCTTCTTTACACTTTGATGAGAAATCTACTAAGTTTCCTTTTGCTTTGTAGCAAAGGCTGAGCCTGGCCTTTTTTTTCCCCCCCTCATCCGAAAACACCCATGAATCAACTATATTTCTCTTTTTCGATCTATGCACTGCTCTTCTAATAATTTCATGACCCGACTTTAGAGAATATTTCCAATGAGATTGTCCTGGAGGCGCCTGCAGCGCCAGAATGTTTTTCACAAATCCAATCTCTTGAAACTTGTATTTTACTCACCCTTCTGACAACACTTGAAACAGGTTTTTTTTCTTTCATTACCTTTGTGAGACATTTGTGCAGGTTGATTCCAGCAAGTTTAATCCTTATTCACCTATGCTCTGTTCTTTCATTTAGCCTCTTACATCAGGCTTTTTTTTGATCCAATCTGTAATACTTCTTCCCCTGGGTTCAGATCTCTACTTTTTAAAAAAAAAAAAATTTCTTCCAAAAAAACTTACCTCACATCAGATGTAAGAAACTAAACCTGGGAGAGTGAACAAACCAATAAACAACCATGTCTTCTGCTAAATTTTAGTGCTGCATTAAGGGTTTTTTTTTGTCGCTTCACATCCCTTTTCTTGAGATTGCTGGTCCTCAGAAATGACCATGGACACTATGACATGTCCATCACCTGGTCCAGGGCCTCTCTGTTCCCCACTGAAGGCTGTGAGAGCTGCATTCCCCTTGAGGACCTCTGTGCTTAAGGTGGGACATGGTGGAGAAAATGGGTAAGTTCTCGCTGGAAAATCCAGCAGACAGTGTCATGGCTCAACTGGAGCCATGGTCTGCCTGGATAAATATCTTCCTGAGAGATAAAAGATAGGGTAGAGAGAGACCAAGAACAATCATAATTTCTGGGCACTCCCTGTCCTCCCTCCATGGCTTTCCTTACAAAATCAAGCTCTAGCAACAACAACGATAGTAATTTTTGCCTGGGTAGGGCCAAATCTCCTTTCCCAAAGGTGTGATTTGATAAGGCTGGAGCAGCGGGGTCCTCATGCATGTCTGGTGTGGACTGCTGAGAGGAGCAAATGCACCTGGAGGCCAGGTGAGGTAGGAGAAGGGATGGTGAGCTCCTGGGAAAAGCTGGCTGCCATGGGGCTCAGAGCCTCAGCTGCCCCCAGGACCCCCAGCACAGCCCTGTTTCTCAGGGCTTGCCCTACGGCACCACAAACAGCCACCTCCATGGTGTCCCCTAATCCTGAAAAGGGGGAACTGTCAAATAATTTAAGCTTCACATATTATAGTCCGTCTGCTCTGGGCCACACACAGCATGGGGGAGAGCTGAGGAGCTGGAAAACACCACCGCAGGTAACTGGACTAATTGGAGAGGGGGTGGCAGTGGCCTCTGTCCACCAGTTTGTTCTCCATGGGGTCCTGCAAGTGTAGGGGTGAAGCCCAGCCCCACTGCCAGACTGGGGGGACTCCAAGGAGGGCTGAGGGTGGGCTTGGCCTTTCCCTGCTCCCTGCTGACAAGGCTTTCTCCTTGCTGACAGACCTTCTAGTTGCTGCCTCAAGCTGCTTGCCTGCCCTTGCACAGTCTGGCAGAGTCAGTAAGGACTTGTCTCCAGGCAATTTTTGAGCTTTTTGGAGGGAAGAAGAAGAGTTAGCTTGCAGAGAGCTAGACAAATGTTCTGCAGTATCATGCTAGGTGGAAAGAACTGCCTCACAGCTGCTCTGCCTTCCTCTCTTTGAAGGTCTCCACCATACGTGGCCTCAGCGGCCCAGAGGAGGTGCTCAAGGTAGCTGATTTCCTTGATGCTGCCCATGGAAAGCCAAACTTGTTCCCGGTCATGACAAAACACAGCCCTTCCCTCCTGCAACGAGGCAGCTGCAGCTGCCCCAGAACATCTCGTTGCCATAAGGGAAGCCCGCCCTTCCTGGCCAAGACCAGCAAGTGGCTCTGTGGGAGCGACGTCTTCTGTGCAAGCTTGGCCTGATGAAAAGAGCTTTGTTCCCCCACTGCCTGCGCTTGTTGGCGCTGAAGAAACCTGGCCCCCAGCTGTGGCAATACTGGTTTGAAAGGCGGAGGTGACTGGCATAGCCTTTGCTCTGTGGTCGACATGCAGCTGGGTGGTCTCATGTGCAATGAATTAGTTAATGTGTGAAGAGGTCGGAGGAAGGTGTAAAGCACTGAGCATTTCTCTCGCCTTCTGAGGATAATGCATTTTAAAGATCAACATGGGTTTGCCTGCAATGTGATTTGTTTAATTATTTAAAGCCTGTTAGCATATTTTCCTCAAGGGATGGAAAATTCTTGGCAAAAGGATCCTTACACCAGAACAGAGATCTCCATTGTACGCTGAAGGTCTGGGCTCACACCCAGCCACCCGCACCGATCCCAGCACATTGTATGGTGGAAACACCGTGCAAATGCCCACCTTCCCAACTCTGGAAGATGCCTCATGCTAGCCTCTTCTCCACACCTACAAGCCACCAGTCACTAAAGGGCATTTTGTAGGGCAGTTGGGGTTATAAGTGGTAGGTACCTGGTATGAGGAAGGCTTTATAGGACAGTTCTCAACCTCAGCCCTTTCCAGGCTTGTGCTTGGTTGGGTATGTCTGCATGGTGCAAGGTGGGATAATGTTGACATATCCAGAGAAGTACATCTGGGACTCTTGTTGATGCCCAAGGAAGAGCTTTCTGGTTCAGGAGTCTCACCTCCACATGGCTGCCACAGGGCTGGATTGACTGGCTCCCAGGTGCTCTTGCTCTGCCTGAAAACAGTTTCTTGCTCCATCTTACTAAGCCTGCCGTGACAAACAGCACGTGCAAGGCTGACCCCACACCACTGAAATCCCAAGGGATGGTGTGTCTCCCTTCTTCACTGCCCTCCCAATGAAGTGCCAGCTTGGCAGCTCTGGCTCCTCTATGCCACCTCCGAGTCTGACCTGCAACCTCCCTTTTAAAAAAGGGGAAAAGCTCTCGATTGTCCTAAACTTGGAGAGCAACCAATGTGTTTCATGGGAGTAGAGACATGTGTGTGCTGGGCAGGGTCAGATGTCTGAGCCAGGAGTTCTCTTCAGCATGCCCATCATACCTAGAAGGTGTTACACAGCAAACAAGCTGTACCAGACGCAAGCTCCCTCTTTCATCTCCTTCTGTTACATTGAGCAATGAGCGCTAACAGAGGTGCCAGCAGCTGCAGCCATCCTGGCTGTGGGACAGGTTGGAAATATTTTGGACTTGGTGTGAGAGAGCACTAGGGCTTTCCTGTCCTTGGCACCTTTCATGCTGGTTTCAGGATGAGGAGACTTCCTGGAGAAGGGATGAGCTGTAGGTTGTCTTGCAGCTCAGAGATTTAGTGAGTAACGGGGACCCTGCTCCCCCCGGCTTGGGGACCGCATCCCCACCTAGATGGGCACATGCCACCCAGGTTTTCCCAGCACTGCTCGGTGCTGCAGGTGCTGATGCACCCGGGTACCGGAGCTGGCACCACGTTGCCTTGTCTGTGCTGGTGTCTGCAGCACCTTTTTTTTCATTGCAGCATAAATCTCAGGAACACTACTTAGATTTGCTCTGCCATTGTAATGGGGGACCCCAGAGACTGATGCTGTTTACACTAGCAAGGCCTGACGTCCTCGTGGCATTTGGGCTGGGTCGCCGCAGATGCAAATTGTTGTTGATTTTTATTTTGTGCTTACCCATGAAACTCAAGGCTCAACCTACTCAAGGCTCAACTGGGGCACGGTGGCTGGTTTCCACGGGGTCCACCCTTCAGCCAGTTTTACAGCTGAGTTGGTCAAAGTGCAAAGATGTCAAGAGCCCTGAGTGAAACACGCTGAATGGGTCGCTCATTAAGGGCTGAACTCCAGACCTGTGTTCCCAGCCCTCTGCTCTAATCACCAGGCGAGACGTGGGAGAGCCTCATGGGGCTGATGCTGATGAAAGAAGAGTCAACAGCTTTATTTTGCGGCTTTATTAGCAAAACGAAGAAAAGCCAACATGCCCGACTCTATTATTGAACCAGTAATCTCTGCGTGCTTACATCCAGAGCTTCCCAGCCATTTAACTATGAGGGTGAACAATAAAATATGTTAGGTCCAAAATGGCTAAAGCAGAGGCAAAGCAGGAGGTAAGCCGTCTAATTGGAGAAGTTGCAGCGGGAATCTCACCCCAGGGGTCTGTCCCTTGGGATTAATGGTTTGCTGACATCTGGGTGGTGTGTCACTGCTGCCTTGCCCTGGGTTCCACCAGGGCTGATGGCAGGGAGCCAGGGAACAACAAAAAAAAAGAATTCCTCAAACTAGCACAACAGGGAAGATAAAGATTCTTCTGCTGTCAATGTGGAGGCCTTTGGGAGAAAGAAACTGTCAGCTCCTACCCAGAGACATACGGTTGTGACTTCTCTTGGCTTGCAGAATCACAAAAGGAAAAAGCGGGGACAGGGAAATACGGTCTTTGCTGCTGCTGCTGGGGTTTTCCTGACAGAGAGATCCCCCACTGTCTTGTCCCATCCACTTTTAAAGGCTTGGGAGCCTTACGTCAACTACTCAGGACGGCTCCTTCGTGGCGAACACACGAGTGCCTGTTGCACGTCACATCCTCTCCTGTTCTGGCCAAGCTGTCCCAGGCCCACCTCTGCCCAGGCATGTGCCTACGTTTGCGGCGTGCCAGGGTCTCAGGGGAGAGCTCCTGCTTCTGCCTGCGTCCTTACCCAGCTGCAGGCAACACCGCGCCCTTGGCCACTACCAGGGACGGGTAGATTCATTTGCACTAAATAAGGTGCCTGAACTAGTTAAGAGAAAGAGGGGGCAGCTGGAAGTCAGAGGAATCGCCATTTGGAGACATCTGTTTCTTTCCCTCTTCCTTTGAACGAGGCACTGCCGGTTGCTAGTTCAGATGCAGACCTTTGGGGGCCACCAGATAGGTGAGGTGTGCCCCGCTATCGGCCAGTTGTCGTGAATTTGCACTTGCCTCTCCCTCTGGTAGTCCATCAAGATGAAACCGAGTCACCACCCCAGCCCCTGTCCCTCTGCTTCCTCTTCCACTTGGGATCCCGTTGGAGCCATTTACTGATGCAGATGGAAAACTGAACATGGAGAAGTAAAAAGCAAAAAAAAGCATCCAAATGAGAGCCCAGGGACTGAATTGGACACATAGGCTGAGGACACCCTGGGAGGGACACCATCCCAGGTCAGCTGCTCCACAGCAACGTGCAGAGTATCACACAGGCTCAGAGCCTGCCATAAATCTAACTAAAGTACTCAGCCTGTTTTGAAATCCACCCACAGCCTTACTTTTTACAAACTTGGGAAGAAAATGGCAAATTAATCCTTTTTTTAAAAGGATGAGTCGGTTCCTTGTCATTCTCCGCGCAGCTCAGGATATGATAGTTCCTGCTGCATAAATACAGATTGTTTCTTTTCACAACTTCCCTTTCATCAGACTGCTAGGAAGGCCTGGAGGTTGTTAAAAAATGTGAAAGAAACTTGCTTCCCAATTAAGGTCAATCTCTTTTATCAGAGTCTTTGCATATAAAGCTCACTTTCAGAAGGATTTCTATAAACTCCATCCCCAGCTCTGACAAACTGGGAGATGCCCAAATCTCCGAAGGAGCGGTTGACTTCTTTCCCGGCTTGCAGCGCAAAGCAGGGATCTGATCTGTCATGATGACTGAGAACATGTCACAACAATCTGTTTGCGTTCTTCAGGAAAGAAAAACATCTTTCTCTCCCGGAGCTGTAAGCTAATTTGGAGATTTTGCAAGCTGACATGCAACCTGATTAAAATGACCTCAGGCCAACAATTCTTCTTAAGCAACTCGACAATTAAAGTCTAGACCTATCTGTAGCCCAGGATTTTTTTGCCTCAAATCCCTTTTAGGGAGGAAAGAGTTCTGTGTTTTTATTTTTAAATCTACATATTTGGAATTTTTCTTTTACACTTTGCTTCTACTAGCAGAATGTGCTAAGGGATCTATATTTTTTCACATTTTGAGCAGATGAAACTTGTACACAGAAGCCTCAGTATCTTGCCTGCTGGAAAAATATACTGAATATCCGAGGAAATAATACATGAATAAACTCGAGGACTCTAAGAAATACCCAAGGCGCTTTGTGGCCTATATAAAGCTGCCCTTCAAGGTAAACATGTTGTGCCCTCAATTTTCCAAAGTCAGTGGATATTTTTGTAATGACCGTCGTACTACTACTCAAATCACTTTTTGGCTTTTCGCAATTAGTTAAGCAGTGGGATCAGTTTATTAATCTGCTGAGTTTTTGTGAACGCAGCGATTCGTCAAGCAGCAAGCAATTGAAAAAAAATGGGTGCCTTCTGGCAGGACGTTTGTCACACCGCGAGCAACCCTTGAATTTAATTCAATGGTTTGGGGAGACTTGGAAATTTGTCCATGAATGTTTTAGTGCCCATTTCTTTAAAAAATCACTGTCATGGTCATTCATCTGAGGTAAATCCAGGAAAGATTTCTCTTCTCCTTTGCTGATTTGGCTCAGCCTGGACCACCGGCTGGTTTCTAGCTTGTCAACTGGCTAAACTGATTGACAACTTGTGTTTTGCTAATGCTCTTCACAGCATAATGAGATCCCCTGAAGGGCTTTATTTATTAATTCAAGTTATATACTTTTGAATTATGTGCTGAACCAGAGTGACTTGCAGACTAACTTTTCAACATCACTGAAATATCCTGTACAGCTAGGGTTATTTGACATTGGTTCCAGGCCACAGAGCCAGAGTGGGAACTTGCCTGGATGCAAGGGTGACATGGTGGCAGGGGATGCCGGTGGCTTTATGTTGGGGACCCACAGTGGGTCCTTGAGTGCCAGTCCGTAGCCCATTGCCTTCTGTTTTTCTAGCTGCTTAGGGGGGTTTGAACGCGTGGGGGTTTTTTTCACCTGATTGCATGACCCTGCCTTGGCTCTATCCCTTGCAAGGCTTCCCCTCTCAGACAACTTCGAGAGGAATTTGCCTCCTGGCCCATTTCTTTCTGCAGACACCGCTCCAGCTCAAAGGTGGAAATTTCCCCTGAGGAGGTGCGGGAGATGTCTCCCAGGGGCACAAACGCAGGGACAGTGGGATGGAGGCTGGCTCCCAGCTCCCAGCCAGGCTGAGCATCCCTTCCTGCTCTCCCTGTGCCCCCGGGGAGCCCCTGGCCTGCCCCACCATGCCCTGCTGTCCCGGCCTCTCACGGGGCTTCATGTCCCAGTCCCAGTCCTGAGTGGGAGCTGATGGAGCCCACTCAGCTGGCATCCCTTCAGGGAATAATATCGCCTTTGGTGAATTCACATCAAGCGGGGAAGGACACCCTCCTCGCCCCAGCTTGCCCCCAGGACCCTGGCCCCGCAGGAGCTGGGCCAGAAGCTTTTTAGAAATTCGCAGCTGAACCTTGCTGTACTGGGTGTAAAGCGGCTGCCGACTTCATGGCCGAGCCTCCTGTCCCGCGCCAATATCCAGGCTGGAAACCCCATGAAAATAAGGAGCTACATGAACCACAGCGCTCCTAAATCTTGCAAGACGTCATGATTTTAGCATAACCCCCGTCCTGCTCCGCTTTCACAGTGGAGGATGCTGCAGCCTCCTGAATCCGCTGCTTCCACTTATTACTGATCTTCCTCAAATCCCCCCAACCCCAGCCCCAGTTTGGGGGCCCTGCCCTGGCCGCTGCAGGCAGGGCAGGCACTGCCGGACCCGCACCCCCATCTAGCGGCGGCCCCGGCCGGAGCCGGCGGCAGCGGCCGGGGGATGCGGGGGTCCCGCCGGCAGCTTTGCCCCCCGCATCAGGAACCACCTCCACCCCCCTTTCCCCAGCCGGGAAATGCTGGAGGGTTGGTTTAAAGGAAAGCAAACTCCCACTGGAAGTCGGAAAAGACACACACACACACACCCACCCCCCCCAGTTTGGGTACCCCGAGGGGTGGCGGATGGGGTCGGGGTAAACACTCTCGGGGACCAAAAGCGCTTTGGCTTAGTCGATGCGCTTTGATTAATTTGTGTATGAGCTCCTAATGACAAGGCGACCTGCCAGGGTGCAGCTTCGCCGCAGAGCTGGCACCAGCTGCAGGCTCCGGCGCAGCTACCGGCGGAGGCAGATTCCTTCGCTATCTCATTTATCATCGTTGCTTCCAGTCCAATTTTGTTCACGCCTTATATTTTTGATTGTCTTGGATTAAACATTACCAGAGGAAATAATACTAATAGCCTTTCACAGCGAAAAAATCAACTTCTAAGGCATTTGTTATGGAAAGGATTATAATAAATTAAATGCTTAAACTAGCACTGTGCAAGCATTTTTGTCTTGGATCAAAATGTTTGCACTGGCTGTTTAAACATTTAATTTATTATAATGAGAAATATCATTGTAAAAATAAGCATGTTAATTAAACTTGAGTTTTGCAAATGTGAGTCATCCCATGTGGACACAGTATAATGAATATAGACAGGTAGAGTCTGCATGCCCTTTTTTTCTCATTAAGAAAACGAACATTTACATCTTTAAACCCTGCAGCTATTAGTTATTTTTAATGAACTGTGTTGCCATTTCAAAGTTAAGCTCTTCTATGATGCAATCAGATATTGCTAGGTCAGGGAAGAACTTTGCTAATTAAGTTGCAGAGAAGTTCTTTGCCACAGATAATTGATTAAAGTTGTTACATGGATAATCAGTTTACGCAGTTAAATAAATAAAAATAAATAAGTTCTAAGAAAACCCAGGTCATGTCAGGGTGGTAAAACAAAGCAGAACCCCAGCCATCCTGGGGCCCAAAGCAGCCATGAATTTGGAAGTGGCAGACCAAACCTCTTTGTTATGATCTGACAGGGGAGTGAGGGACCGCAGGGACCTTTATAAAGGTGATTTGGACAGTGATGGTTTGCTGCTGGTGTGGGCAGGAATGGAAGGAGGCAGGATGCTCTTTCCCTTTCGACTGAAGAGATCGGAAACCATTTTTCTGCCTTCCCGTGCCACCAGTCTCTGGTGCATCCAGCTGGTCTTGTCCTGGGATTCATCCTATATGCCAGGTTGTATGCTGATACCTAAACACTTGGATTTACTCCCAGCTCTCTCACAGATGTGTTGTGTGGCCTTGAACAAGTTTCTTTACCTCCTGGGTGTTCATAAAGTGGTCTGAGCTATGGCCCTGTGAACGGTAGAGGTAGTGCTACTCTGTTTTAATTAACATCCTGCCAAGGGGTGTGTTTGGAGGCATCTCAGATCTCTTGTTATCGTGCATTACTCAAACAAGCAAAGGTCACAGCAGGCTGCCAGCCCTGGCTGAAACCCATTTCTGAAGTGGTCTAGTCCCCAAGGGAGGAATGAGGAATGGCTTTGGTACAGCAGTGAAATTAAACTCTGGGGAGGGAGGAGACCTCGGTGAATTATTATCTGTGAACCGCAGCAAAGAGCTGGGGATGGGATGCCCCCGCTCAGGGGTCACATGCCAAATGCACTGTTGTCCCACACGTAGAGGTTCAGGCAGTAGCAAATTTGTAGGCAGAAGCAATTTTAAGATCTTGATCTGTGGAGGTGCCTCTTCATGCTTTTTTCTAGCTAGTTGTCCAGTAAACCTGCTTTTAGTGTCTGCTGTAGGATTTTTGGAAGGTCAAGATTCTTGAATTTCTTCCAACTCCAGTGGCCATGTTTTGAATGAAAAGAGAGGATGAATTAAGCTGAGGATCCTCTGTACACAAATGAAATTGGTTATTTTACTGGGGATTGTCCTCCAAAACCATTGTGTGTTTGCAGCCTCTAGACAGCTTAGTCCTATGTCATGTGGGTCCCTCTCTCCTGTCCCCCCAGACTCCCTGGTTTGTTTGTCTTCCTCTCACTGTGAGTGGGAGGGAGAAGTTTCCAGGTGAAGGGAGAAAGCTGTTTCCCTTTATTCTTCTCTTTGTGTCTCTCTGTCCCTCTGATGGAGTTTTACAGAGTTGTCCATCATCATGGCCTCTGCTGACCTCCCGCAAAACTCCCCTCTTCTTGCAGGAGCAAATTCAAGTTATCCCTGAGCCTTGCTTTCACCGTAAGGAGTATTTCTACACAGAGCATGAGCCTGTGGGGAATGGGAGGTCTTGTTTGCAGGACCCTTTGGGCTGGTTGTTCTTTGGTGAGCTGCCCCATCTCGAGGAGATGGAGCACATGGCTGGGGTTACAGCGACCATCCCCAGAGCAGCCAACTCAGGCAGGGCCAGGGCTCATCACCCTGGCAGAAGGCTACAGCTCACAGGCAGGTGGGTGAAGTGTCCCAGGAGCTGGGCTGAGAAGATGGGCAGGGGCTGCCTGGCAGGCACCTGCAGGGACAAATGTCATTTCTTGCACTCAGCATTGGGCCATCCATCCTGAGACTGTGGGAAGCTGCAAAGGTGTTGGTGCCCATCTATCTGTGCTGGGTGCCAAGTCTGTTCCCACTGTGTGTCCACTTTAGATCCAGAAGAAAGCCTAGAGGTGGCTTTGCCATGGTGGGAAATGGACCTCTTGCAGCCACCTGTGTGCTCATACCAGCACAGAAATGCTCAAATCTCATGGCACTCGGATAACCCAGAGGACAAGTGTGAGCATAAAACCTTATGCTGAGGCCCAATACTTTGATTTAAAAAGCAACTGTAAACTACAAGTCAACCGTTTCATGGCTGGAGGTAGCTGGAAAGCAGACATTGGGTTGGGATCTGGAGTAGTCACCTGGGACGGGAGAATGACTAGAAGGCAGCCTCCACCTCTTGCCTCCGTCACATTCACCCTGCGTAGGTTAAGGCAACGGAGCACAACTGGGCTTGGAACAGAGACCTGTCTTTAAATCTGAAAGATGGAGTTACCACAAAAGTGTCTGCATCCTTAAAGAGCATTTGACTATAGTAACCGCACAGGGCTGCTTCTGACCTCACGTGTGGGGCCGGTAGGTCCTCCTTACTCAAAAAGTATCGGCAGGGCACAGCAGCTGCCTGCCAACCACGGCAGGAGCTGACAGGCAAGCGGGGTTTTGCCTGCTAGAGGATAAAATGGGTGCTCGTGCCTGTGACCCTGAGGATGTTAACGCCCACTCAAAAATAATTAATAATTACCAACTGAATGAACACACTGGCTTCTCACATCCAGGCTAAGTCACTGCTTTTCTCAACTTGATGGCCATCTGCTCTCTTTCCAATTCAGCTCCCAGGATTTTAATCCTCCCCAGGCACCACAGCGTGGGGAAAACTCACTGAAGCGAGTCCCCCTCCTGATCCCTGCATCCCTCCCTGCCTGCGTCGGGGTCCCTGGCTCCCTGTGAACTGTCCCAATATGATTAGTGTTGGATGGGCAGTGAGCCCTGAGAGTGGTGGGAATACCACTGCCATGGGCATCGTGGGCATGAGTACAAAAACAGCTTTGTGCATCCATCAGGAAGGACGGGCAAACGGAGGGATCCTTATCACTGCTTAAGGAGGGGGAGCTTTTCCAGGGAGCTTTTCCAAAGCATCCTCTTAAATAAGGAAGGTTTAAAGATCTTGGCGTATAAGGTGGGAAGTAACATTTACTTCTCCCCAGTTACTAGTCCACATTCTTCAGCCTAAATTTGGGCTTAGGTGACATTTGAGGAGTGAGCAGGCATTACCACTAGTGATGCCAAGCTTTCAAATTATCCAAAAGGCATTATCTTCCCCCTCAGCCAACCTTGAAATTGCCTAGAAGCCTTCAGAGGTTTTACATTACATATAGGCTGATCTACTTGTGGGCTGCTGCCCAAAAGCACAGTCCTGCCTTATTCCCAGGCCCTGGGGGCCTCCTCTCTCTTTGCCCTCTCCCTGACAGCATCTGACATTCGCCTGACTCCTGGTTGAGCTAAACCTGCAGAAATCTACCCAGTTTTGGTACTTTCATACATCTGCCCATGGGCAGATGACTTTCTTGGGTGCTGGTGGCAAAGGAGTCATGGCAAAATGAAGCTGGAGATGGAGAGAAGGGTGGACCATCCCCTTCGGTGACAGCGCACCCACCTGAATTTCTATATCCACAACGTGTGTGTCTATGTGTAAGGCAGGTGCTTAATATGCTGTGATATACAATGGTGAGGTAGTCAACGCAGTTATGAGAGACTAGGGAGTGATTTTGCCAAGCGAATGCAGGTGTCTACTGTGAGATGAGCCAGACAGCCCTCTGGACCCCCCTGACCAGCCCTTGTTGTCTGCCACAGGAGTGTAGATGCCTACCATTCATGTAGACCTCTACGCATTGGCCGCAGAAGGCACATCTGTCTGAATCTTTAGATAAATCCCACCCTGGTGTCTCTCTGCCTTCAGAGCCTGGTCCAGACAGCATTTTCTGAGCATCTCTCACTCGTGTTGAGGTCACAGGATTAAGCCCCCATCCCAGAGCTCACAACCATATCCACTTAACAAGTATGAGTGCTACCACCCCATTTTCCTAGGAGTCCTGCATCTAGAGCATGCACTGCAGAAACCAGAATTAGGCACCTCACAGTGGTGTTTGACTCCATCACACATCATTAAACATAAAACATCCTTGAAAGCATTCAAGAGGCACAGGAGAGAAGAGCAGGTCAGTGGGAATTTGGCTTTAGTTTTTTTGGCTAAAGCGCCACAGAAGGCATCTCTGGGATCTTGTTTCCTTGGTGTGTGGTGGGTTGACCTTGGTCAGCAGCCAGACCCTCACCCAGCTGCTCACTCACTGCAGCTCCTCAACAGGACAAGGGGACAAAATCAGATGAAAAAGCTCATGGGTAGAGACAGATACAGAGAGATCACTTACCAATTACTGTCACAGGCAAAACAGACTCAACTTTGGGAAAATTAATTTAATTTATTGACAGTTAAAACAGATTTGGATGTCTGCCCAAGGTCTCCAGGGTGGCAGTTGCAAGCCCACGGTCCCAGAACATTTCTGGGGCAACTCAGGAGACAAGGCATTTTGTGACTGTGCCGCTGTAGCATCACTCCTGTGTGTCCTGGGTATGGCAGATACATCTTCACGGCTGTGGAGGTACACCTGGAAAAGAGGCTGTGGGAATTACCCACTACTGTGTTTTAGTCCTCTCCCTTGATGCCAAAGAAATTGGATGCTGGCACCTGGTTGTGAGTCTGCTGGCCTTCAATGGCCTGGCTTGATGCTACTAGGTATCTTCACCTTCATTTAATCAATTTTGGTTACAGCTCCCTCATTTTGCCACACTGTCAGTATGCTCGGATTAGATGGTCTCATGGCAACTGCGAACAGGAAACTACCTGGCAGTGTTTGAAAGCACGTGGGGTGAGATTTGTTTCACTAGATGTTGGATGTCCACAGTGCAAACACCTACAACCATTACAGGCTGCAGGTAGGGAGGGATGGGGAACTTCTGAGTGCAATACACCAGACCTATTTTACCTGGCTGGTTCAGGAGGAGATGATTCATGCCCTAAAAGTGCCTATTTCTCTCCACTGACTGTGAAGGGAGCCAAGGGTGCTTTGCTCTGTTGCAGGTGACTACCAGAGACTTCTGCAGGAGTAGGCTCAAGCTCGGTGTTACGGCTTTTATGATTTCCAGCTGCTGTAGCCACTTTGGGCCGTGGAATTAATGCTGGCTCAGTGAAATAGCGCTGCCTCCAGTCCCGTGTCCCTGCTCCCCCTCCTCACCTCTGCACCCTGAGCCAGAGAAAGGCAGGCAGGAGAGGGCAGCTTTCTGTGATGGAGAGGTTGTGTGGTCGCACAGTCTCGTCCGCTGCACATGACTCAGGGCTGATGTCACACCACGCTCGGCAAATAAATGGAATTTAATCGACAGGTCTGCATTAATTTCTGAAGTAAGTTAGCAAAAATGTCAGTTATGTTAATCAAAAAATAAAAGAAAACAACTAGGACACACACAGAGAAATAGCATCCACGGAGCAACCATTTGATTCAAGGGGCCCTGCCCAGGAGCTAAGCCTCGGGCTCCCTTCTCCACTCACCTGCACTTTGGATGATGTGTGCTCTTATCTGATGGAGCTTGGGGATTTCCCTCATCTAATTTTAGGCATCTAAAAGTTAAAAGAGTCTGGGCTGCTGCCCTTTGCTCTTACAAGCAAAGGGGAGATTGGGAGCTTCAGTGATTCACCTGAGCTGTACCCATTGCCTGTCTCCAAGCCAAGATGAGAAGCTCTCAGAAGAGGTCCATATCTTTCCACGAACCAGAGAGTCCCTGCAAAGCAACTGGCCCAGACTTAAATGCTGAATGGATGAATCCCACATTTTACCAGCAGCACGCAGGACCCCAGACTGGACAGATCCCAACCCCAGCGAGACTGTAGCTGCTTGCTGCTGAAAGCTGCTCTGAAAATGGGCACAGTTGACTTTTTCCCCCCGCCCCATTTCAAGACTGCCTCACATTGGGGTGGCCTGAACTCCTGGTTAGGAGGCGAAGAGCATTGACCCACCCGTAGAAGTGCACAGGCTGGATTGCAGGCAACAGCATGATTTCGGCACCTCAACCAAACACGATGAAGTGCCCTTCGGCTGACCTCCTGCCAGCTTCCCCCAGGAGAGCCCAGGGACCCGCCGTGGAGGTCTTGCAGTACATATCCCAGGCTTTCAAACTAGATGACAAAGCAGCAGCTTGTGAGACTGCCCTGCTTTTTTGCTGGAGAGCCTTTCCCTCCCCGTGTTCCGAGATATGACTAATTACTTCACATGCAGGCTTGCTGCTCTGCATCATGGATGATTAGCCGGCAGGGAGGCTCCCAGCCTTCCTTCTCAGCACCCACCCTTCAGCCCCAACTTCAGCCCTAAATTTAACCAAAGTAACCCTCTCAGTTCATTAGATGCATCATGATTTTTATTACCAGGTTTAGATGAATCGCCGGAGACGCTCACCTATTTTCCTGACCATAAAAGCTGTATCACAGACATTGCTTCCCAGTTGAGTCTTGTACCAGCCTTATTTCAATTCCCTTCAAGTACAGTCTCTGAAGCTCTCTGCCCACCACAAATCTTCATGCAGTGACTTTTATGAAGCCCCTGTTAAAACTCAGACGGTGTGTGCATGAAAACTTGGTTGGGCTCTGCCACTCTTGCTATGTGGGCTTGAGAAAGCTGGAAGCCAGGGGAGAAAGGGAATTCCGTCAGTTAAGGGAGCTGCAGGTGGGATACTGTTCTCTACTTACATTTTGAGACACAAAGTCTAATGGGGCCTTGTTTATGTCTAAGAAGGCTTTATATTTTTTTTGTGAGCGATCTTGTATATATATATATGCGCCATACTAATTAGACATATAATTGAAGAATTCATGATAAAAAACCAAAAGCTTTGTCATGTGCAAATTTCTGGATTCTTGATTTGTACAAAATGCAAAAATATACACTCCAACTGAGTAGCAGTTCTTCCTTTTGGAAAAGTTCAGTCCAATATTAAAACTCCAGGATAAGTGTTATCTCTGTTATAAACATTTTTTTGAACATAGGAAGAAATGCTCATGCTGAGTTTGTTTCATTCAACGCTATTCTATACCTGATTTCAACAAAGGGATTTGAGATCTGCTTTTAACTTGAAACCTTGAGGGGAGGGAATTTCAAAGCTTTGTATGTTGTTTTTCAGGCCTTTGTCATTTCTAGAAGGAGGCAAAATATGTAGCTGTATTGAGTCTGGCTGAGATGGAGTTAATTTTCCCCATAGCAGCCTTCATAGTGCTGTGCTTTGTTACTGGTAGCTAGAAGGGTGTTGATAACACACCCGTGTTTTGGCTACTGCTGAGCAGTGCTCACACAGCATCAGGGCTGTCTCTCCAACATCTCCACCCCCCCTCACCAGTAGGCTGGGGGTGGGCAAGATCTTGGGAGGGGTCACAGCCAAGACAGCTGACCCAAACTGACCAAAGGGATATTCCATACCATATGACGTCTGTTCAGCAACAAAAGCTAAGAGAAAGAAGGAGGGGGGGCATTCATTATTACATTTGTCTTCTGGAGCAACCGCTACATGTACTGATGCCCTGCTTCCTGGGAAGTGGCTGGATATTGCCTGCTGATGGGAAGCAGAGAATAACTCTTTACTTTTCCTTTGCTTCCGCGCACAGCCTTTGCTTTTGCTTTATTAAAGTGCATTTATCTTGACCCATGAGGTTTTTTTCCATCTTATATTCTCCCCGCACTCTCCTGCTGAGGAGGGGAGTGATAGAGCAGCTTGGTGGGCACCTGGTGTCCAGCCAAGGTCAACCCACCACAGCAGCACAGACAATCTCAATGTAACCAACATCTATTCTTTCTCTGGTTTATGCACAAATATAAACCACCCCTTCTCTTGGTGTATAAAGATACGTACAAAAATGCAAGTTACTGTTCTTTAGTAAGGCTGCCTTAACAAGGGATGAACATATAGGCACATACCTATGCAGCTTGACTCAAATCAACGTCTCAGCCAGATCAGAAAGTAAAGTGCTCGAGTGGCTGCTGATGCAAAGATACTTGCACAGCATGAACACTTCAGTTGATGGACATAGTTTCATTTGCTTCACTAAGATTACACCGCTTCCCACCAGTGAAGGATGGGGCTGGAAGAGCTGAGACCAGGTAGCAAAAAGCAAACGCCAGCTCCATCACACAGCCCTCCCTGCAACCCATCATTAAAATCTCTAGAGCTAAACCTCCAGTGAGGTATTGCCGGAGATGAAGGATGTGCGAGACTAAAAGTAGCATCGTTCATGCTCCTCCCCACTGCGCTTCTCTGCACAAAATACTTTTGTTGACCTGTAAAGACCTCTACGCTCTGAAGCATGAAATCCATGAACAGGTCCCTCCGACACATCACAAAACCTTTATTAGTGTTTATCAGTGACACAGATTACAGGAACCAAAGGCAATTAAATAACATTTAACTTTAAGTTGACCACAGACTCAAGAAATACAAGTCACATTTGGCAAGGCAAACTTCTCAGTACACTGGGTTGCTTAGGTTATTATTACACCGTGAAAGAGGAATTTCCCTTACAAGGTTTTACATATTCAGGATACTATTATTATTATTAATTATTATTATTACTGTGTCTTTCAGACAGTTCCTTTGGCAAGAATTCCCATTGTTTAAGCTTTTATTATATAAAAATATAACCAATTTTCATTATGTACAAACATTACATTACACAATATACAGGTTAAAAACACTACAAAAAATGGCAGGCCATGGGTGAACCAAAGCAAAAAGAAAACCAATGTAGAAAACATGAAAAAAAATTTAAATACTGCACATTTCATAAAAATTACATTAACTACAAACAATTTATTTTTGTTTGCAAATATCAAACAGTACTGACGTGATTGGAAATCTTTCCCAACAACTTCATTTTTAAGGCACATCTTGCATATTTACATGTACAACACCGGATCTGGTCAATAACTTAAAGGCTCTCGGGAGTGACCTAGTCGTGTGCGCGCAGGGACGTGTGTACTCGGGAGGGGAGCGTGTTGGGCTACACTTTCTCAGGTGTGTCAGTCTGGGGGCCCAGGTATCTAGTTGAGGGGGCTGGATAGAGGGGCACCCCAATCTCCTGAAGGTCGGGGAGCCGTGCGGGGCGTGGTGGGGAGAGCAGCGTGATCGTCCGGTCAAAGTCCCTGTGCAGCACTTTCTCGTAGACGCTCTGAAGCCCCACTGTTTTGGGCAGCTGGGCTTGATAAAAGTTGTCCCTGCGAAGGGGATCCCTGGGCAAGGACGTGCTCTTGCAGAAGGTGGAGAGGGGTGCCGAAGGATGGGGAGAGGGGTGAGGGTTGGCCCGGCCGCAGGAGGGGCTCCAGCAGCGGTCCGAGTGGCCCAGGATCTTGCACTCGGCTGTACATGCCCACAGACCTACAGGGAGAGAGAGGAGAAACCTGTCGTTACTGCAGGAGTAAATCCACACAATTCATAATCCTCGGAGTTATCAATCATGAAATGATTCAATGCACTGACAGTGAGAGTCGGGAGGCGATGCTCTACAGCACAATGAAAGAACACGCTTGGGAAGGTTATTGTGTGTTGCTAGGGTCACTCCTCACAATCCCCACTTTAAGGGAAGCTTTTTGGGGAGGAAAAAAACCCCAATCCTACTACTTCCAGCATCTGCTAATTTGTGCTGGGCACTCAGTACAGAGAGGAACCAGCATCTAGCAGCCTGCTGCGAAGAGACGGGCAGTTTGAGTCGCGCAGCATCAGGCTTCCCCCTCCAGCTGCCCTGCCTAATTACTATGCCCTGGGGATGGGTCCCTCCGTCCACCTCCCCGTCCCCACGCCTGTCTGTCTGGAGGGGCCAGCTGGGAGCAGGGGCTGAGCCCTTACCGTTCTGCATGTGCGTGATGAGATCTTTCTTCAGGGCATCTCCGCTGATATCCGAGTCGCTGTCGTTAAAATCGCTGTCGCCTTTGCCGCTGTCTTTGCCACTGAACTTCTCTGCCTCTCGGCCAGAGATGGTGTTGAACGAGTGCCCCTTCCAAATGGCCACGGGGGGAGCAGGCTCCTTGCTGTAGCTCGGAGCGGCAGCGAAACCCTGCTGGGGTGGCGTGGGGGGATCAAAGGAGAGGTGAGAGGGGAAGTAGTGAAGGGTAAGTCGACATCAGAACCGCACCTCTGCGATTCACATCCTCTGAGACCCGCCCCCCCCCACTTTCCGACCCCTTTCCCTGCATCAGGATCTTACCTCCCCGCTCGGTCCTCTGAGCCTCTTCTGACCCTCGTAGAGGCAAGTGCTGTCGCTGCCGCTCTCAGCGGTGGAGATCTCTTCGGCAGCTGGAGAAGGGTCGGGGCTGGTGAAAGAGGTTTTGCTGGGAAAGGTTCGTACCTCAAACACATTCCCCCTCTGGCTGCTCTCCTCCTGCCTGCCCTTCTCCAGGTGGGAGATGTCTATCTGCTCCTTCAAGGAAGCGTTGTTTTTGATCTCGTTCCCCTTCTTGCGCCTGTTGCAGGTGGTGGCGATGGTGATTATAGCCACCAGGAGGAGGGTGCAGCTGCCCGCCAGGACGATGATCACGATCAGAGGGATGTCCCACTGCAAAGCCTTTCCTTCCCAGGAGCTGGGCTTGGCTATCTCCTGGATACTGGAAGGAGCAGTGGCGGTCACTAGGAAGTTGACTGTGGCGGTCGTGGCCAGGGGGGGTCTGCCGTTGTCTGTCACAGTGAGGATGACCTTGAACAGCTGTCCCAGCTCTTCAGAGAGGTCGCCCCTCAGCACAATGTCCCCAGTACTTGGGTTGATGGCGAAAAGGTCCTTCTGGGGCTCTTCCAGGAAGGCAAAGGTGAGCTCGGCATTGGCCCCATCATCTGCATCTCGAGCTTTGATCTGGGCCACCAGGGAGTCACGAGAGGTCTTGCTGGACACACCGATTTCCACCGTCCCATTGGTGAGCACCGGGTGGATGATGACGGGAGGGTTGTCGTTCTGGTCCACCATCCTCACTTTGACAAGGGTGCTGCTGGAGAGCTGTGGGGAGCCTCCATCAGTGGCCTGGATCCTCAGGTCCAACTGCTTGAGGATCTCATAGTTGAACGTCCTGAGGGCATAGATGGCCCCAGTGGCGGGGTCCACTGAGACGTAGGTGGAGATGGGAGCCCCCATGACCTGTGTCTCCAGGAGACGGTAGGTGACCTTACCGTTGTGGCCAAGATCGGGGTCGCGGGCCACCACGGTCGTGATGTAGGAGCCCGGGGGGTTGTTCTCTGGCACGGCCACCTCATAGAGGGGCTTGGCGAAGAGCGGCGCATTGTCATTCTCATCGCTCACCCGCACTGTGTACTGGCGGACGGTCTTGAAGGGCGGTGAGCCCAGGTCCTCGGCCACCACGGTGAGGTTGTACTCGGGGATGCGCTCGCGGTCCAGTGCTGCTGTGGTGACGATCATGTAGCTGTCCTCGTAGGCACGCTGCAGGGCGAAGTGGTCATGTCCGCGGAGGCTGCAGCGGACCTGCCCGTTGGCGCCCGAGTCACGGTCTGAGGCACTGACGAGGGCCACGAAGCTCTCGCTGGCCGCCGCCTCGCTGACATAGGCCACGCCAGCGGCGCTGGCGGCACCACGGAGGGCGCTGATGCTGATGCGTGGTGCATTGTCGTTGACGTCGGCGAGGCGCACGATGACGGTGCAGGTGGCTGCACGGGGGCTGGCGCCGCGGTCCTGGGCACGCACGTCCAGCTCGTAGGTGCGGGTGCGCTCGTAGTCCACGGCGGCCTCCAGCGTGAGGCGGCCCGAGCGCGGGTCGAGGCGGAAGAGCCGCCGCGCCTCAGGGGGCACTTGGCTGCCAAAGGCGTAGACCACCTCGCCGTTGGGGCCCTCGTCGGGGTCGGCGGCGTCCAGGTCGAGCAGCAGGGAGCCGGGCGGCGCGTCCTCGGGCAGCTCCACCGTGACCGAGCCCTGGGTGAAGGCAGGGCTGTTGTCGTTGGCGTCGAGGACACGGACGTGCACGGTGGCCGTGCCCGAGCGCGCCGGGCTGCCGCCATCCTTGGCCACCAGCTCCAGCGTGTAGGAGGGCTGGCGCTCGCGGTCCAGCTCCTGGAGCAGCACCAGGTCGGCGCAGCGTGCCCCATCCGCCCGCGTCTGCGCCTCCACGCCAAAGTGGCTGTTGAGGGAGACCTGGAAGCTCTGGATGGAGTTGGAGCCCACGTCCTCGTCCACGGCCACCTCCAGCGGGAGGCGGGTGCCAGGCGCGGCGCTCTCCGACACCTCCAGCGCCATTTGGGCGCGGGGGAAGCGTGGCGCGTTGTCGTTGATGTCGCGCACCTCCAGCTCCACGTGCACCAGGCGGTAGCGCTCCCGCCAGCAGCTCACCACGTCAAAGGCCAGGACGCACTGGGGGGCCTGCCCGCACAGCCGCTCCCGGTCCAGCCCCGCTTCGCCGATGCTCAGCTGCCCGTCCTCCTCCCGCACCCGCACCAGCGAGCTGTTGCTGAACTGCCGCATCAGGCGGAAGCTCATCTCCCCCGGCGCCTTCACCGGCATCTCGTCGGCCAGCGTACCGATCACCGTGCCCGGCGCGCCCTCCTCGTCGGTGCGGTACCGCACCGTCTTGCAGCGGGACAGGGCCAGCAGGCAGGCGGCGGCCAGCAGCCGCAGCGGGCTCATGGCACTTGCGCGGGGCTCAGCCCGACGGCGCGGTCCGGGGGGCGATGCGGGGTACCCGGGGGGGCTGACCCGGCTCCGCGCAGCCGCCGCCGCCGTCTGCGCCCCTCCGCGCCACCGCGCCGCCTTTAATAGACGGCCGCATGCAAATGAGCGGGCGGCGGAGCCAATGGGAGGCGGCGGAGCGCGGGCGGCCCCCCCGCCCCCGGCGGTCCCCGAACCGGGGCGGCTCCGGCGGGCGCGGGCGCGGGGGCGCGGGCGCGGGGCGGCCGCCTTTGTTGTCTTTAGCTCTCCGCGGTTTGGGGTTTTTCCTTTTTTCCCCGGCTTTATTCCTTCCCCCCCTCCCTTTATCCCTCCCGCCCACCTTTTATTTCTTTCCTTTTTTTTTTTTTTTTTTTTTTCCTTCCCTCCCCCTCCCCTCTTTCCCGTCCCTCCGGTGGCGCGGCAGCGGAGCTGGCGCGGGGAGCAAAACGCGCGGCGGGGCTTTGGTGATTGTGCCACAAAGTCGGGCAGGTGCCGTGTTGTCGCGGCATGCGCGGCGTTGTCGTGGCATGTCGCGCCGTGGCGTGGCGCGGCGGGCGGGCGCGGAGGGGTGCGCGGGCGCGGGGCGGCGGCGGGCGCGGATTAGCGGGGCGCGGGGGGCCGGGGGGGGGGTTGGCGGCGTTCGGTGGTGTGTTACTCGCGTGAGAGCCTGTGATCAGCGCCGTAAGTCGCCTTTCAGGAGGTGTCCCCGCATGCTTTAGTATGCATGTCACCGCCCGGGTTTCTTAAGCCTGGGGCACTAGCAGCCGAGGGGGGGGAAAAAAAAAAAAGAAAGGGAAAAAAAAAAGTTCCAAATAGGATTTAGCATAAGCTTGAGGAGATTTGGAAAGGTTTCAAAGATCAGGCTGTATCAAAGGCTTATGAAGCCCTCGTTAGCTGTAGAAATATAATAGCGTGGCAGGCTATCCCATTCGAGGAACCAATGTCTGTATTATTTCACTATGACAGGCTAAGGGGAGAGAAAGTTGAACAGTTTCCACAGAGGAGTTGGACTAAGTTGAATATAATGAGCAAACGCCACATGTATCCATTATGTCCCTCTATTCATTCCCAATCACTGCCATAACTCTTTGACTAAACGATGATGAGCGCTGAATTACACACAATGCCCTGCTCATATTAAAATACATTTAAGACCTATCCCTCCTGGTGCCCTGTTACGCCTATTCACAGGATTTTCTTTTTGTCCTAATAGGGCCTCTCTGGGAAGCAACACCAGTCTCGTTCCAGAAGAACAAAATAACAGCATGAGGCTGAAACCTGGCACGAAGCGGGGGGAACGAAACCATCTGCCCCGCAAGGCACCGAGGCCCCGCGTGGAGCCCGGCGCAGCCCCCGGCCCCGCGGTGCTTGGGCGGCCATGGGGGGAGACCCGACGGGGAGGGAAGCTGGGGGTCCCGATGGGCATCCGGCTCTCCAGGAAACTGCATGCCCTTCCTTCTCTTCTTCCTTCCCTCCTTTTCCCTCCTCTTCTCTTCTCTTCTCTTCTCTTCTCTTCTCTTCTCTTCTCTTCTCTTCTCTTCTCTTCTCTTCTCTTCTCTTCTCTTCTCTTCTCTTCTCTTCTCTTCTCTTCTCTTCTCTTCTCTTCTCTTCTCTTCTCTTCTCTTCTCTTCTCTTCTCTTCTCTTCTCTTCTCTTCTCTTCTCTTCTCTTCTCTCTCTTCCTCTTCTCCTTCCTCCTTTCTCTTCTTCCCTCTTCTCTTTGCTCTTCCTTCCCTCCTTCCCTCTTCCCTCTTCTTCTTCCTCCTTTCTCTTCTTCCCTCTTCTCTTCCCTTTCTTTCCTTTCCTTCTTCCTTCCCTCTCTTCCTTCCTCCTTTCCCCTTTCCTCTTTCCTCTTTCCCCTCTTCCCTCTGCTTCCTTCCCTCTGCTTCCTTCCTTCCTTCCTTCCTTCCTTCCTTCCTTCCTTCCTTCCTTCCTTCCTTCCTTCCTTCCTTCCTTCCTTCCTTCCCTTTCCTTTCATCTTTCTTCTCATTCTTTCTTTTCCTTCTTCCTTTCCCTCTTCCCGTTCACCTCTCCTTTCCTCCTTCCTTTCCCTCTTTCCTTGCCTCCTTTCCCTCTTCCTTGCTCCCTTCCTCCCCTCCCTCCTTCCCTTTCCTCCTCCCCGCCTCCCGTGTGTCCGAGAACCCAAGAGACACGTTTTAAAAGAAGAGGGGGGACAAACTGAACGGGGTGTCGTCTCCCCCCCGCCCCGGTTTCCCTTGGAAACCTCGGATCCAAGCGCACAGGGAGCGATGTAGCGTCCCGGGGGGCTGCATCCCCGGCTCCCTGCAGGGCCGCTCCTCTTAGCAGGGGGACCCCGGGGCTGCGCGGCTTTTTGCGCGGCTTTTTGCGCGGCTCTTTGCGCGGGGCGGCACGCGCACGGGGGGGGGGGGGGGGGGGCGGGCTGCCCGCAGCGCCAGCTTATGGAAATGGGATTTAAATCGGGCCTCCGCGCTGGCTGCGGGGAGGGGGGGGCAGGCTCTGCCGCCGACAAAAGCTCCCCAAACGCCGGGTTGCTATAGGAAAAGTCTCCGCGCAGCTCTGGGATCCCACCCGCGGGAGCTCCGTGGGGGCGGCCGGGCCGGGCTGGGGTCCGGACCGGGCCGGGGTCTGGGGGTCCGGGGTCCGGGGTCCAGGGTCGGGCTGTGCGCCTGGGAATGGGGCCGCCGGCCGGGAGCGGGCAACGGGCAGCGGGGCGGCCCCTCGTGTGTAACAGGATTATCTTTGCCATTTCAAGTTCCATACAGCATGTAATTTATTTTTAATTAGGATTAGATCGAGCAGGGAAGGAGACCAGACCTTCCCCCCGCCCCATCCCCCCCCCCCCCCCCCCCCCCCCCCAAAGGCATGGCTATTCCACGAGGAGCTCATATTCTTTATAAAAAAATCAATCAATCGATGAACCAGGACCTGCGTTCACCTCCCACGCACTTTGCAGGAGAAAAGGGTGCGAAGGGCTGCATTTGCAATGTGTGCTCAAGTATCTGCATCAGAAGAGGCTTGGAAATCCTTCCCCTTTCCCATCCACCCGGTCCCCATGTCACGTGCTTTCGATCCAAACCCATTCTTAAGTGGGTCCCAGTGGGGTCTTGCTCCTCTTGCCTTTTTTTTTTAGAGGGCAAATGCACTTTCTGTCTGCTTGGGTTATTCTTTTTCCACAGTCATGACTTTGATTTAAAAAAAAATACGTACCAGTAGCTCTGCTGGAGCAAAGCCTTGTCCCCAATAGTTTGGATAGAGTCCATTACAGAAGTGTTCTGAAAGGCTAGTGAAGAATCCCGTTTTACAGCTCAAAAATAAACATACGGATCAGCTGCATTAAAAGCGCTTCTTTGAAATATTGTGGTTAAACAGCCCAGATTGGTTGATTGCTCCATGCAGGGACATATGTTCTTGCAAACTGTGCGTATTGTTACTAATGGGGATTCTCACACCACAGCCTTTCCTTTGAATCTGAGGCGCTGGTGGTTTCTCCGGAGCCGTTGCAAGGTTGTTTTAATAATTTACCAGCTCTCTTGCACTTAGTGGTGTTGCGGAGACTCAGAGCCTGCTAAGAAGGAGGTGTTTCGCAGTGTCCGGAGGTCTGATCTCTGCTGCCAAGCTCCTTCCCGTTCCTCTTAGGCACAGAAATCAAAGCTGCTCCGGGTGTCAGGCAAAGGAAAAAGCAGGACTCCCCCGCCCATCCCTGTGAACCCAAATTCCTGGGTCATGCGTTGCTCCCAAGGAGTGGAAGCACTCCTAGACCACCAGCCTGATGCCAACAGCAACCAAGTCAGCGATGGCCAGCAAATCACTCCAGGTACCTTTTTTTTAGCTTTAAATTTACTTTTTCCCCTGATTCTGATCCCGCTTTTAGAAATGAAGTTTGTGGGTGCTCTTCCCCTCTCCCAGGATAGCTATTGGCTTACTGAGGGTGACAAAAACCCAGGATCTCCTCCTCCTTTTCCCTTCACTCCTCCAGCTGAGCACAGGCACTTATGGCTCTGCCCCTTTTCACCACCACCTACAGCACGATGAGTTTGCATATGTCCCAAGGTGTCGGTGTCCCTGGTGCAATGGGTTTCCTCCTCTCAACAGGTGCCTGGGGTTCTCAACAGGTGCCTGGGGTTCTCTCCGGGGATCTCTGTTGATGGAGATAAGCTAGGAGGTGTTACATTTTGGGGTTACGAGAGAAGGTAGGGCTCCCACAGAGATCTGGGCCGGTACCGCAGGAACACATAGACCTTGAGGGAGGATGTGCAGCTTAACGCATGCACGGGGTGGTGGATGCAAGCCAGGCTTTAAGAAGAAGTGGCTGTGATATATGTGCTTCCCCTTTCCCAGGAGATCTAAGGGGTACCAAGCCCTGGCTATGGAACGTCCCGCTCTCCCTGTGGCTCCAGTTGTCCTCAACATATGCTGCATGGTGACTGCATGCCCTCGGGGCGGTGGGGTGGGATCCCCTTGTAGCACAAGCCCTAGGGTGGTATGACTTTGCCGTGGGTTTGCTGAGCCTGACAGGGAGAAGCCAGGCTATCCAGGCATAGTTTCCAGCTGGTTCCGCTCATCCACATACCCAGAGGGTCTGGCTGAATTCTCTCCAGCTGTGAAGCTGGGATGCAACATGTCCCCCCACCCCTCATCTCTGAGCTTGCAGACAGGTGGCACGACCTCCCTCCCTGGAAACCCATCTCCGCACTCAGCCCCTGCCTCTTTCTTCTTGGGCATCCCGGCGGGCTCGGCTGCCTTGGAGTGATCTACAAAAACAAAGGAATTCCTTCTGCTTCACAGCCTAAACAATCCTCCCTGTTTAATCATTTCTGCCGCAACCAAGGAAGTGCGGGTTAACCTGTCAAGCTCCACAAGCCCGGGCTGACCAAAAACCTTGGAAAACAAAAGAGTGGAACGAAGCGGCAAGAGGTTTTGTTGCTCTATGACTGTTTGTGTTGGAGGGTAGCACGCGGCATTGTGCTTCTGTCTCCGGCCATGCAGGCTATAGAAGACGGAGGCTGCGATCCTTCCTGTGAGCTGCGCATTGGTACTAGGGTTATAAATCATCCTGATCATTTGTTTTTTATATTTGCTCCAAATGCTTCCCCGCCTGTATCTCCCCTCTGTGAAATGTGGGTTAGAAGAAAGAGTTTGTTTTGCAGAAGAAAGAAATTGCATGCCCATACCCCCCACCCAGCAAGCAGTTTTGATTCCACAGGGAATTTATTTTTTAATTGGATTAATTTCTAGCCTCTCCCGGAGTAGCAGCTGGGGTCTTTGATTCAAGAGGTTAAAACAAAGGGGCGTGAAACAAAAGACCAGTTCTTCGCATTCCCCACACAGCATGGGCCTCGTGCCCGCTGCCTGGAGGTATCCCTGGAGCAGTGCATTCCTAAAGGTCCCCCATGTGGCCCTCAGTCGGGGTCTACTGTGGGCTTTTTGGGGTGCTCCCTAGTGTGGCTTGCCTGCAAGGTGGCTAGATGTGAGTTTTCCCCTCCAATCTTACAACCCAGCTTGTGGTTCCACATAACCTTACACCTTGGTGACCCTTCCCCTCTTCTGCCCCCACCCCCCCCTTTTCCAGCTCTCTTTACCCTCTACGTTTTCTGCCCCAGAAGAGGTAGATGGGGCTTTTCAGCTGTTAAACCACTAGGCAGGTGCCCAGGTTAATTTTTCATCTCTCTCATCTGGAGCAAGCTATGGAGGCTCAGCCCCACCAAGGTCTGGGGTGTTTAGGTGCTCAACTTCCATTGAATGCGATGGGAATTGGACATATTCTAGCCTGGACGAGGGCTTGAGGCTCTCTCAGACTCAGTCCCTCATGTCCACAGAGCACTTCTGTACCTCACAGCAGTATTGCGAATACAAATGCACTGCAGGCTGTGGGTGTCTTGAGCAGATCACAGCCCAAGTCCTTCTGTTCGCCCACCATCAGGACTGTTAGGAGATCAGAGATGCCCTTAGAAGGAACAGCCTTTATTACGCAGGTCCTTTCTGGCTATTTTGCCTTGGTGCCTGTGGTTTTAGGGGTAACAGAGTAGTTATTCACACCAGGCTCCGATGTAGACCTGAAGAAATGCCTACCCTCTCCTGAGCTTGGGGTCTGGTCAGGTTGCTGGGATTTTGAAGTGGGGAGCCGCACAGCTTCTCTCACTTGCTGTTGTGAATTGGTGCCCCCCGCTCCATGGCTGCTGCTGTACACCTAGCTGGGATGTCTTTCATACCACTTTGAAGGTGTCCGGGCTGGTATATTTGGCTTTTCTCCAGCAGCTCCTTGTTTCCTCCTGGGCCTCGTTCACATTCTCCTCCTTGAAGGACTGTTTGGGATTTCAGACTCTTACGAATGATGAATGGGCAGAAGAAATCCACCTCTCAGCTACCACGAAGATGTAGAGTCCTCTGCGGATACTTACATGTGGCGGTTGTGATGGGCTCCACTGATTTCTCTGAGAGGCAGCTCCCTTGCTATTTGGCATGCAAGGTCCCCTTCTGAATGTCCTTCTGCTGCCCCTGGCCAGCCAGTGTCACCCACCCAGTGTCACCCACCCAGTGTCACCCACCCAGTGCCACTCACCCCGTGCCACACTAAACAAGCACAGCTGCGTCACTCCTTGGGCTCTGTCTCCTTCCTACTGTTTCTGA
Source organism: Pelecanus crispus (assembly GCF_030463565.1). Classification (NCBI taxonomy): domain Eukaryota; kingdom Metazoa; phylum Chordata; class Aves; order Pelecaniformes; family Pelecanidae; genus Pelecanus; species Pelecanus crispus. The sequence goes on along the minus strand of NC_134643.1, from coordinate 191,826,426 downwards.
AGTCCTTCCCTGTAAGATCATATCCTTGTATAAGCACAAGGCTAGTTACACACATGCCAATATATTGTTACTATGCCAATAAAAATATCCTCCCCATTTCTCTGCTGTCTCTATATTTTCAGTCTTACCCCCCCCCCCCTCCCGACTTCTTGTGTCCCCACTCCCTGCCCGCTGATCCATCCACAGGGCAGGAGGGGACACTGGGAAGCGATCCTCGTTGAGGTCCTGGAAACAGAGAAGTTGCATGAGCGTGACGCCATGCTCGAGCTAATTAGCCCAGTGTCACAGCGGGGTTAATGAACGTGGGCGCAGCGCCACAGCTTCTGATTCCTGGGCTGGGAGGGCTTTGCAGGTTCATGCCCCAAACTGCTCCTGGTTGTTTCCTGGAGGATTACGGTGAGGGGCGGCATGGGGGGAAAAAAGCGATGGAGAGGCAGGGACTCAGCCTTGTGCCGCGAGTTGGAGAAGAGTCCCTTCCTCCATCTCGCCTCTCCTTCTCCCCCCCGCCTCTTGCCCCCCTTCATCCTCCATCTTAATCGCGCCTCAGCTTGCCAAGTCAGAGCCCCCCAGCTGTGAAGGACTAAGTCTCTTCTTCTCCCAACCTCCCGAGCGGCAGCAGGCTGCGAGCAAGAGTGTGCCTCGTGTCACTTCTGCTGAAGAGGCTGTGAGAGCTGGGGAAGAGCCCGGGCGCAGGCGGCTGCCGCGCTTGGCCGCCTGCCAGGGCCAGAACGCTATTCACTCCCCGGGAACGGGCGAGCATCCTCCCTCAGCCGGCCGCCTCCAAGGGCCGGGAGTCTGCCCAGCCTGAGGTTTTATTTCGGCATGGCGAGGAGCCCCCCCCAGGACTGAAGGCAGTGAGGCGGGGGAGCGGCGGTGAGTTCGATCAGGCTGCTCTCCTTCATCCTGAGTTTGGGATCATCTCCCTTTCCTATCTGCAGGTGGGGCTCAGAGTTAAACATCCCTGTCTCCACCTTTAACGTGCTGGGTTTCTCATAAGGAGCGATTTTAGCTTTGTTAACTGCCAGCGTGTTGCTGCCTGACATGCTGCCAGCTCTGGGCAGGGCAAGGCAGGGAAATGGCACACAACAGTAAAGAGGAGGATGAGGGCAAACACAGCCTGTTACAAGAAATTTGGAAAGGCTTTAGACATTCATGCTGAGCTGACAAGAAGTAAACTTTTCAGAAGCTTGGGAACTAGTGGAAATTTGGTTCCTAAATCATTTAGGTACTCTCGGGTATTTCACCCAGGATTTTTGCTTTAAGGTTTTCTACTGACACATTTTGCTGCATTTCATGAGTTTGGGGTGTTGCTCAGGATTCGATCAGGCTGCTTTACAAGGCCATGGGAAGACTTTTCCCTCCATTTTTTTTTTTTTTGTCCGAACCTGCCATTCTTTAACCTCTGCACGACTTTGACCTCCAGAGCTACAAAACATTCCCGTACTCACCGCCTGTCTTTCATGCACAGCGTTTGCTCATTTTCCACGTATGCTTTGCTGAAGTGGTCTAGCTGAGGAGCCACAATGCTGTCCAGAGCGTCGTGTTTGCCCTTCTTTAGGAGACAGCCAGTCAGTCCCCAAATGCCACCCCTCCTTCCTGCACCTGTAAATGTGCACCACAGCAGGATGAGGCGGTGATTTGGAAACCACTGCAGTCTCTACAGCTACATCTATAACACTGAATAAAATGCTTCATACTCTGTCTCTGCTTAGTTTACTTCTGCAGATCTAGCCCATGATGATACAGCCCCTTTCCAATTTGGGGAGAATTACCTGTTTGCCTTTTCAAGTTTAACCATCTGGTGCATTCACTTATTTAATTGACTTTAAAAAGAGGTGCACAATTTTACATGCCACTCAGTGTCTGTGGTTTTTGCACCTGGAAATACAGACACCAGCACATATTTCACATGTGATCACCAGGAAAAAAAATCATCTGGCCCCAAAGTCTGCAGAATGCTGTTCTGAAAAGTTAAATAAATCATTGTCGCTTTTTAAGTGTTGTAATAAATGTGTGGAATGATCTCACAAAAAAGCTTGAGGCTTAGAGAATAGGCGCTAAAGAAATGCATCAAATTAGACCAAAAAAGAGGCACAAAATCCATGTTATCCCAAAAAATAAGGGCTGATGGCTCAAGTGACTTTTCTGGTTGCTGCTATACGAAACATCAAATTCATGTTTCTGCCTAAAAGAATTTGCATGTCTGCAGTGAGCAGATCTGAAAGCTTTGTTTTGCAGGAGAGGTATGCGGTGGGGGGTGAGAGGTAGAAAATGATGCAGTCAGGCACAGTTTGTAAGTGAAAGGTCACAGATGGGTGAAGCCTCGCAGAAGTTAAAACTGACAAACAAGCATTCGGCGATGCTCCTGGAGCATCCTGAACACTTAGAACTGGAGAGGTTTGAGTTTGCCTCAGCAGCGTTATGTTTGTGTATGTATGTGTTATATATTATAATGAATATGATAATTATGTGAGATAACTTATAATATATGTGTATTATATATAAGTGCCTCCTCAGTAGGCTAAAACAATGCCATGAGAGTCTAAAGAAATGTGAAATCTAATTACTGTAGCTGTGTAAGTGAAGTAATGAGGAGCTTGAGAGTGTGACTGATAAGCAATTAGATACTAGACTAATGAGCAAGCTGTCTACAGTCCATCAAAAGAGTAAGGGAGGCTTGTGCAAGACACCCCTGGCATTGCAAAGAGGAAGATATACCGTATCCAAATGCAGCTTTCCAAGATACATAACACAACACGAACACATGATGTTCGCTAATGACTGGAGACTATGCGCTCAGCTCAGTTAAAACCAGTTAAAAACCATGTGGCAGACCCATAAGAGATAAGGACAGCAAAAAGTACAAAATATAAGGAACTGCAAGTATCTATAGGAGAGCTGCAGCTTGGATTGAAGGTGCTGGATTAGTGACTCCCCGGTATTGGGTTTGCTTGCTATCTTACCATGGAGAAAGCAGCTGGGGTGAGAAATCCGTGTCGGGCTGGCTCGTATGGGTGGCAATGTGAGTCTGGTCCTGGCAGAGCTGGGCTGGGAAGGGGCAGCGGAGAGCCGGGCAAGGGAAGCAGGGGCAGAGGTGTGCTGGGCAAAGGAACTCAGGCCTTTCTATGTCCCATAGGGAATCCTGTAATAACAATACTTAACATTGTATAGAAGACTGTCTCCAGGAGCTTATTCTTCAGCAAGCATTAACTGTTTAAGCTGGAAATTTTCCATGCTGGGTGTCTGCTTCAGGCTGTTGGTTCTTTCGAAGAGAAAGTTTCAGCTAAAGCAGTTCAGCTGTCGCCAGAAAGGAGGCTAGGATAAATTTATCCTAGGCTTTTTTAATGGTTGTTTTGCCTGTGGGATAAATATCCAGGCTCTCTTCTTTTTCTCTTCTGGTTTGTTTGCTTTTTTTTAAACCATGGAGTTTTCATGGTTTCGTTTGAGGACTTGAAATTTTGCAAGAAGATGCCCTGCTAAAAGCAGGCAAGTGACTTGTGCTATTTTTATGAGCATTCAACCAAACTGGGCCATACATTTGACACACTGCGGCCTGCAGGTGTTAAGCAGAGTAGAGATTACAGGTAAATTCTCCCCCAGGTTCTACCTGCAGTGAGTACACCATGACCTTAGCTAGGACTGGCTTTTGTTTTAAGTATAGGCTGGGCAGATCCAGAGGCCTGAAAGCACTCTGCATCTCTCTCTGGTCTCAGGCAGGTGGAGAAGAAAAACTCTGGGTTTGAAGGAAGCAGGGATGAAGGTTTGGGGAGAGAAAAGTCAGAAAAGTCTCTTCCAATCATAGCACCTTTTTTCCTGGTCTGCCACAAACTTGGATTGCTATTCCAGGTATTTGTGAGACAGAGCCAGCTATTCCTCTGCTATCAGGAAACAGCTGTCAAAACCCACTAGCAAAACATCCCTTACCCTCTTGATTTCAAGAAAGGTTGGCCATGATAGTCCAACACTGGTCTTGGCTCTGTGCTTCCTCAAATGGGGCATGGTTGCTCTCTACAACTACCTGAAAGGAGGTTGTAGTGAGGTGGGTGTTGGTCTCTTCTCCCATGTAGTTAGCGATAGGACAAGAGGAAATGGGCTCAAGCTGCGCCAGGGGAGGTTTAGGTTGGAAATTAGGAAAAAATTCTTTATGGAAAGGGTGGTCAAGAATTGGAACAGGCTGCCCAGAGAGGTGGTGGAGTCACCATCCCTGGAAGTGTTCAAAAAACGGGTAGATGCGGCACTTGGGGACATGGTTTAGTCTAGTCTACCCTTGATTGGCTTAGAGTAGACTTGGTAGTGTAGGTTAATGGTTGGACTGGATGATCTTAAAGGTCTTTTCCAACCTAAACGATTCTATGATTCTATGATTCTATGGTCTGTGCGATGGACCTAAGGCTTGCAACTCTGGGGATGACTACCGAAGAGCTGGTGGTGAAGTTATGCTTTTCCAGTATCTGTACTTTAACCTCTAGGGAGATATGCATCGTGGAGTTTGCAGTGTCAGGCCCTCCAGAGTGGGGGGAAGCAGGCCTTGATGTTTCAGCTTAGTTGTGGAAAGTTAGTGGATATTAATCTACTAACCTGCATTTCTTTGTGTCTCAGCTCACCAGCTGTAATGCGGAGTTAATGATTCACCCTCCTTCCACGGGTTCATTATGGAAATACGATAATTAACATCTGTGAATCACTCTAATTTAAGAGTGGGGAAGGCCAAAGAAAAGTCTATGAGAAAATTAGTGCTTCCATCCTGAGCAGGACTTGAGTGGTGTGAGGAAACTGCAGCGTGAAGCAAGGACACAGAACATGCCATTGAAAGGAACGAGGGCTCTCGGGTCTATGGAACAGAGCAGGAGGCCAGTGGAGAAGTAAGACTTCACTGTGCAAATAAGGATTGTATCACAGCATGACTGGGGCTGCAAAGACCACCTTAGGCCCCATATTTCCTAGTTTAAGTGACTGACTTTGCAGTCTTGCTAACGTACTTCCAGTGCAGTTCTCTTGGGTGTCATAGACGTTGATACATATAGCTCTGTGGAGGGAAAACCCTGTCCTGTATGCCCTGTAACCACGCACGTTGCCTGTGGCGTGATGGGGGTTTAGATCAGTGATTGCTCATTAAGCAACAAACTTTGGCAGCCCAGGTGGTGACTTCTTTGTTCACTGTCCTCCAGGTACGCGGTGACCTTCTCGGCTTCCTTTTCCCTGCAGCAGTAAACCTTCTCTGCTCTTCCCTTGGTGAGGAAAGAACTGCTGCATGGGGCTTCCTTGTTTTGCTGCCTCAGGAACGTGGTGTTTGAGAATAAATAGCACCAAGGCGTTATAGAGGGACTGCAGCTTTTTGAGGAGGAAAATGGGCTTCTCAGGTGGCCGAAGGCTGAAGACCCACGTGAGCCTTGAGGCTGTGAGGAACTCATTTTGGGCAGCCTGTGAGGAACTCATTTTGGGCAGCCAAAAATGATGCTCATGCACAGTTTGTTTAAGGTGTGCCTCGTGAGTTTGGTGATCTAGGTTACACTGCCATGCCATGGCCTCTCTGTGTGTTCTTGGGCAAGACAGTTCCTTGTCTTACAGTTGAAATAATACTCCACAGAGGGCAGTCTAGGTTAGGTCCCTTAGAAATGCTGCAGTGAAAAGAAATCAAAGCTACTGATTTTATTTTTCTAAAAGCCTTCCAGATACCGAAAGTCCCAGTGAGGTCACTATTGATGGGAATTTCATCCAGAATGACTCTTTTGGAGAGGATGGAGGTAGGGAAAGGGGTTTCAGCCTGTGAGGGAAGCTGAAGGTCTGTTTCCGTGGGATGTCAGGGCTGTCAGCAGTGTGGCAGAAACGAGTGGCAGGGATGGAGGCAGGTAGGACTGTCTGTATAGGGACAACATATTGGGGAGATTGGTGGGGTGGGAAAACTTGGGGTGAGTGAGCAAGGGTGGGAGAGGGGGACAAGGTGGGGGGGCTGGGTGGTGAAAGGAGTTGGTGGGAGGATTTGAAATGGAAAGAATCAGGGGAAAATGTGGGTAGACCCTAGGAAAGGGGGTTGTGAGATGGAAAGTCTGGGGTGCAGGGTTGGGAAGTGTTAGGGGGTTTGAGGAAGCCAGGGGAGTTTGAGGGCTTGGGGGAAAGGTGACTGGGGAGACATGGTGGGAATTCTGGGGTCCCAGAGGCTTTGGGACCAGCAGCTGGAATGGGAGAAGCTGGGAGCTGTGGTCTGGGAGTAGCTGGGGCATTTGAGCTCTGAGATGCTTTAAGAGATCTGGGTCAGCAGAAGTTGGGTACGGGCACTTCTGTGGGAAGCTGCGGGATCTGGAGTGGGAAGGGCTGTGAGAAAGGGGCTTTGCTTTTAGGTGACAGCAAGGGCATATGTAAGGCTGAGTTTCTGGAAGAGGAGGGATTTTGGGATGGCCACCAATAAGCATCGTAGTGTCCTGGGGTGCAGGCAAGGTCATGAGCTGGGGACTGCTCCCAGAAGGCTATCACATGCCTTTTTGCTGTCAAAAATATGGTAATCCTAAGCATGCTGGGAGCTTCATCTGTGCGTGCATCATGCAGCTGGACTCTCATGTTTGCTATACCACCTGCACAAATCAATTACCGTTAGGGGGGAACAGACCTGTCTGGATGTGTCCATGCCTCGAGCGAGTCACTGGGTGATCCTATTAATATAACAAATTCTCACCTTCTCTCCCTGCTCCCCCTTCTGTGGCTTATCCCACTTCCTTTTCACTTCTGAGACAGTACAACCCTGTCTTTGCAGTCACTCCATGGTGTTTCTAACTTGCTCTCGGAGAGTAGCCCTGGAAAAAGCAACAGATACCTTTACAAACGTAAGGAACTGCAGGGAAAAGGAAGCCAAAAAGGTCACCGCGTACCTGGAGGACAGTGAACAAAGAAGTCACCACCTGGGCTGCCAAAGTTTGTTGCTACGTTTGTTACAAACGTAGCTCTCTTATGCTGCACAATGTGTTGTTTAGGGGCATGGTGTCAGGACATGGGGAATGGTTGTAGGATGGCTCTCAAAAGCATTTAGAGCTGCACATAGGCAAGCTCAAACCATGCGTAGCACGTTGGCTGCCATCCTGTGTTGAAGCACAATGTCCGACCTAATGATGTTAGTAATGTAAGCTGTCCTCCTAGCCTGTCCATTTCAATTTATTTTACCTGAATTCCCTCTTTAATCATAAGCAGAGAGGAAATTACTTATTACAGAGTGCCGTAGGTATACATGGTGCTTTACAAACATATGAGGAGGCAGATTGCTGCCCTGAAGAACTTACAATCGGATTTAGACAAATACAATAAGAAAGAAAAAAACTATTGGGGTTGAAACTTTGTGCAGACAAATAAACGCCTGTATACAGTTGCATCAGTCACAGTACATGGAAATATTGTCTTTTTTTGATTCAAGTGTTCAGCTCTGTCACATCTACTGCTGAAGCTGACAGACTGTTAGTTCCTTAGGTAGAAAATGCTTATATTTTAATGCTTGTTATGTCATGAATTATTAAACTGATTTAAATGTAAAAATCAACTGAAAGGACAAACTTATGTTTAAGGCTGACCTGCAGCATCTAAAATGGAGACACTGACCAAACTAGTAGAAGCAAGGTCAGATTTTGTTTAGTTCAGATAATTTATGCCCAAGTTGTAATGCTGATGTAATTTATGTTGCATTTAGTGCTTTGTTTCCTATGAAATTTGACTGTGCAACAGTGTGATATGAGTAATATTTTAAGACAGGATTTTTACAGATGATGCTTGTAGCTAATACACACAAAGCTTTTACTGGTCTTTCTTGTGAAAGGAAGAGAAGGAGGAAGAAGGAAGGAAGGAAGAGAAAAGCATAAGGCTATAGCCATGTAGGATTGCATCCTTTATATCAGGGATAGGATTTTGCTCACTTTTTTTTTTTTTTTTTTTTTTTTTTGGTGTGCTTTTCCTGAAAAAAATAAGCAAATATATTTTGGAAATTATAGACTGGCTAATGTAGCCTTAATATCCGGGGCAGTCCTGAGGTAGCCTTCCTGTCCTCTGCTCCATGCCTGTTTTTTCAGGATTTTTGTTTATCCATTGGCAAAGAAGTCCAGCCCTTGTGCTACAAATCAGCTGGAAAAGATCTTGCTTGGTCTGCTGTGAAAAAGTGCTGCCGAAGTATGCCCTATACGGCAAAGGGAATGGTCCTTAAAGGCAGTACGTAGATTTATAAAGTATGACAGCAGAAATAAGATGCATTGGCTATCTTTTACGGGCAGTCATTAAAAAAAGCCCTTATTTATCAAATCCGAGACAACGGTCATATAATGGGTTTCTCGGATTCAAGGTGAATCAAAGGAAAATCGTGTCCAGGAGGACAGAGATGCTCAGCCAGTACCACTACGGCGTGGCCACATGACATACCCAGCGGCAGGCACGGGGCTGTGAGTACAGCTGCCCACAGACTCTGCCAAGGAGCCAGATGATGCTGGAAGAATATCTTTCACAGCTCTGGATCTGGCTATTCTTGGCTTGTTCTCTGGCTGTGGGAGCTGGAGCTCATTGCTGGGCAGATAAACAGAGAGACTAATAAAGAAGATGAGGAGCTGTTGATCGCTTGAGCAAATCGGAGATGAGTTGTTAAGCAGAGGAGCGTGGCAATCCCTACGAAAAATCACCTGGTGGTTGACATTTGATCCAGGATGGAAGTGCGTGTATAACTCTTGGAATAAAAATCTCTTCTCCCCCCAAGCAGTCCCTCTCCCCATGATTAAATCCTGTGCATAATTACAAAAGTGTAAAAAAACTCTACCTCTTTCAGACACTGATTTTTTTCTAATTCCCGTAATTGGCAAGCGGGTGTACATGGGGGAAAAAAGGGGAGAAAGCTTTGATTTTTTTTTTCCAGGCTGAAAACGTGCAAGCCCTGTGTGGGTTAGGTCCTTTAGATATTTAAAAGATTGAAACAACTTCAAAGGAGACGTTCTGTTCTATCAGGTTCAGTATATTTTAATATTAGCGAGTCTTTTTTTTTTTTTTTTAAGAAAAGAGATCTGTTCTCTTGAGGAAATAAAACATTCTGAAAGATTTTATCCAGGATGGTTTTTCATTGTTTTTAAAGAGACAACACGGTATTTCAAGCACGCTGAAGCTGGTAAATGTCCTAATTTCTGCTTATCAGTGTTGGCTGCTCTGTTATCAGTTTGATAGTTGCTGGTTATGTAAATCAAAATTTTTTATCAACAGACTGCTGTTTTTTGGAAATGAGAAGGGAGAAGCATTTGGCAATACTGTTTTTAGTTACCTGTTATGAATGCCAGCATATTGTGGATGAACAGGGTGCGGAATGCCAGCCGTTCAGTTCAGAGACACGAGGGACTTCTCCTAAGGAGGATTTGCTGAATTCCCTGCATGTGGCCCAGAACATGATGGATTACCAGAAGACAGAGCTATTCCCTCTCCAATGAAGGTGTCTATTTGAGCTACCTCTCCTGCACTGCCTGGTGGACTAAGTGCATTTCTCACGAGAAATGTACTTTAAATACAAATTAGAAAAGTGTGCTGGGCAGAAGGAAAGGAGAAAATTTAACAGGAGGATGAAAAATCATTGGAGGAAGGTCACTGTGGCAGCTCGAAGCAGCAGCGTGGGGACTAAGAAGTTGTGAGAGGTGAATGGCAATGGGTACGGGCACCCCTGCCCCACAGCTTGTGGTCCTCATGGGACTGCCCTTCCAGGTCCACTGACGAGCTGGTGCAGGTGGCGAAGGTCTTCTCCAAACCCTGAGGGACATGGTACCAATGGGGACATGGACTCTGCAGAGCAGTATCCCAGGTGCATTTGCTGTGGGGAATTTGGGCTGTGCTATTTGGTCTGTTTTGGCAGGAAATGGAAAGGTAGAGGCTATGTCTCCATCTCCTGTTGTCAGCCCTGGCTTTGGCGTCAAAGCCTCTGTGTGGGGTTCACAGCCAGCTGGTTTAACATCTGGACAAGGAGTCTGCAGGGAAGTGCCTCTACCCTCTTTCCTCTTTTTTCATTGTAATCCAGACAGTGAAAGCAATGAGAGACTGATCTGCCCCTTGTGAGCCCTGAGGAAATCCAGCCACCAGCTTCTGAATATTCTAGTTATTTTAGATTAACCTTCTGGCCTGTGTGTCTTTTGGGGTCTCCAGACCAGAAATGAGGCAGCGAGACTCTGCAATGCTTGAGCAGGGTTGTTTTTTCCCTTGCAGTGCATTCACCTACCCACCATCTTCACCTGGTTCAGACTCAACATATTCTAGCTGGGATGCTTTAGTCTGGGAGAAAGCCTGGAGAAAGGCTCTTTGCTGGATCCTCCCAGCTTGGGGAGCTGGGGACCAGGAGCACGGGGCAGAGGGTTGCTCCACAGGGTTTCCTCTGTCCCATCCATCACACCTGGAAGGATGGGGAGGAGGCTCTGTGTTTGGTGGAGGTGCTCCCAAGTACAGCTGTCCAGGGGATGTGGGATGGTAGAAGCGGTGATTGCTCTCCTACTGGGTGTCCTCCCTTGGACCATGGGAGGGCAAGCTGGCTCAGGGCATTCGCCTGATGGGATCAACACAGCCAGAGGACAGAGCATCCTGTCTTGTTAGATCCTGTCATTACTAACAGTGGTTAGACATGTGTTTTCATGTATAACGTAGTACGTGTGTCCTCAGTTATCCAGACTCCTGTAGCTGAGATAAGGTCATGTCCCTGACGTCTATTAATCACTCTGAAAATTCCCTCTGTATTTGATGTGCCCTTGTCCTTCAGATCATTGGTAAGGGGATTTTATTTTTTACCACTGGGTGATTTTAGGCTAGAGTGGTCCTGAATGAAGTCTTCTCAAGGCAAAGTAAAGAAGGAAAAAAATAGCAGTCTCCTAGCTTCTGCAATGCTCATGTGTGTCTTACGATCTCTGCATGAAAAGTGTTAATGGTGCACAGCAATGAGCAGAGTACGTATGCTTGGTAAAACAGATGCTAGACATGTTTCCTTAAATAGATCTTTTGGTAATTCAGCTCAGTGTCAGCTCTCTGCTTGCTCTTGGTGTCCGGTCTGTAATTCCCCTGCTAAAGAACTTGCTGGGGATGCTACAACTTGGCCCAGAACTGTGACCAAGGACTTTAGCTTCCCTCACAAACAGCCAAAAAGGAAGGCCCTCAAAAAGTAGACTAACTCTAGGTGACTGCAGATAGCCTCAAGACATAGTTTTCATTTAAAGGGATTTGAACTGGGTTCATTCACACACTGGATCAATGCAGCAACTGAAAGCTAACATTTCACATGGCACATCACTCTTTTTGGTGATTACTTCTTAGCAGAGACATCCAGGTAGTACCAAATGTACCCCGTTCTTTCCTGGATACCAGGTTATCCCACAGGAAGGTGCATTGGCAATTCTGGTGATGCAGACACTGAGTTAGCTGCACAAAAATTTATGGCTCATTCTGTTCTAGAAGCGGTCTGATATATAAAATATGCAAAATGATTTAAAAAGTCAGATAAATAACAGAGTGTGTGCTCTCATTATTCATCCTCATGTTTAATTTAACAACATCTTTCATTTTTGTAATGAATGTGACGCTGCTACAGAATTTCCAGCCTGGGGCACTGCAGTGCACCAAAACCAGAGGCAAGATCTGGCAGAAATTCTCAAATCCATGTGCTTTGCTGCCTACCTTTCACTTGCCCAGCCAGAGCTCTCAAATATGGCTATGGGCTTGGCTTCTCACAGGGATGTCCGTGGCCTGGAGGGCTGACCAGACCTGTGAGCTGGGAATGGGTGGCTGAGGACTGTGCAGTGTCTGAAATCCTCCCAGCCTGCAGCCCCAAGGTCTCCACCTCCTGGCTGTAGTGAGGAGCATCTCTCACCTCACAGTAGGGTCTTTCCAAACATTAATTTAATTTTTTCTTAAAGGATGGAACAAAGCTCATTCTTTTGCTGCAAGAGACATCTGGAATGCAATGGAGTCTGTCTTTTGCATGGTGGCCTCCTGGTTAGGGCAGTTATCCAAGCAGTTAAAGACCCAGGTTTGTTCTCTGCTCTGTTGGAGACGGTTTGAATCTGCAGGTCACAACAGACACAACTACCAGGTGATGAGCTTATAAGGTGGGGAGGAAAAAAATACCATATACATGACTCCAGAGAGAAGGGATGGAAGAGGGAACAGGAATGTAAGAAGCAAGATAATTGTGTGAACCTCTATAAAAGCCTCTTCAGGCTGTTATATAGAAGAGTACCCTCAGCACCTTGTTTTCCAGATCCTTTTTAAAAGTAAGAGGCCTCAGGGTGCATTTTGTGAGGACTTGAACCGCATCAGTGTTAGGTGTGTGCTGAGAATACATCTTGGAGAGGGCTGTGCAGGCAACCTAGTTTTTCATATATCTTTTTTTCTGCATCCTGACAGTCTGTAAGGCTGAGCTCCCTACCTGGAGCAGATCTAGGCTTGCCAGGAAGCAGAATTCTAATTTGTAGAATGTTTTCTAATGTTTCCAACTGGAAAGGGAATCCCATCTGAATTTAGGTATTTCCAGGGCTAAATAGCTTTTGAATGGGGTGATTTGGATTTAAGTGCCTCAGTTTCACTCAAGTCCCATTTTGGATAGCCAAAACTCTAAGAAAATGACCACTGCATTGATGGACTTCTCTGGTCCTTGTGTAAATACTGCCAATAAAAACAGAGAGACTCATTAAACACTTGCAATGTAACGTGAGCTATAACACTGAGCTTGAAAAGGTTTAAGCTATCTGCAGCAGATTCTGTCAATCCCTGTTCCTGGTATCTCTCTTTAAAAAGGGCAGCTGAGGGTAAGCAAGCTTGTTGTATGAATAGAAACAACCCAAGAGAATAAAATTGTGGACAGTTGAGGCCAGCACCTTGAAATCCTCCATTGTCTCACTAAGCTGGTACATGCTGAAGTATAAATGGATGAGGACACCAAAAGGCTAAACCAACAAGGGCTCGTAGTGGGAATTGAGCTGCCCCAGCAACCAAATAGCAGTGTGGTGACCAGTCCAGCTATACCAGCTTCTTACCAATACATAACTATTTTTTTCAGCTTGAGTAGCAGGGCTGGAAATAGTTGTTTACTAATGTGGGTGTATTCAGTTAAGGTTTTCTGTTAACACAGCTATGGACTGCATGCATCTGTGAGCATCACTGTGAGCACCCCCTGTGTTTTTGGGCAGCCTTTGTAGCACCACGTGAGAGACAGTTGGCTCACAGTAGCCCTGGAGCATTAATTGGCTTGTGATGGCTTTGTCTTGCTAAGATGCAAGACTGGTAAGCAAGCAGTTAAGAAGACACTGTATTGGAATATCATTCCCAATTCCGATCATGAGAATTTTAGGGGTGACCCCAATACTTGAAGATTTTCTTTACCAACTACAATGAAAAAATTTATGAAACGGAGAATGGTGTTTTGGGGTTGGGTTTTTTCCTGGTCTTTTTTTGTCTCTTTTGGGCTATAAGAAGGTCATTTTGGGGCTGTTTAGAGAGAAGTGAACTCCTGCTTCAAATGACCTGCTAAGAATTTAGTATGCCTGTTGGCCATTGCCAGTAAAATAGAAAGAAAGATTTGCAGAGGAAGAGAACAAGATCTTAATAGTGGGTAATGGAGCTGGAAGTCCCGATAGCAGGCTGTTGAGATGCATTAACCCCATTTATTATAGGGAGATTCATCAGGAGAGAAGCTTAAATGGGCAAATCTAGGAAAATGTATTAAAATAAATCATTGAAAAGATAACTTTTGACTTACTGTGTCCACAGACTTAGTGTTTCATGGAATAGAACAAAAAAGAATGATTTTCTGAAAAAGTGTGCTTGCAAAGCAGGGCTATATGTGTATGTGTTATGATTCCAAATTCATTTTTTTTTTAGCCTTTGAATTAATTAGCTACCATGTTGAATTCTAAGTGCAATAATTAAGCAAATTAATGCTGCAGTGAAGTTATTAATGAGGCAAAATATGCTAATATGCTTTCGATAAAGAACTCCGTTTTTCTCTCTTACCAAGAAATTGGAAAAGCTCTTTTATTTCAGGCCAGACACCTTATCTGCAGTTCTTAGAGAGAAGGTTCACAGTTGTATGCTGGTGAACAAATGTTTAAAGTAGGGGTTAATATCTGCATTTTAGACACTTGCAAAACCTTGCAGAAATGTTGCAGTGACAATGAAGTTATTAGGCTGGTTTCTAGCAACGTCAGTAATGAGGAAAGGAAGGTGTTCTGTGACCTGTGCTTCCATTATGGGAGAGGATAATACGTGTTAAAAGATTGCTATTTTTATGATGATATTTTAAATATCCAGTTCCTATAAAGCAGTGAAGACAATTATTACCAGGACATAATAAAAAATACATTTCTCTATTCAGTGTGTCTGGTGCCATTATGTTTTCAGATTGTAAAGAAATATCCTGCATTGAAACATGATGGTAATTATTTAGTGGCTTGGAAATATATGCATGTAACAATAATAATAACTAATAACTGGTTTCTGTAAACCTTGCCCAAGCATTTGGAGTTGGGCATGTAATCCGTAAAGCCATTTAAAACATGCTGGAAAAATGACAATAAATGACTGTTCCTTGAAATTCTAAGAGTGTCCATCTATGAAGGAAATTAACCATGTGATAACTTAGAGATCCCTTGTATGGCTTCTGCTCTCTCTGGCACTGCCTAACAACCACTTCTTTTAATTCCTGACAATCCAGTGGACATTGCGCTTTCCCAAATGGTCGTCTTGTTTATAAGCAGCTTCTATGACTTCTAGGTATTGCTTCTCTGTGAAATCCTTTCAGCCTCTTCTCATTCACTCCTTACCTATTGCTTGCTGTATTTTATGCTTCTTGCTATTTGCATCAGTTTGGTCAGATTTCCAAATGCTGACGGATTTCTAACTGGTTCAAAGAGGCCCTTGAGCCAAGCCAGGCAGCTGGGTTCATTAGTTTCTTGCTTTTGTGTTTCATCCTTTTTTTTAGAATTTTATTTTTGTGTTCAGCAGTATACATGCCTTAGAGATTTTCTTATCAATTCCATGAATAGATGTATCTTGCTACCACTCAGGATTTCACATCCTTCCTTTAAACCTTCAGGATATTTTCCTTCTCATTTGCTGACATGTCCTTGGTTTTTCAAATGTGGTTAGCAGGTCCCCTTTTGGTACCCAACTAACCCCTTGGACACATTTTAGTTATTTTACAGTCAATAGAATTGATTCAAGTAACATTATCAACTGTTTTTTAACCCTATGCCAAGAATAATCTGCCCTCTTTATGTGCTTATTTCCTGGAAACGCTAATTCTAGAACATTGAAGTGGTGAGAAATCATTTCTCTAAATCTTCTCCCGGCAGGTAGTTTGGAGAGTAGTAGAGGTTCACTGTTAAAAATAATTTGTTAGGAGTTTGCTGCTGCTTTGATCTGTAACTGCAGCATCTACTTCTTCCCATTTTCTTGATCCAAGGCTGACAGTTCACCCATATTTTTATATCCTTATGGGCTGGGATCCGTATCAGATGGTCTCTGCTGTTTGGGTCTCACCACTCAGCACTGGGGGTGCTGGATTCATTTAATTACAGCATTACTCACCCATGTCTTTAGTCTCAACTGCCTTTCTGGTGCATGCTGACTCAGGCATTATGGATCTCCACTCTTCCTTTGTGCCATTTCTGTAGTGCCCTCTTCTGCAGGTCATCATCCAAGACAGAACTTCTTGCCTGTTTTTTGCTTTTGGGTTGTTCTCATTCACATTTTGGCATTTCCAGGGTTGACCCCTGATGAGGAGCTAGCTCCAGTGAAGGATCTGTGTGTTTACACATTAGGAGGCACATTGCTGTTTGGCTACCAACAGCACAGCCAAGAGGTCCCCATGCTAACTGGACAGATTCCTTTTGCAGGTCAGAGTCTTGGACTGAATAGCCCATCCAGCTCGTCTCAGAGGGTACAGGCCTCCAGTCCTGCCTGTGTCATGCTAAGCATCCATTTGTGGGTAATGAGGGCATCTCAGATGGAGCTAGATGCCTATTTGTGGGCAACTGAATGAGTCCTGATGTCTCTTTTGTCTCAAGGCCACCCTGGAGCAGTGCTCTGTCAGGCTGTAGGATAAGTGTGGGGAGCACACTGAGTCTCTTAGCATCCTGGTAAGGTGGACAGCAAAGAGCATGTAATTCCTGGAGGAAGAGGGAGGATGAAGCATGACTTAGAGATGTGCAGTGGGAAGCAGGGAGTGCCAGCTACAGACTTCTTGGAAGAAGTGTTTTACCTTCAACAGCCATCTCATAAATACAGAAGTCATCCTGAAAAGCAGAGTAGTTAGAAAGCTCTTTAGCAGTGGTCCCTGATACTGGCACTATACAAACCACACACATGCAGAGCAGAGATGACGGATACATCTTCTGTATTGAAAAAGAGGACAGTGTGGGTAGTTTTAGTAAATTATCTTTCAGTTGGGTTTTTAGAGTATGACAAGGTTGTTGTTGGAACCTGGTTTAGAGGACATGGGAGGGTGTAAAAAAGCAGGGGGAATCTCTGGTGACATCTGGCAGGTAAATTGAACAGGGCCAGGACACTTCTTCCTTATGGTCTGAGTCTGAAAATACTATTTGTGCCTTTGTCTGGCCTTGTGTATGTGGCTTAAGGGAGAAGATATCCAGAATAGGGTCTGGTGGAGGTTATCAAAGCATACAGCTTCTGCAATTGCAGACAGCGATGATGTAGTTCTTAAAACCATGTAGAAAAGAGGTCACTTTCCAAAGAGATTCACTTCAGGAAGAGCACCCAGCCACAGCATTTAGTGTTAGTTTCAGTATGATCGTACCTCAGTTGAATTTGGACTGTTGCTATTTTTTTTTTGTTCCTGAGTGCCTAGGAGTCTTTGCCATGGATCTGGACCTTGTGCTCACACTGCACAATTGTGGAATGAAAAGGTCACCTCTGCATTAAAGATTTCACACTGTATAGAGCTGAGGTTTGCGCATATCACCCTCTTTCCCCTGAAGACTGTCCTCTTGGTTAAACATGAGAGCTCTGATATCAAAGACTGAAGGTCTTTCAATTCAAAGGCCAGGAGGTTTTGCTATAAAGTAAATAGCGCCAGTGCCTAAAGAAGGTCTAAATGACTTCGGGGGAAATATGCCAAGAATGACTGCAGCCCGTTGTATATTAGTTTGCTTTTCTGTATGATATCCTTTGATCCAAAATGTGTTGCTGCTTCATTTATTGTGGAGGTTCTCACATGATTTCCTTAGTCAACAGCAGAACTCCATCAGGAATTTGTTAGACAGTGTTTGTACAGATGTAAAGCTCTGCCTAAGTGATCCTATTATTATTTATATTGGGCCTGATCCTGTAAACCCTTAGTCACATAAATATTTCCCAAGCAAGTAGTCAGCTAATGTGACAGAGAGGACTGCAGCAGTGAATTTAAATTTGCAGTGCCAAGGCAACAGTCATAATTTTACATGTAAAAATTTTCCTTGGTACATGTGAGTTTTATTATTCAAGTTACATTTTCGTTTTCCCTGTTTTTTTATTTATTATAATGAACTACACATCTGTATTATGCACTATGCACACTCCTTTAAAAATACTTTAAAATAAGTAAGGAATACCTTATTTTCAGTGTTCCAAGAATTGACTATTCTAAACCTTCATCTCTACTTCATTTTATGTTGTCGGTAATAATTCCCTTCTGTAGCCTCGAAAGATACAGTGTCAGTGTGAGTGATGGTCCAACACAGATATCAACCTTATGTGATGTTGTTGAATTTTGGGTCATTACTGTAGAATGTAGCATTTCTGAGGTCATGGTTCCCAACTGTTTGGTTGACAGTGCAAAGAGAGCAAAGATATGTTCTACAAATAGGGTAAGAAAAGCAGAAAAAAAAAGTTTATATTTTATCTTCGGAGAGCATAGCTGTAGACATTTGGAGCAGGTGGAGTCAGAATATATCCTCTCAGTTGAAATGGAGTTAGTGACTCTTCATCTGAATGCCAGGTGAAACAGGCTAGTTATAGTGAAGGTTGAAGGTGGTGACTGTTTTCAGTATTAAGCTTTGAACCATTGGTTGGATGAGGTGACTCTAGAGATCCCTTCCAGCCTAAGTGTCTCTATGATTCTATGGGGATTTATTGATAAATCAAGGTTGGAAATGACATTAGATGTTTCTTTGGGTTAAAAAATTATTGCCACTGTTTGTGTGTGTGTGTGTGTAAAAATGTGAATACTGTTCCTACTGCAACTAGTAAATACTTTGGCACCATGTACATGAGTGTCCTGGTTTCAGCTGGGATAGAGTTAATTTTCTTCCTAGCAGCAGGCATAGTGCTGTGTTTTGGATTTAGTAGGAGAAGAATGTTGGTAACACACTGATGTTTTTAGTTGTTGCTGAGTACTGCTTATGCTAGTCAAGGACTTTTCAGCTTCCCATGCTCTGCCAGGTACACAAGAAACTGGGAGGGGGCACAGCCAGAAGAGTTGATCCAAACTGCCCAAAGGGCTATTCCATACCACATGATGTCATGCTCAGTATATAAACTGGGGGGGTGGGGGGGGGGTGTTGGCCGGGGAGCAGCGATCTCTGCTTGGGAACTGTCTGGATATCGGTCAGCGGGTGGTGAGCAATTGCATTGTACATCACTTCCTTTGTATATTATTATTGTTATTATCATTATTATATTGTTATTATTATCATTACTATTTTACTTTATTTCAATTATTAAACTGTTCTTATCTCAACCCAGGAGTGTTTCTCACTCTTACTCCTCCAATTCTCTCCCCCATCCCATTGGGGTAGGGGGAGTGAGCGAGCGGCTGTGTGGTGCTTAGTTGCTGGCTGGGGCTAAACCACGACAATGAGGTACCATGACACTTGCAATGGACAAAACTTGCCCCAGAATACGTACTAAATCTTTGCTGGATGCAAAGGCTTTCCAGTGAGGAGGGTATGGTATGACCAATGGAGACTATTTCTGTTCTTCAGAACACACAGTTCATCTTACAGTATTCAGTTTGAGGCAGGTGGCATAACAGATTCACAATGCTACTGTCTCACTGCAGTGTTGAGCTGAAAGCTTTGTCAAGCACTGGAGAATTACCACTTTGGAGGAAGAAAGCTAATGTGCAATAGTTATGATAGAAGAAGTCTCACTAGGGCTATAGAGCAACCTGGCTTCCATATATCTTCATAAAACCACTTGCAAATGGTTCTCTTGATTCTGAGTTCCCATAAAACCATAGTCCTCACATGAACGTAATGAAAAAAAAATCATCTGTCAGTCTGCAGACACTGAGTAGCACAGAGAAGAAGTGAAGCATTAGGTCTTAGAAACGCACATCTTGCTGAGGAGCCCTTGGGAAGCTTGGTCCGTATATCAATGCTGAGTACAGTTGGCATATGAGGCCATACCAGTGATTTCCCATCTCAAATACCACACATCTTTTGCCCATCTGGAGCACAGTATGGCTAAACTTATGGTGACTGAAGGACCTGTGAATGAATCAAAATACATGTACTCAAGGTTCCTCCTTAGACAGCTATTTGCCTCCCACTGTCAGGAGCCTTCATGCTAGTGATTGATGTCGTGCTGGCAATGACAAACTGTTGCACTGATGAAGCTGCACAGTGTATGTGGACTGTGGCTGACTGCCCTCTTTAATCCGATTATTTTATACGGCATGAGTGCTTGCAGGCTGGTGCTTTTGTTTTAGCACAGGCTGGTCTGCATTGGGCCTACTGCATTTGTCTCGTCGCCTGTCTCCAGCACAGTTCAGGGCACCTTAGGAGGAATATCTGCTTGTGTTCCAACTGGCTGAGACATAGACTTCAATTTTCTGTGCTCCTTTGCATCTAGACAATAAATCTTGTAATAGCTTAACTTTTTATATGCATGCTGCCTCAGGCAAGGACTGTGTGGCCTAGAAAGCAGGAGGTTTAATATTTTATAAAATTTCCAAATGCTGTTTTACTGCTACCTCTCCTTAAGCGAATGGAAGCCACAGTAGTTTGATAGACCTCCAGACTGAGCTGCATCGGGGAACAGAAATAATCATGATCATCTCAGTTAACTGACATTACACAGAAGTCAAACACTGGGGAAAGATAGTTTGAGTGGAAGCATTTGAGGAAATCATAATCCACTTGGGGAATAAGCAAAATTAATTTAAAAAACCCAAACTACGCCCTGCGGGTAAGTCATTTGAGGGAAACTGGTCACTTGTCTCTAACAGTAGTAGGGCTGGAGTGTGTTTTGAGCTGGGCAAACAGTTCATGTGAAGGTAAACATGAGACACAAAACAGTGAAGTCAGCCTGGCTCTGTACTTCAGTGGTGTTAGAACTTTGATTTTTTCTCCATTTTCTGGGAAATGCTGGGTGGACATTCCTGTGGCCACTTTATTTAGGTCTATTAGGCATTATCTTGCAATAAGCTATTGGGGGACAGGTGGCTTTGTTATGCTGGAGTAGTATCTTGCATCCCCAAAACAGGAATAATTCCTTTGTTGTGTGTGGGTTAGGACTGAGCTGTGTGATAGTAGCACTTGTGGGATTCATCAGTGAGATTCATTGATACTAACTTAGGGCTGCTTTTGGACTTGCATTTGGAGCCCTTTTGTCTTCCTCCACTGTCTCTCTGGTCTCAGGATAGAACTTTGATTAAGCCAAGTGAAAAACAAACCATGCAGAATGAAAAGAAGCTGAGAGGCTCCATCAAGAAACTTGAGACCTTAGCAATTTGCATCTTTCCAGGAATAACATACACCTTTCTTGAGGTAAGAAGGGCTTGTGACTGCTGCTCTTCGTAATTTGCTCATTCTATTCCCAGCAGTGTTCCGTGATGTAGTACAATGATTATATCTTGGCTATGGGCTAAAGTTATTGTTGGTAGGACTTGGGTCAGCAGAGCACTGTGCTCACCCCATGGAAGTCCATAGGGTTGAGTGAAAGGGAAAATGGAAAATGCCTTTCAGCCCACTTGAGTTTGATGATAAAGGCAGCTGCATGGTCAGGGGGACCATTTTCCATTTTCCATTTTCCATTTTCCATTTCCCCCTACTTCTTGTAGGGGGTTGTGCCTTCCCCTTTTGTCCCTTTTTGGTGTGGTAGGCTGTGACATGTCACATGATGTGGTTGCATCCTCCTCCCAACTTTCCCTCTTCAAATCACCCAATCCAGCCAGGAAAGGCAATAAGGTTGACTCAAGTGCTTGTATGAATCACAGGATTAAACAGTTAGGAGAACTGGGTTTGTACACTCCCTCTGGAGACTGGAAAGAATTGGTTTGAGTCAGGGGCTTACATTGCCATTTGCAAACCGTGCTTGGGATCTCTCATTTTAGGCATAAGCAGTGGTCAGGGAGGAATTCAGTGGTGTAGAACCTGAATTTATTTCATCCCTATTGGGTTGTTTTGGTTGAAACAGTTGCTGTTCTCACCACATTTTCAACCAGAGCCATGTGATAGTGGGCTAAAATGAACAGAATCACTTCTTGGAATTTGGCATCTCTGCCTCTAAGTACCAGCTGAGAACAATAGGAGATATGACCATTTGTATAGTTTTTTCTCACAAATTTGCCAGCTGGGGAAGAGATACATGATAGCTCTTGAGCATGCTTCACTTATTCATCCATAACAACTGAATGGGCTAAAACTGGAAAACGTGTCAGGGTGGGGGAGGTGGGACTAAGGTCTTTTACAAAGGTTGGGATAGGGCACATTTGGAAAGACACTTTGCCCTTTGCATGGGTGCCAGATGAGAAGTCACCACGAGGCTGAGAAGGCAATGCAAAGTGCTAGGGCTTCAACCTGTTTTTTTCCAATACTTCCTTCCAACCTGCTGTTCCTATTTGTATTTTCACGCTGGTACAATAGCTCAGCTTGGTTCAGTGTTGCCTCTGCTTTCTGCATGTCATTCCTGCCCTTCATTCCTGCACAGGTCCCTCACTCCCAGCTGTTTCGCTTCCCTCTGACGTTCACCTTTTGCAACACAGAACTGGGGATACCAATCCTACAGGACATCCTCCACAGTTCGCTGCCTGTGTGCAGATAATAGTGGCAGGGGGTGGCAAACAGCAATGGATAGAAATCCCAGACTATTAACAATGCAAGAAATAGTCAACCTGGACTCTGTCTAGTCTCTCTCTCTTCCCTGCCCCCTCCTTCTCCCTCCCTGCTTCTTTCTTGGGGACTTTGTCTTCTTTCTGGAGCTGTGCTTGGCATGTTGATGCAGGTCCAGTGTGTGAAAAAACAGGTTGGGTCTGGGTCTGCATTTAAGGGGGATTTCTTTAGAGCCATCTGCCATCTCAAAAATTAAAGCAGGGAAAGGTCATTGGGATAAACCGATTTGCTAAACAAAATGGTTAACAACTCATGAATAAAACTTAAAAAAAAAAAAAAGAATATCCTGAGGGGAGGGGAAAACTTTATAACTAGAAAGAAACCCACCATGTCAAACCCACAGCCTGCCCACGCTGAGCTCCACCTACCCCTTTCCAGTTTTTTTCCACCCTTTTGGGGAACGGACTGCTCCCCCTCCTTCCTTCCTGAGCCCCCCTCCCTTGTGTATGCCTTGGGAGAGGAGGACTTGCAATCTGTGCTGGGGATGTGGCCGTGAGCTTCCCGATGACTTTCCAGTGGTAATGTCGAGGGGGCTTTGTGCCTCCTCTTAGCAACTTCTGCAGCAACAGCAGCAGTAGCAACCAAGTCACTTTTGTTCCTTGCTTGCTTCAGCGATGCCTCCTCCTCCTCCTCCCCCTTTTGCTGGCTTTCTTGCAGGTCACACACAGGAGCAGTGAGCCTGCCCCTGTGCAGACAAGAGAGAAAACACAGCCCTACGCAGGCACAAAAAGAAGCAAAATCCACCTCCGTCCCCTCCCCCATTTCAGCTCTAAAGAATAATCAGGATTATAGGGGAAGCTGGCTGCTGAAATATGGCATGCTGGCCATGCTGGCCACAGCCACCGCACTGCTTGTCTGGGCTAACCTTGACAAGTGAGCAAGATACCTGACATGGAGAAGAGGAGGCGAGGGAAGCTTGCGACCCGCTCACTGCCTGCTTTTGTTCCTCTCCCCAACAGTAAGTTGTCTGTATACCCTGATGAGACCTTAACACAAAAACAAACAGTAAATGGTTTTGGTGTTTGCTTACCGCTCTACAGGGCCTGCCCTAAGCACCACTTCTCAGGGGTCCCCTGATAGAAGAAATATTTAAGAAGCTTGCAGTCTGCATGACCTAGTGGAGGCTATGGGGCTCCTCTTGGAGATGGCTGAAGAAAGCCCCTAAAGACCTGAATAAAGTTCTTGTGGAGAGCACCGTGAGACTGTTCAAAAGGAAGCACTGCAGTCTTCGAGGGTGAGTGCCACATTGCTCATCTACCCACATAGCCTTGCGCTGGCTCCTCATCCTTGTCCTGCCCTCTGAACCATCAGGGCTGTGATACAGCCCACACCATCTTCCCCTTAGGAATGCGGGAATGATGGGAACTGCCCCTAACCTTAAAAAAGGGGCGCAAAACATCCCACGCATCAGGGGTGCAAACCTGCATTTTTACAGTGGGGGTGCAAAGGGGCTGGGTTTGGTTTTCTTCTGTCATGCTTTTCTCACACACAAGTTTCTGATGTGGGAAAATCTCCCCTGCGCTCCGGCCCTTGACAGGGAAACTCTGACAGCATTTCATCTGGTCAGTGGGGTTTTGTCCACATGTGGACAAAAAAGTTATAAAGGCTTTGGTGTGGAAGCTCTGGAGTCAACGCATTGCTTAGACACAACAGGCCGTGCTAAGAGCTCCTGGTAAGCAGCTGTAAGGGCTCATTGCTCCCCCAGACCTTGTGGGGACAAAGCTACGTGCCTCCCAAGGCTGTGGGAAGACGGTCTGAGAACCTTAGGGTATGGAAATGAGAAGCTAAGGTGTCAGGAGATGAAGATGATGAGGTTATGGTGTGTAATCAGGCCCGGATCCCATCTGAATCATGTGGTTACATCATGGGTAAAAACCACTGACCTTGCTCCCATGGTCCAGCTGTGTGCTCCTGGCTCGCCAAACAGCAGTTTGAGGTGGAGAGTGCTGCTTTGCCTTAGCTGCTGAAGGAAATCCATGTGGGCCTATTATGTACGTACTTTCAAAAGCTACTTTTTGTTGGTATGTTGGGAAAAGTAAGAGCACGTTAATGTTATTTCCCATTTACTTATCTGAAGTCCACTGACATCAATTGAAAGACATCCATTCAGCCAGTTCTTTTATAATGGCTTTTACTGTGTGCTCTTTCCTCTTTCCTTTTTCCATTTTATTTATTTTTAGAACGGTTAAAAAGAACAATATTAGGGGAAAATGGAAGTCCTTGGCTGAAAAGAATTAGTTAATATTGCTATAGCAGAGTTCAACTATTCTGTTGGTCTTGCAAGTGAAAGCAACAAACTGCCAGAGCAACCGAGCAAGGTCCCCCTGGCCATGCAGCTGCCTTTATCATCAAACTCAAGTGGGCTGAAAGGCATTTTCCATGCTTATGTTTAATTTTCCCGTGTAAATGAAGTTGGCCTACATTGCTGATATGCACCTATATCAAACTCATACTTGACTTTATGAATTGTTTATAGAATTCACACTATGAATTTTGCATAAAATAGTTGCAGAAGAATTGTGCCTGGACTGCATTTGCTTTTCCATGAGTAAGGTAGTGAGTACTTAATGTTTAATTGATTAACAAGCAAGACTGTCCAATATATTTCCTTTCTAAAATGCACAGCGTAAAAACAAGAATATGTAACAATTTTGGTCAAAACACCAATAGGAGAAAAATCTCAGGAAGCTTGAGCTGTAGGAACATTTGTAAGGAGAAAACTTCAAAACAGGTGATAGAATAAAAAAAAAATGTTATCACTGGATTAATTATTACTCTTATTATGTCTCATTTTCCTTTAACTCTTCCTACAAAAGAGATATAGCTGCTGACTGCTGTTTACACGTCCAGGTGATTTTTCATTTAGTTTTGAGAAGTAGAATATACATTTAATATGTTGCTTATTTGCTTTGATCTTTGACAGTCATTAATACAATTTTAATTTTTGGACTTCCTTGCTTATATTTAGAGTATTAACCCTGAAACATCCTTCTTCTCCAGGGAGATGATTGTTCCTGACTTGATCTGTTTAGAGTTAGAAAGAATAAAAGAGCCCTAAAGGGTTGTGGCAAAGCACTCGAGATAAGTGTTTTCCCCCCATGTATTACTTATTTATTAAAGCTGGTGGAGCATAACTAAAAGGGAAAAAAAAGACCAAAGAAATACAGAATACAATGGCCTGCAGATTTTAATGGGAGATATGGCTGGAAGCAATTTCTAAATTATTAAATAAATCGATTTTATTCTTGCAGTCACCCTCCAAGGTGTATTTGTCAGCCTTATTATATTCATCTTCAGTGCTATTCAAAACCACTTACAGAGAAACATGTTTTTCCTGGCCACAATTCTTCAGCCCTCCTAATTAAACATGAGATTTACATTATAGGTTCAGCATTCTTTCCTTTTCTTTCTTTTTTTTAGCCTTCATTTTTTTTTCCTCAGTCAGTTGTCCCCATGTTTGGTCTGTAGGCCTAAAGACAAGTAGGCGTTAGGCTGACAAACCTGGAGGTAGCCATGTTCCCCTTTAAAATGCAAGACCTGTTGGCTACAAAAGACTTTTAAGATAATGTGTGCAGTGCAGTCCTGCTTTTTCTGTTCACAGATGACAACAGGACACAAAGTGTTAAACAGTGTATTTGCAACAGCAGGGTTGTAGATAAAAGGTTATTGCACGAAGAAAAATACCTAAAAAAAAAAAGATTTGATTTATCATTTAAGTGATTCTATGCTCTCTCACTCTCTCTCTGTGCAGACGCACACAACACAAAATCCATTTGCTCAGCTTTTCCCATGAGTAATCCAACCACAGTGGTTTGGAGCAAAAATCTGAAGAAGCAATTGAAAAAATTCCGGTATTGAAAGTTATTATTAAATGCCCATCGATAAACCAAATGCGCTGGCATGCTGAGAGTGGGAGAGCAAAGTAGTAAAGTATTTATTTCCTAAAGAACAACTTTATAGTCTCCTGCAATTAAAAATGGATAAAGGCAGCACATTCCCCTCCTCCTCCCAATTGTCAATAGCTCCTGTGCCTGTGCTCAGAGCACTGAAGTGTGGAAGGAAATTGGGAGCAATTTTTGCTGCTCCCTTTTATAGAGGAGTGGGAGGATGCTCTGCTGAGGACGAACCCTTCAGAGCCATGGCAGGAGGTGTAGTTTTTGTGGCCATTCCCTCCACCGGCATCTCTGCTTGAGTACAGATTGGGAGAGGTCTGTGAAGAGATGAGTGTATGGGGCTCAGAGGTGAGGTACTTCAGAGAACGTGCCTAGAGGTTGTGCTTTTAAACAGGGTCTCTTTGTACGTGCGAAAACATCGCTAGCATTCTGCTGCTTTCTGTGTGGATTTACCACAGTGAAACAGAGCACAATGGTACTTAAAATAGATGACTACCTCTCTAGAAAAATATATGCTTGCTGTGTAGTGTTCTTCCAGCTGACTTTTTGCTCATTGTTTTTGCCAAGATATGTAATTTTTATTATTACACATTGTACCCATAAATAATACGCAACTTGAGAAAGAATGAAAACATTCCTCAGCTCAATTAAAAAGCAGGTTATCTCAGGGCTAGAGCTGTTGCCAAGTACATAATGCCTGTTTCACTTTACTGCCACAATCACTTTACTGCCAGAGCCAGGCTCATTTCTTTGGGCTAGTGTGCATCTCAAGGCTTTGCTCTGAGCGATGCAGAAGCCGGGTAGCTGCCTCATCTCAGGAGCTGCTCTGGGAGACACCATGCCCCTCACACACCTCCCTGCTTCATCTTTGCTACAGGGGACACTAATTTACTGTTACCCTATGGGCAGCGAATTACCGCATGCCTTGCTGCACTGACCAAGGTGTTTGGGAGCAGAGCCCAACTCCCCACTTCTATTTATTCCCTCCTTGCTGCTTCCCCCTCTCACAGCCCCCCACTCGGCGAGCTGACAGATGGGCCCGTGCCCACTGGTTTTCATCTCATCGGTCGCACGGTGTGATGAACCTGGGCAGGGCACAGCCTGGGAGTTCTTCTCTTCTACGGTCCCTTGGCCTAAGTTGCAGTTGAATCCTCTGTTGTGGGGGCATTGGGTGGGGTGGCCGCAGCAACAGACCCACACCACTCAGTGAAATACCATCTAAACTTTTTTACTTAGCAAAGTGGGTTTAGTGGGTGGATAGTGATTTTTTATTCCAAGATTTCCATTTTATGACACGCAGATGGATGACACACGTGAATCAGAGCCCCAGCCCTGCTCCAGTCTAGACCAGCACCCTGCACCCTGGGGGGCAGATGTTTGCTCTTGCAGTGGGACATGTTGGGTCCTTGGTGGCAGCTCAGCCCCTACACAGGGTGGTTCCACCTTGGGCAATAGCTGCTTCACCATGTCAGCCGTCCTCATATGTACGTGCTCCTGCCCCCAGGAGACTGCTGTTTTAACTATTTATTACTTTCTAAATTAGACTGTTGGCATAAGCCGCCAATGACTTTGCTAATTATGTTGCCCCAGGCCAATCTCTTTGACTTACTCCTTTCTAAGGCCAATTAGTAGTTGCCAGAGTGGTTTCTGTCACCCGCTGGCCTGCCGCCCCAAATGTGAGTTCAGCGACAGTTACATAACAAAGTTCGCCTAATGCTTTGCTTTCTGGCTCATACTGAATTAATGCAGTCAGTTAGAGCCAAGCAGATGTAGTCAAGGTCTCATCTGGTGCTTTTGGATAGGCTGCAGCCTACCCCATGGCTGTAGCCATCTTTATGGCTTTCTCAAGAGAGATCTCATCCATGGTATTGAAAGGAGATGTCCAGAACCCAACCTGGTCCACTTTTTCTCAGCCTTCCCATGACTTCTTTTAAAGAATACCTTCAAGTTAACTTGAAAGCAGACACAGGACAGACTCCATCTGGCCTGTGCATGAGTGCATGGGGATGCAACCACTTGTCTATGACACATGAGGTCACATCACACACGTTGCTCTTCGTGATTGTAACAGAGAAGCTGCTGGTTCTCCTGCTGGTTCTCCTTCTTCCATGTAAGTCTGTGCAGGGGTAAGGAGATACATGAAGATAAGGCACTGGCATGGAGCAGGAGAGGGAAAATGTGTGTTTTCACCCTCTTCTTGCAGTCTCTTAATAATACCGTGTCCCTGTTCAGAGGTGAAGCGGCTGGTGATGTTGATCACATACATCAGTCTCACTTCTGAGTGGGGCATGCCATCAGAAAGCTAGGGCAAGTATGTGGGGTTGTTGCAGAGAAGAGCAAGCCTTGTGTAACTCAAACTCAGTGAAGAGAAGTGAATGGTGTTGTTTTTTTAACCTTGTTCTGTTTTTAAGCTTATATAAATAATGGCAATGCAAAGGCCTTTGTGGGCCAATTAGTCAAACGTTGCTGTTGATTTTAATCATGGAAATTATACAAGGCTGAAGCTCTTCTGCTTTGGTTTTCTCATCTGCACTCCGCTGCGGAGTGTGATTGCACTGCTTATGTTTATGATATCAGTGCCAGAGCTAGATATAAGCTAGCCGATCTGGGTACTGCTAGCAGGGTAGCAATAGCAGCAAAAACTATGCCCAGGGTTTGCATGACCCTCACTGTAACACTACAGACCCAGGATTTGCTTCCATTCTTATTTACCAGCCAGCTGGAGAGAGAAAGGAGTCATGGCCAAGACTGGGGAAGGAGGCAGCTGGCAAGTATTGCCCATTTTGCCCAGAGTATAGGGAAAAAGGATAAAGGTAAGACTAAGGAAGAGAGTTGATCTAGAGCAATGTAGCTTTTGCCTGAGAGGGTGGCAATGGAGATAGTTTAGTGAGGTTTTTAGGTGGTTGGGAACTAGGCATGATTTCAACAACTGCTTTGACAGAACCAGCCCGAAGATCCTCATTGCACTCATGCCTCTGGACTGCAGTCTTTGCATGTTAGCAGACAATTAGCTCTAAGGATATATAGCCTAGTCTCACTAGACCTTTCCCAATTGGAGCGACAAAGTGGCTACTTGGGATAATACATTCCATTCCTTCAGGACTGCAATGCTGGTAATTAGTCCCCAGAGGTTTGCTTCACCTTATTGCTTCATGCAGTTGTTTGTGTAGGCACCATTAAAGTCTTTGCACATGTCTTTGAAAGTAATTTACAGTGAGCACTATAGTGTTCGCTAAATATTCCTAGTGCTAAATTCTTTACAGTGAATCATTTGAACATGATGATATCCTTATCCACTTTCAAAGGCAAAATTGGAGAGTTTTTAATGACAGCAGCCACTGTCTACGCATTTTATGCATTTTGGCTGAGATTTTCAAAGCATGTAGGTAATGAGGACATCCAATTCCCATTAATTTTAGAGGCACCTTAAAAGGCTTTATAAATCTCAGCCTTTATGCTCTAGCCAAGAAGAAGGAAAGATTGATTTCCATACTGAGAAAAATTTTAGCAAAGTACTGATAACGTACTATAATAATTTCCATGATAGCTCACAGAAAAATTAACCTCATTATCTGCACCATGTATGAATTTCTCTTCTTACCGGCTTACCTTGCATATCAAGGTAGTTGAAGGTTATGATTGATGGTGTGGTCAAAGTTACATTAAGACTGAGACTGCTAAGTACTTATCTTCCCTTCTGCTATTCTCCTGGTCTCATGAAGTTGCTTAGATTGCTTTACATAGCAATGTCACTTGGGTTGGACTAAAATTTGGCTAGGAAACAGCTTCCTATTCCTAGGGCTTCCAGATATCTTTTGTAGGAATGGGTTTTTTTGGCAACATTTTTTCAGTTCAGATCAGTTCAGCTTTGATTACTTTTGACCATTCTTTTAGTGGTATTTTCTTCTTCCCCTCGATTTTTCTTCACTCTCCTTTTGATTGAGTGGAACTTGTGCTTTCCTTTGTAAATCTGTGATCCTTAAGCAGACTAGAGACTTTATATAAATTTCTGTGAACTACAAGTTTATATATAAGCTAATATATTTCAGCCCTTGGATTGCTCACAAGCTGTTTTCCAACAGGTTTTACTTTATGTTCATAATTTGAATTTGAGCTGCTTTGGTTGTACATAAGGGGTAAAATGAAGTCTTTGCTAAAGCCAGTGATGTGGGAGACGGAGACAGAGCTCTTAGTTCACATGAATGTGTTTGTGTATAATGTGCGAGTTTGTTCTTAATTCAGAAATTGCACACTGTAAATTGCAATTGATATACGTATCTATATGTGTAGAAACATGCAGATATGGATATCTATCAATGCAGCTCTCACCATTGCTGTGTCTCAGTACCTGTGGCTTCACCCCACAGGACTCCCAGTGCTTGTTACATTACATCCCCTGTCTCATGTGGGCAAACTGAGGCCCATGTGGTTCCACCTGGGGCGAGTGACACTTTTTACAAGTACTGTATAATTTGGTAGGGGAGGGGCTTAAACACACATCCCTTGACATATAATGGTTATGTCTAATTGGTGGGACCTGATAGTTCCTCCCATCTTCTGGGTCTGGTTACACAGCGTGGCAGTGTCCTGCCTGCTGACGTGGGCTGGAGACTGGATGTGGGGCAGCCCCTTCTGTGTCCTGATTTCTGTGTAACTGTAGCCCCTGCTACCTCCTACACCTATCTGTTCACTGACCAGAAGCCTTCTGAGTGGGCCTTGATATTGAAAGAGCTACCACAGATAATATATATAATGTACTAACACCTCTACCACTCGGAGGGGATTCAGCTGACCCACCTTTAGTGCCATGTGTGTGCTGACTGTCTGAGCTCCCGTTATTGCCAGATGAACGCAGAATAGCCCTCTAGGCTCCACTGACCAGGTTGAGATGGGGGATAATATCGGATATTAAGGGGAACCACAACACATAGCCACGGCACTTAGCTCATACCTGTGTCATAGATGCCTCATGGCAGGGAAAACTAAACCCACCCCTTAGAGACTATATTGTGCATATTGCTGTGTAAATGTATCTTACAGTTTGGGAGACAAGCTATATAAACTTAGTAGCTTTATATGGAGAGGGTTTACTGGGATATGTGGTGGTGTACTGTGAGCAAACACGCAACCAAAGTAGAGCCATGCATCCAGATCCTTCTGTGGAAGTTTGCATGGGAATGAAAATGTGAATTATGTGGCTCAGGTCAGTCCCTTATTATGTGGCTTTCTGAAAAATGTATTGGTTTCTTACAGGCAAAGCTATTCCCATGAATGCACAACACTAAATTCATCCTTGTTATATGCCCAATGAGTCAGTGGGCTACACTTGGGCTGAGTTTGGTCCAGAATTTTTATAGGTATCAGAATTATATAAAGCCATAATTATTAAACGCTTCCTTTTTTTAGAGCTGCAATATGTAATTGTCATGTAGGTTGCTGTGGTTTATGCCTTTAGTTACATTGCCAAGGTACTTAATGTTTAATAAAATCCTTTCATAACCCTTTGTCATTAATACATAACTTGAAAAGAGCTGGGACAACAGTCGTGGAATCTAAATGAAGCAGTAAGCTAGGCAATTGTAGTCTCCCTTATTATCTATCTTTCAAAGTAGGCTAGAGCTAAAACAAACAGACTTCCTAAAAAGTATTATTAAGACATGTAAGACTAGTGCTATTGGAAGGACCCCTGTGAAACAATTGTATTTGGGGTAATTTTGTTGATATTTTTTATTTTTCTGAAACAATCTGAAAACAGTTTCTTGACAGAACAAAATATTCATGGAAGTGTTTTTTCCTTTTTTATAAAGTTACTCCACATGATTAATAAAGTTCCTTTATTGAGCAATTATGGCATTTTGTTCATTATGCATTGCACCTTGTCATATCCAATGAAGGAAACAGCAAACTCTTTCTCTGTCCTTGAAAACCAAAAATGTAAATAGTGGCATTACTCCCAAGGGAAGAGCTGTGTTAATTGTGGAACACTGCGTTAGAAATCCTGGATATTGTATGTCCTCATTGTTTAGTTAGCGCGGGGTGGTTACTGTGGGATTTAAACCATATGTCGCTTGAATTCCAAAATTGGTCCTTTCAGTCAGCTGTGCTCTGTCATTCGGTATTGATCACAGATAATATGCTTTGCAAATTAGGGGTGGTTACAGTGCCTTTGTCCATAATACATGTTGTCATTCATGTAGAATAGCCTGAAAGTGAAGAACACTTTAAACAGGGTTAAAGCTTCTATAGTCATCATTAATGAGTTTTCTAATGCTGTCTGGATTCCATAATCGTGTGAAGATCAATAGCTATTACAGTATAATGTAAACAAACAGAGAATCCATTAGTAATGGAGGGGTTGCGCTGCAGCATTTTACTTCTTGCCTACAACGGCACATTAGTCATTACCAGGGCAAAACTGAATAATCAAGTGTATAAAATATAGTCTGAATGAGATGGTGATTAGCGAAAGTGAGGCTATTGCTGAAAGAAGACAGTTTTAGTACCTTTTGTAAGTGAAATGAATTTGAACAAATTTAGCTGCAATAACAGGATCCCATTTAGGTATTGCTGTGGTACACAAGAATACTTATGAGCTGGATGTTTGAAAACACTGAAATAACAAGATGGTTTTGTTGTCTCACACAAACACTTACACTTTGAGAGTGCGTAGATGCTCCACTGGGGTGGGACCTGCATTGCCACAGGCACAGAAGTAATACAGAGGAAATGACAGTTCTTGTCCCTAAAGGGCACGGTGTGAAATATAAGGCATAAGAATAAGAAACAAACAAAGAGGTGAAGAGATGACAGGTGAGGGGCTGGTGTTGAGCTTCTCTCAGCATATTTTAGCATAGTCTGTCTAGCTGTGAATCTCTCATGCAGCTGGCAATAGCAGCCTCCCCTTAAGTCCATCAGTGAGTTGTAGCATTGTAAGCATTCGCTGTTGCAGAATGACTGAACGTTGAACCCAGATGCCAATGCAACAAGATCTACTATGCTGGACTCTGATAAAGTGCATTTCTTTTGGACAGTCTGTGATACTGGGTTGTATGCGCAATTTCTTTAATGCTTCATTAGCTTGATTGCAATGACAAACTCAAATGTATCTATTATCCTTATTTGTGTATTTCTCATTACTGTTCCGTGCCATTTAGTGCAGCTCTGCTTAGCAGATAAGAGGAGAGCTCAGACCTGGGAACTTCACAGTGCTTTGCAGGACTGAGCCTGCAGAAGCCTATTGGTGCTCCTGTACAGCACTTGTACAAGGCTGTGACAGTGTATTTGCACAAATGGAGTATAACTGCCTAAGACTGAAATGTGTTTCACACTCTACCTGTGAGCTTTCAGTGGGGAATGTCACCTGGAATATCTGCCATGCTGCAGAAACTGCTCTAGCAGTTACAGCAGTCACCATTCAATATCACCGTTTAAAGAACACACTTCACCAGAAAAAAGAAAAAAAAAAATCTCATCTGGTGAAAGATCATCTGTTTTTCTGTCTCCCTGGTGCAACGGGCAAACTGTGTATTTCCCTGTCTGCTATACCTATGTTACAGGAGAAGTGACAGTTGCTTGAGCACAGGATGTAACACAGCCCCATTATCGTTTCATGGTTGGCTGACTTGTTAATAGGGACTGTGGTGTAACACCAGAGGATCCACATGAGAGATAAGACTTGTCTGTGGTACAGTTTCTCAAGAATCCACTGCAGTGCAAACCCCAAGGTGACTCTGTGATTTGGACATTCATAAACCTACATGCCCCTTTTAGACTCCCTGGAGTCTAATGAGAGCTGACCTCACTCAGCAGTTCTTCCTTCTGCAGTGTCATTAATGTCTCTACCAGGCCACCTATTTTCATGAGATTTCCAGGAACTTTGAGACTTCTGTTCCTCTGTGATGTACGAAACAGCTTGGAGAGAGGCCTTAGGGGATTAACAGAGTGATTGCATCTCCGTAAGAACCTGGGGAAGAGAAAAGGGACATGAGACTTCCATCTCAAAGAAGTTTCCACTCCATAACACACCACAACTGAAATACAACACAGCATCTCATTCACATGAATATGAGGGTGCATTACCCAGAAAAACAAGGGCTACTTACCTCTGGCTTAATTTTCTCTTAAATTTCTCCCCAGTGGTGTTTCTCATGGTGCTCCAGCAAAGAGGAATGCTTAGCCCAGATGCGAAGCTGACACTACAGCCACCAAGACTACCTCTGCTGATTTGGTCAGGGCAGTGCAGCACAAGGCATGCAAGTCCAGAGCTCCCACTCTTGCTCCTGGCAGTGGAACTGTGTGACTGGCAGCAAAAGCAAGGGGAACGAATTCAAGCAAAGCCTTGCCATGGAGAAGGTCATGGAGATTGCTGGAGAACTATCAAAGGCACATAAAGCAGCTGGGAACTGAGGGTGAGATTAAAAGAAAAGTATTTAGATATCTTAGTACAGCTTAGGCGGATTTGAAGCAGGTAAGCCCTTAAACCCAACATCAAAACCACCATGCACATCTTAATGAAGTCACAGGACAGTCTAAGAAGCCACAGGACATGTAGATTTTACCCAGGAAGTTTTTGTGGCTACTTGGACTTGTGCTGTTGCATACAATCAAGGCATGTTGTCACCTTGGCTGTACTGAGCCTTCCTCCAGCCAGGTAATTCTCATTTACCAGCACCCTTATGCTCAAAGGAGCCCAGTCAGTTAGGAACATTTACTGGGGAGTCTTCTCTGTCCTGTCTGTGAAGTTGAGATCCCCTACACCGCACCAGTCATTTTGCTGCTTCCATTTCTGTGGCAAGGCACAGAAGAGCATTTGGCTTAATCTTTTCTGAGCTGACAGTTTGCTATTTGTGGCATTTTCTCGGATTGCATACTCTGTGTAGCTGACAGTAGCTTTGAGATTTTCAGCAAGTGGAATGCAAGGGAATGACACGCATCCCTGGTAATCTGGTAACACATCCACAGTGGGCTCTTCCCAGAGCCCTGAAATGTCAAGCCTGTGTGAACGAATGGCCTGGAGAGGCTACCTCCACTGGTGCCTCCAGCCAGGCACAATTGTCCCTGGATTTACTCTCCAGTTACTCAAAATATTACTTCATTTTTGTCCGAGTGGAGATTTGCAGGACTAAACCCAAAGAGTTGATCTTACTTCAAGCCTGAATTTTCTTTTTCTGTGCATCAGAAATAGCCCTGCTGAAATTACCCTGGTTTAAAACTCAGCAGAGAGGAAAAAAAGGCCAATGCGTTGTGTTATTTTCTGCTGGTTTTGATTCCTGAAATCTTTCTGGAGCCTTTAAATTTTGTGCAACTATCGTGTAATTTAGAAAATTTTCCTGTCAGCCTAAATTGTCTTGCATCTGCTGCAAGCTTTCAAGGCTAATTGCTGCACAGTGGTACCCTTAGTCCTCCGCTATCCGTGTCTCTGGGCTGCAGACTGATCGCAGGTGGGTGCGGATCCACCATGGCTGACTCGGAGCGTAACCAGTTTGTCCTGGCTGGGCTTATTCTTTCAGACACAGCACTGGGAGAGCAAGGCTATATTGTTTCCTGGCCCAGCAGGGCTAGAGAAGCATTTTAGCCATTTTTGCACAGCCAAGG
Organism: Pelecanus crispus; assembly: GCF_030463565.1. Lineage (NCBI taxonomy): Eukaryota > Metazoa > Chordata > Aves > Pelecaniformes > Pelecanidae > Pelecanus > Pelecanus crispus. The sequence continues at coordinate 191,790,860 of NC_134643.1, read as the reverse complement.
CTGTGCCTGTACCCTGCAGGCAGCTCAGACCCCTGGGCACTGTGTGTCCCTACCCTGGGAATGCCAGGAGTGTGTGTTTGGCTCTGCATGGAGCTAAGCCCCATACAAAATGGGTCAGCCTAGCTCTGCTATTAAATAAGACAGACCCCAGGGACTGAGCGCTGGCTCTGAGGCAAAATGGCACAGCCTGGCTTGTGTCCATGGACCTCTTCTCTCCAAAACAAAGCAGCCTCGTGCAAACTGCCTATTTAGGAAAATCCAAGGTCTGTGCTAATCTCTTAAGGGTGCCTAGGCATTGTGTGAGAGACAGTAAGTTGCTATGGGCCAAAACCTTACCAGGGAGTGTGTTAAGAATTAACCAGTATGGACAATTGCAGATCAGGGCTCAAGCCCTCACCCTGGCCCTGGTTTATTTTCCCATACAATCTGCTGGAACCAGGGTGGCTCCTGCAAAGGCCCCGGATTTGTTTGCACTCTGCAGATGTGAGCTCACGCTTGGCAGGGCTTTGCAATGAGTTGAGCTTGCTCTGCCTGCATTTTGAGTGGACACAGTCTCATTCTGTCTCCGCTGAGAGCTGAAAGCAAGCCTTGTGACCATGTTAGCATGCTGCTTTGACTGAATAAACTCTGCTGAGTTCCAGAGCTTATTACTTTTGGCTCAGGGCTGGGCAAAGGTGTTATCAAAGCTTCATTTTGGCTATAAGTAAACTTGGTGCTACATCTAAAACCTGGGGTCAAAGTCCCCCAGGAGTTACATACCGTGTCTCCCAGTGCACCAGTTTGCTGGAGCGCTGAAGCCCACCTGAGTTAACAAACTATCCAGAAATTCTGCACCTTGGGGAAGGATGTAGGGAGATACCCCAGGAACTTTGTATGACTCAGGCTGGAAGTGGTGGGGCTTACTATCTCTGGGTCTGTGCCAGGTCCTGATTTCCCAGGGAATCACATGGCGTGTCTCCATGCTTCCTTCCCAAGTATCTATATTTTTGAGGCTTACTCCATGGCCTCTGGTATTTTAAATTCCTATTTTTCCGAAAACAGAGAACGAACCAGGTATGTTTGTCTGATAATATGTAACAGTCAAATGGTTCTCATTCAGGATCTGAAATTCTTCAGTATCCTGCACAGATGTGAACAAGACTGTACCCTTTAAGAGAGAAGTTTCTGAGGAAATGCAGTTGGATACACTTATTTTCGGTAGCTTTTATATTGAATGTGTTTCAGGCTGATGTCGGATGACCTTGGGACTCCAAAATACTATGTGTTACTGTACAACATGACTTTACATTTCATGCCTATTTTCTAGAATTTTTTTAAACAGTATTTTACATTGCTTTTAGCTGCAGTCTTTACAAACTAAAGAAGAGTGAGGTCTGAGAAGGGAATGCTACAAGTATCAAATTGTGTCTGCAGTGTGAGTTCAGGTTTGCCTGGAATGGCAGCACATGGAACCAGGACTACATGAGTATCTACTGAAGTGTAGATATGCACACTGCTCACAAGCCACTCTGAACTCAGACTTGCTTGGGAATGCAAATCTCTTTTGTTTAAAATAGAACTTTTTGCTTTTAGGAAAGCATCTAATTGAAATAAGTTTCTGCAGCACAGCTGATCTACAATAAAGAAAGACAAAATTCTTCAAAAGAGATTTTGGGAAAAAAAGGGAAAAAAGGGTATCCCTTAATTTCTGGATGTGAAGATATAACTTCTTTCAGAAATGAGACAGTGAATGAGGGAAGTTGTAGCTACTGTGCTGCTGGGTGTAATTAGTTTCCAGATTATATCACTTTTGATAATTAGATCTACATGAAACCTCCAGTCAAAGACTTCACAAGCATTTCTTGTATGTCAGCCTGGATATGTAATAGTTGGAGTGATAGATCTGCTGGATAGATCTAGGCTAGTAGATGCTTTGGGAAACACCTTCATCTTTCTTTTAAGCTGGCAGATGGTTTAAGTCCAGGCTGGACTGCCTGCTGTTGTTTTCAATGAAGGAGTGTTACCTTTTTGGATTCATGAAAGGCTCTCAATCAAAGCTAAAATGGCAGGCCAGTGCGGTGAATCAATAAAATCTCTACTTTCAGCTGGAGTGTTGGATAGTAATTCTTCTCGTGTCACTGCCTGGTTAAACAGTCATACTCCTGCTAAAAGCCCTATAAGACATAATAGATTCATGTGGCGTTAGTCTATTGTACTGCATTTACCCAGAAAAAGGGAGAGAGGTTACTGTTTCACTAAAACAAACCAGACACTGATGCATTGTGTATCAAAATGTATTCACCCATTTCGCTCTGCCTCATTAGAGCGGGGGGAGCTTGTTTTCTATACCGCTTGTGGAGCAGTGTTAAGACATCTGACATATTCATTGCAAATCCTAATTTAATGATGACTTAGACATCAAATCCCAAATGATTTTACATGCTGGCTTTCTGGTTTCCCATTACAGCACATATCCATGTGCTTTCTGTTTATTAAACTACAATAAAGATGTACAAACTGGATGTATTAGAACATTTTCCAAGAGGCTTTAGAATAAATCAGTTGGCCCTGTGGAGCAATTATCCAACTGTATCATTTCTAATTGCAGGAAATTAACTTGGTGCATCTGATTTGATGTATTAAATTTCCTTGTATGTCGTGTTTTAGTAGAAAATATTTATGGGACAAAGAGTTTTCATTCAAAATGAATCTGAAAGTCCTTAAATGTCAAATATCAAGGCTCAGAGCATGCAAGAAGGAATGGCTGCTTTTTGCCCTGCAGCTGGAAGCTGGTGGCCCTAAACCAGCCTTATTCAGATGCAGACGAGTTCCCCAGCCCTCAGAGATTCCCCAGTTGCATGTATCAGCCTTGGATACCCTTCCCCTATTCATTCCTCAAGACTGACCTTGTATCAGAGAACTGGATTAGCAAAAAGCATGCAAGAGGTCTGAGGTAAAACTCTGTTTGGAGCCCTCTCATGAACTATATTGTACTCCTTTGGGACAGTCAGAAGTTAGATCCAAAGTTAGACCCTAAGAGACAAAGGCAAAACAATCAGTTTCTTAGAGGGGAGAAGGTTCATGTTCCAAACCGTATTTACCTTCCTTGTGGAAGAGACCTGTTCAAGTAGTGGAAATTTTGCTTCTTAGTACTCACATGGTGCTCACATATGTTTTATCTACCTACCCACCCACCTACCTATCTTCATACATATTACTCATAGGAATCATTGATTATTTTGAAGAAAATCCTTAAGTGAGTGTTTTCATTCCTTGTTTTGGAGAGAGTCAAATTACTCTTGCTAGTATACTTAGCAGTGAAGCTTGCTAACATTGTAATTTAGAGGTGATGTGCAGGATTTTTATATTTAATGAGACCCACATACCACATTATCTCACCATCTGCGTAGATCCGGGAATGGCCGTAGAAAGTTCCCATTAGTCATATTAACATCCATCATGCCTTCAGCTCACTGTGATGATACAACCATAGAAATGTTTCTTTCACTGTGGAGGTTATTTTCCTTTGAAAATCCACTGAACTTTGCATTTTGGACAAACTTAAATATCCTTCTTTGGTATGACCCTGGCTACTAAACAAGGGCAGACTGCAAAATATCAAGGGTCCCCCCCTCCACCTCTCTGAAGCAAACCTCAGCAGATGTAGACAAGATTTTAATAGCTACAAAAAGAGAAATGCATGACAACCTCATTAAGGGAACTATAATAGGCTGTCAGAATATCTCCAAGAGGACAATATATCAATGTCTAGTTTGTTGCAGCATTGCTAACTATGGTAGTTTGCCCCTCTCATAATCTTTCATTCATTTTCTATTGGTCTGATTTCCAATAATACTTCACCACCACATGCATCCACTCTCCCTTTCAGCTGCCTCACAATTGCTGACATAACTCTTTAAGTACAGAAGAATCGGGGCTGGTAAGTGACAGTAATAAAAAAGCAGTTAGTGGTCCACCCCACTGCTAGCCCTGATACGGTACATTAGAAGGGTTTTCATTTTCTTCCCCTCTCTACCATCCTGAGGACCATTTTGTCCCATCCCAACATCTGCAGGAGGTCAAGGTCCAAAGAGCCCAGGGATTTTACACCATCTGCCACCAAAAAAAAAAAAAAAAGAGGGAAAGGAAGGCCTTAAACATTGCTCTAAAGAGCTATTTAAAGTTATTTATCACTGTAATGGCAAACCAATCATTATTAATTGTACCCGCCCATTGTCTTTCATGTACACTGCAAGGCCATGAGACATTATCAAAATAGATTTAAACCACTGCAGCTGGAGTTCTCCCCCCTCCATCTTGCCCTTTCACATTCCCCAACCCTTTGGGAAGATGAAATGGAGTCAAGTGATTTTGTTTCTTTTCTTTCACGGTGAAGCTGGCTTTCCTGTTCTGCTGGGGATCCAGCATTCCTCTGAACTAGGAGCGGTCCGTAAGGGTTGCGAGCCATCTCACACGAGGCTGCGGCAGCTGCTGAAACTGCTTCTGAAGCTGGGCTGGAAACACAAGCAGAAATTCACACCAGAGACCCCATAAGATTGCTTCCTCCTGTATATTTAAAGATTTTCTTTCCCCACCTGCCTAGGAAACATCAGTCCCAGTCAAAAGGCAAGAAGACAACAGTGGACTTCCAGGCTTTTCTGTTCATGCGTCAGTAAACAGCACTTTTGCTGAACCTGATTTTGTACATCTTAGGCAGCTGTGGTTACAATAATATGTCTTGAATGAAATGTGCCAATTGGAGGAAATTGTCAACTCATTATTGTGGCTAACAACTGAGATACGAATGTTTCAGTCAGAGCAGAAGGTGATTTTGTAAACAGGGAGCGTTCCTAGGGGGATTTTTATAGTTAAAATCGGTATGAAGTAGACCTGAAATAATTGTAGTGACAAAGGGTACAGCTCTGCTCCAGCTGGAGTTGATGACAACCCTCCATCTGATTTCCATAGGGTCAGGATCATGCCCTTTGGGAAAACACACGTAGCACCAGTCTACGCTCTGCAGTTTTACTCACATGTACCCAGGTATAACCTGGAGTTCAGGTCAGCCAATTTAAACTAGCTGATTACATGGCCCAACGCCCACGTGGATGCTGCATTTCCTCTACTGCTCCAAACACACTTCCAACAACAACCACCCCACTGCTTGCTGGCTGTGACAGCTCTGGGCACAGATCTGAACCCTGCTGCCCAGTAATCCCAGTGACCAGACGCTGCCTGACCTACTTTTAAACTCTCCAGTGTTGTTTTAGAGAAGCTTCTTCTCTTGGCTTTGCTGGTATCTGTGAGCACATGTGCACAGCTCCCTGGAAAGCTACTCTAACACTTGTGTCCTTGTGGAGGCAGAGGAGACTGGGCTGTGTTTGGCCAGGAGGGTGAGGAGGAGGATGGGAGGAATGCAACCATGAAAGCTCTGAGTCACCATGAGACTGAAGATGCCTCTGGGGACATGGCAGATAGGAGAAGCCAAGAAAGGCCAGGCAGGAGGAAGGAGCGGTGGCAGTCATGAGAACAGAGGAGGCCAACAGAGAGTTTAGCGCTCTCTGGACACTGTTGGACACAATTAAAGGGACATTCATCTTTATCTTCTGAAGGTTTATATTCTCCTTGGTGCGGCGTATAGCTGAAGAATATTGGTCCAGAATGGGGACAAGCAGCGGCATGGGATTAGTCATGGGCATGGTGTCTTTCTTATGCAGGGACTCCACAGTCATCCTGGAAAGTGGTGGACTCTTGGAAGAAGGACTTTTCTAAGCACAAACCAGCAAGGACCTTGCTGAGGCTAGAGAGAGAGGGAACAGAAACCAAACTGAGGCCCGGCAGCAATTTGCAGTTCAGCTGGAATAAAAAAATTCTAAGAAAAAGAAATAATCCTGTCTGTTCCCTTGGAGCCCTTGTCCCTCTCTTTGGCCTTTCTTAAGAGAGTTGCTGTATGTGTAATGATGAGGTGAGGAAGTTGAAAGATACCTGTTTCATGATGAAATCATGTACTTTCTGTCATTAAATCAAAATTAAAAGAGCGGAATGAGCAGTCTTAAGTCACTACAAAGAACAGGCTTTCAAGGAGTGCAGGCAAAAAATGAGTTTCTGGTTGCAAATCTCCATGAATAACAATCAAGAAGTGCCTTACACTAAGACTGATGCTTCAGCATTCATCCATAGCCTATGAAAAGTTTAAAATAATCTTGGCCATCAACCCAGTAACTGGTCATTTGTATTCCATGAGCCGTGGAACAACCCAAAAAGTAAACAGGTAAATGCTGGATGCTTTTTTTCTCGTCCAAGCCCAAATTAGTTTATTTGCACACTGCAAAGTCTGCAGCTGGTGCTTATCACAAAATGAGTCATGTTTCAGTGTTTGAGCACACAGGTTCCTCCTCCCAGATGTGCGGCTCCAGCCTGTGCTGCCGCTCCGGGAATGCGCTCAGCACCGATGGCTTTCAGGGACCCCTTCTCTGGGGTCTGTTTTTCACTGCATCACAACCAGCTGCAGCAGGAGATGCTGAAGCTCCCCAAAGGCAGAAGAACTGTCCCCAGGGACAGTCCACTGACACACGTGGCATCCAAGCCTCTGCTAAGAGAGAGCTGGCAGAGGCATTGAATCCTGCTGGACAAGCAGGTTCTGGGGTGTACCTGGGTGGAGGGATAGCGATTGTGGGATGGAAGAGAAGGAACTGTGGAAAGTTGTCCCTGTGGTCTCACAGTTCCCGGAGAGCAAGGCTGGTCTCCCGCAGAGTAGTCATTACTGTCCCACAAAGCAGAAAACATGCCAGGGAGTGACTTGACACAGATCAATGCAACCTTTTCTGGCAGAACTCAAACTGAGGTCACAAGCTCCGACAAAGACCACATGTGCCTTTTCTAGTGAAATGGCAATTTCAATCAGTCTGCATCAGCAGAAATACTTCTGCCCTCTGAGGTAGGAGTGAAAGCACAATATTTCCAGTGGTACGCCTAAGGGAAGACAGGTTTGGGATTACAGCCATCCTATTAAAAAAAATTGGCGCCCTTCCCTGCACTGCCTTCTCCTTCCCTGTACAGATGACTTTGTCCTTCCCCTCACCTTTCTGCACCCACCCTCCCCTTTTAGTGATCCACTTGCTTCAGAAAATCCTGCCCATGCTATGGGTTATCTCCAGGTTGTTTACAAAGAAACTGAGGCTGTGGTGTCCTGTAACATGCAATGTGTTCATGCAACAACTAGTTGTTGCCGAATGGTGAGGTTTCTTTTGCTCCTCTGCTCTCTTGCCTGGCTCCCTTGTGCCTACTCCTGTTTGTCACGCCCTTCCCGTAGCCAGCTTAAATCACTGAAATTACTGAAACCTCTGCATTTCTTTTGGATTTGTTTGCGGCTGCTTTCATGAGTTAGTTCAGCTTCTGCAGGGACCCTTTAAGTGACAAGCCAGGTGAGTGAACAGGGGCCTTTTATACAGGGCTGAGTAGTCACATTGACTGACTCAACCTTCTAAAAAATTATTTTGAAAGAAAATGCAAAAACTCATTTGCCAAGATCCTGAGCAACTGCCATTCTCTGCTGAAGCCCTTTCTGTCCTGGTGCTGGTGCTGCAGGAGATGCTTAATGCAGTGAGTTCCCAGGCCTTGGCACTGAGGGCAGGCAGTTGTACTCACACCATTTACCGGAACCACAAAATGAAAAGCATTAGCAGAGATGACTGTTCCTTTTATAGAACTATACACACACCTGGACACATGATGGCTTGGTGAATGGCTGATAAAAGATGTTATGAAATAAAATGTAGATGAGTGTTTTTAGCTCAGGCACCTGGCAGAAATAATGTGTGTGATGTGGGAAATAAAGAGCAGCCCCTCAAATCATGTGTGGTAGAGGTGGCCGTGAGCTCATAATTTGTCTTCATCCACAAAAGGACCAACAGTTACATCTGAGCAGGGTAAAAGAAATTGGGATGAAAAGTTTGACATCTAGCCAGTTAAAAAATCTGGTCTAACTATTCAGGAAAGGATTCATCTCTATAGTGTGCACGTACACAGGCAAATATGCTGGGTCCTCCTTCTGCAGTATGAACGTGAAAAGATCTTAGATGTTTAAAGGGCTGTTTGTTTCGTACCAGTTTTTCCCAACCTAAATTACAAACTATCTTCTTTCCTTTTGGGCAGTTCAGTATCCCTGATTCCTTCACGTGCACTTCCAGCTCAAACAAAGGTAGACAATAATGCCTTTGAGGTCATGAGGAGGGATGCATATCCCGGATGAGATTGTACCCTGTTGCTTCCTGGGGGGTCCAAGCAGGTGGTGCCTTACAGGGCAGTCTGAGGAGGCTGCTCTGACCAAGGTAGGGGTCTCTGCATCAAGCTATGGCTCTCTCCGAGGAACAAGAACTTCAAAAAGCCACAAATATGGTTTGTAGCCCTATCCTGCCCCACGCTGTTTGCCTCATTTATCTGAGATGCAGCACAAACCCTTATTTTTAGATATGTTAACATTCTGCGTTTTAAAAAATGATTTCATTCTATTTGATCTGTCATTTTAAAGATGAAACCAAGTTTTTCCAGTTCAGGAACATTTTGTTCCGTTTTTAAGCTCAGTGCTTTTCTAAAACTGTTTGAGAAGACACACCAAAGAGAGATCCTCAGACCTTGAGAGGAGATTCTTTGTGTGAAAATATTGATTTTACCTGGCACACCTGCAGTAAGTGAACAAAATTGTTCCATTTGTATACAAGTCATCTCTACTGAAATCAGTCTTCTGACCTGAACTGAACAATTACTAATCTAAAATGGAATAACTTCCATTTCTTTTGGTGGTTTTGCTGGTCAGTTGCATTACTTTATTTTGGTTTTTGCAACTATGATGGTCCTGTAGACTGAATCAGGCCTCCCTCATTTGACATGGCATGAAGGGTGTTAAATATTCTCAACTTAAAGACTGTCAGCATTAGGAAAGTTTGCGGTTAATATGAGTATTTATTGCTCTTCACTAAAGACATAGTGTAATAAAGAAACATATCTTCTTCAGATACTAATTAGATGGGTACATAATTAAACATCTTAAATAATGAAATAGATGCTCTCTAAAAGGCTAAAAATATCTGACCATAAATTAGTCATTCAGCCTATATTAATAAATAAGTTCTGCATGTCAGCTCACAAGGATTTCCTTTCTGTAATTTGACCACTGGTATGCGTATTGCAAACACATCAGACTCCCCATCTAGATGCTGCTCAGTTGCATTTCTTTGTGCTCCTGGATCACTGCACCTCACAGAGCCGGAGGGTTTTGGGTACATATTGAGTCTGATTTTATTCTCGTATGGACATCGTGGCACATGGACTTAAACAGAAAAAGCACACTGCCATATATATAGTGGAGACAGGGAGTGAAATGGTACATAGTGAGGAAGAGCATACTCTTTGGTAGGAAGGTTTGGGGAGAGGTAGGTTTGCGATATTGTCATGCATATCTGGGAATATACATGTTACATTTGTACAATTTCATTTCCACCTGTCTGAAAGAATGACTGACTGGCTTCATGACAAGGGCTTTGTGCAGAAAGGTAGGGTGGCTGTGTCTGTAGAGGATGCATATGGCGCTACGTGGCAAACCTTTCTGAGTGTTGACCTGCCTTGGTGTCAGTGGGGCCGGCACCCAAAGAACCAGGACCCCAAAACCATCTGAGAAATCTCAGTGCTTCCCTGTCATAGATGTGGTGTGTTCTTGGGAAGCTAATCCCCTTCACTGCTTCTTTCACCTTTGAAGATTGAAGACTATGTGTATGTAACCTACCCAAATTAACTGCTGTGAGGACTCACTAACTGATATTCATACAAGACCAGAAAGAGTTTATGCTCCAAAGGAATGTTAGTGGTTATTCTTAGTCAGATTTCCTAAGGAAATTAGACTCCTGTGATCCCACTGTCTGTGTTTGCTTTACTATTGTATTCCCTTTAACAGCTATTGAAATGTCCATTTTAAACAAATTCGACACAGCAGTAGAGGCTCTAGGACATTGGGGTCCTATAACTTCTGTGAACACAGGCAGGTAAGTAGAGGAAAGGCAAGCAGTTCAGTGCTGCCACCAAAGGGAAACCTGCAATGAGAGCACAGCCAAGTAGCAGGCACTAGAGAATCCACTTAGGAAACAGACCACTGCCACTGTGGCAGCTGTGAACAAAGCTCATGGTTTATAAAACAAAGAAGTCATGCAAACTGTGTAAGCCGCCTTGCACAAGAATGTACTTGTTTAATTTGGTTAACTTAAATGATAGGGAAAGGGCAAATTGTTTTTGGAAGAAAAAAACCACTCCACTTCTCCACTGGCCTTTTGCCCTTTTCTAAAGCCTTGCTCAAACTAAATCTTTGTGAAGGTTCTGAAATATTTAGTTACCGCTTTCCTTTTCTTCGCATTTTTTTCTTGTGTATTTCTGGACTGTGGCCAGAATGGAAAACAGATTGCTGAATACAGCAAAAAAAGCTGTTCTCAAGGTACTTCCATGCCATCTGAAAGCTAGAATGCTGTAAATCTTGAGCTAACCTGCTCTTGAAACCTTGAAACTTGCTGACGGTGCACTTCCCTAGTCTGTGCTACCAGGTATAACTGCTGATTGCTCTTGTATTAGCAGGTCTCACCTTACTGGGGCTGGCCTGCAGGTACCAAGGCAATACCGCTGTTCTGGGTGCTACCAGACAACCGTGACAGCATTGAGTGCTGCTACTTTGCAATGCACAGTCCTAGCATCAGCCAGGCTCTCTGCTACATAGTCTGTACTCTGCCATTGCCTCCATCCATTTTATCTCCTGGTGTCTCTCTTAGAGCTGAAGTGGCACTTGCCTGCACTCTCTCACAAATTCAGCTTTGGGGACAGGAAATGGACCTTTCCTCCTACTTCTCTGCATCCCGCCTCAGAGCAAGAGGTGCAGCAGAGCAGAGCTGCTGTGTAAATGAAACCAGTGCAGGACTATGCCTGTGTTATAGGCATGCTCGGAAGAGGGTTTTCTAATCCCATAGAGAGTCATGGAAGCTCCTGCCATGCTACTTTGTGTTGCAAACTCTATCACCATGTCCTAGAGACAGGCCTTTCCTTCCATCAGACAGCAGGATCAGGTGAGCTAAGGTAGAAAGAATTGTTTGTCTTGTAATGCTTGTCCCCTCAAACTCTCCTAATCTCGCCAATTCTAGCAACGTGTCATGGTTTTATTACAGTACAGTACTTGGTGGTATCGCACTGCTTTTTTATCAGTGTTATGAAACTTCCAAATAATTCTGCCTAAAGAGTCCTGTTCACTTATTCCTTCTGGTTGTTTGGTACATCTTTGTCTTACTGTGATTTAAATGTTCAAGATACAGGCTGTGCCTTTGCTAGGTTATTGCGATCCTCAGAATAACATATCCCTGATGACTGGCAGGATCTCAAGGAACTGCTGTAACACAGATCATGAATAATGTTTTTATTAAAACTCCTGCAGAATTTCTAGCCAGCTTTCAACATCATGTCCATAAAGGTAGTTTAGGCAAGTCTCAGAAAGTCACAGTTTCCTCATGCCCCAAACGGACATTTTTTCGATGATTAACATAAATTGGATTATTGATTTCTGTTTTTCAGAGAGTACAACCAAACCTAACAAAAGGAAAAGATGAATGTTTTTGCATCTATTTAAAGAAAAATAGTGAATTATTAAAGAGTGCAAATTGATTCTAACCATATTTGCTAGGAAAAATTCTAGTTCTTTTGTTCTGGGTTTTATTCTTCTGGACAATCAGCCTCGTAAGAGATAGGCTGTGTAGTCTTTACTTGCAGAGGTAAGCTTGTATTCACACGAGAGCTCCATTGATTTCTTGGACAACAGCCTAAGGAAGTAAGTCCTGCCACTTCTGTTGAGCACTTAGCAGATGTGTAAATGGCAATAAACATAAATAAGGTATGTATCACTCAGGTCTGTACCATGTATTCATTTGGAGTGCCACTTGTTGATGGGAGTGAGCAGCATGTGCACAAGAATGACTGCTCAGCAACGGGAGAATGGATCCGGAAGGAAGGGTAAAAAAATGCCACAGAAAACTATATAAAGCGATATTTCCCCTCTTTGATTGTGGAGGAGGTGCAAACCATTTATTACATGCGGTGGTTGGCAGAGAGAGAGAGAGAGAAGAAAGGGCTGTTCAGACACCTTGAGAAAGTCATTCATTAAAAATTGGGGTTTAGTTATTCCCTCTTAGGTTGATTGATACATGAACATTCACTGAGCCCAGTGTACCTCCTTTATGCCCACAGCTCCTTCATAGGCTGACTAAACGTTTGATATTCTAGTGTTTTATTAATTCTGTAACTATGATTCTAAAGATTGATGCCGTGCTGATGAGGCACCCTGCACATGGACACTTCCTGCCCCAAGTAACTACCTTTCTAGAGAAGCAGACTAAGGACAGGATGGGAGCTCTTTATTTTCCCCATTTTAGAGATGAGGAATTGGACATAAGAGAGATTAGTTGGCTTTCCAAAGGTTACCAAAGAAGCCTGTGTCAGAGCTAGGAACTGGTTTTGTCGTTCCTAATTCCCAAACTACAGCTTTAACTATCCCTTCCTCTCAAGTAAATGGAAACATTTATGAATTAATGATGCCAGTGAGGTCATACAGTGATGGGACGTAGGTCAGTGAGTGAACGGGGATTTGTAGGTAGGGCATAAACCCAAACTATACATATAACTGGATAATTTCTGACCATAAATGAAAAATTGCTTTCTTTCTGCTAAGGAAAGATATATGCCTGCTTTTTTTCTTTATAGTATTTTAGCAAGTTTGGCTTGAAAGATTACTTCTCACCTCTAAAGGATATGTGTTAATATCTACAATCCAATCCTGTATCCCTTTGGGTTGAAATAATGCTGGGTGAATTATATGAATTCAGGTGAACGCTTAAGCTCATGACAGTAAAATTTGCTACTCACTGTTGCCTGTCCCTGAACTTTCAGAGAAGAAATGTTCCAGGGGAGGGAGAAGACAATGGAGATGTTCTCATCACATAATTTTCAGAGGCTGGACCAAAAAAAAAAAAGAAAAAGAGAGCACTCGTGCCAACCATACTGCACATTTTCACATAATTTCTGTAAATGAGTTGCATTAGAAGACTCAACTGTTTAAGCTATGCAAAATCAATATGCTGTCATCCATGGATATGAGCACGTCTCAAGGACAGTTTCATTTCCACAGAGGGTGGTGATGGTCGTTGGGAAATGCATGTTGAGCATTGGAATTAACCCAGAAGAGCCTGTTGTACATATGAATAGAAGAGAAGCTCAGTATGTGAATGATTTACATAGCGGTAATCAAATCTAGAAGAACTAAAGGTTTACTTTGGTAGCCATGAATCTTCATATAGCCTGTTTTTGATTGTTTGTTTGTTTGTGTTTTTGTTTTTTTTGTTTTTTAACAGAATAGCATCACACTAATCAGAAGGACCTCACAAACAGAATTGCTTTCACCAAGTTTTGGTGAGAAACTTGGAGGTTTTGGTCTATTTTTTCCTACAATCCCATTGCTCTTGATTTCTTTGTAAATGTGTTTCATGGCAAATATGATTTCCAAGTGTTACACTGTGTTCCATGTGGTAGGGCCATCCTGATCTGGTGGTTTTGTTTAAAAACCGCAATGTATTCAGAGGAACTGAATTCTCATAGACATGGCATGACCAGCAGCCGGGGCTGGCTCATCTTCTGTTGTAAATGTGTGCCATTGTTCCTTGTTGCTTACAGGGCAATACAAGGTCTTACCAACAACAGAGTTGGAATACATGACACTTGCTCACCATTTGCATTTCCAGCCAGTAGAACAACACCTTTTTGAATCTTGAAATCAAACAAATCTGCATTTTAACACACCAGTCTCCTTTTATTTGTACAAAGCCTTTTTTTTTCTTTCCCCTGAAAAAAAAACAAAACAGTACCCCAACAACACTTGCTTGAAAATATCTTAAATAATATTGGATTTACTTACTGGAGTGTTATGTGGGAGCATTAAGATTTATTTCAATTTAATTCCTGTCATCTCTTGAAAGAACACAAGAGAAACAGAAAACATGACATTGGAGAGTATGAGGTTCTGGGAGCTCGACATCTCTTTCATACTGGCATGGAAAGCAACTATGGTGCCAAATACTTTCTGCTTTGTCTGAGTCACATTCTTATAAAGCAGAGGCAAAAAAAGATATTGGATGGACATCGTGAGGCTGGTTTATGAGGGGAAGGAATCTGGTACATTCATAAGTTTGTTTGGATAAAGGAACCTGGGGTTTGTATGTCAGGAATTTAGTAGGAAGCAGCAAAGGAAATGTCAATGTTCTTGATCATTGTGCCTCATCTGGTCCACTAAGAGTGTTTTTCAAGGAAAATGAGGACCCAACATATGCTAGTAAATCTTTGATCTCAGTGAATAATTGCCAGCTTTGTGAAAACGGGGGTGACAACATTTTGTACAGTGATGGTGGTGTTGCTCTGCACTCCCTTACCGCTGTATATGTTTTTATGTGTTCTTCACAAAAGTCAAGTCAATGGGGGAGATCAGCTTTGTCCCACTAAAATTGCCATGTTAAACTATGACTCTGGTAGTCAGTGGATGGACTTTTCCTTTCATTTTAAGTGAATTCTAGTTGGTTGCCCTTTAATGTGCACTAGATATTTTCATTTATGTAAGTTTGTAGCTTTTTTTGAACAGCAGCTTTGCGTGCTATGCTTGCAGGTTGAAGTCATCTTCTTGCTGCCTTTCCCCTCCTTCAGACCATAAAAGATTTCCACCCAAGTCAGGGTGCAGCACCACCAGTCCACTTTCACACCCACTCCCTGACTCCATGAGTTAAACCTCAGAGAATTTGCATTTGCACCCACTTCACATTTCTGACTGTTGCACGATGCTTCGACCTCTTTCCTAGGGCTCTGCCCATTACCCTGATGCAGGTTGGGGTTATGCACTTCTTATGATGCTGTGGGCAGCAGAATAGCCCTCCTGTTCAGCAAGAGTTCAGTACCTTTGCTTTCCATCACTTTTTCCTTTTTGGCATGATATAAAGTTGAGGGGGGTTCAAGCCTGCTATAGGTTGATGTTTGCTGATTCAGAATGGACAAGGTTGAACCTGAAGCTCAGACTCTAATGTCTAGGTCGTACAATAATCAATAACTAAGCCCTGGAGCACTTGAGGGAGGTTCAAATGCTGACCAAGACATACAGAGAAATGAGTGAAAGCAGTCATTTCTCAGGTCCATGTGAGTGGCTCACAGAAGCACCACACAATTCTTCCAATATGAGCAGTATCACAGGCAGGAACTTCCAATACAAGGCAGCAGCCTGGCTATACCCACACCCCTTTTTGGTCAGTGGCTAGTACCACCATCGCTGGTGCTAGCTAGTGCTGGGAGGGTCTCCTATATAAACAAAACTTGATCATGAGACAAATTCCGTCCTATTTTTACCCCCATCAGTAAATTTCTAGCCTGTGTCCTGAACCAGGAGTGATTTTCTCCCTCTTTCCTAATTCCACCAATTGTAATTGGAGAAGCTGGCACTATTCCAACAAGTCTTGGATCTTTTAAAAATCCGTAAACTACTGTCCTCCGAGATTTCTTTGACAGTTGTCTTCTGATACGCAGTGCCTGTTTTTGTTATGGTGAAGGATTAATGCACAATTTATATTTCCCTATATCCTTTGCTGTTGTATATTTTTATATGGTGTCATTTCTTATTCATTTCCTCCCTGAATTAAACTTCCCTCGTATTTTCTACTTGCTTTATACACCTTTTTCTCCACTTTAAACAGTCTTACTGATATAGCAAAGCACTGACAATGTTGTACAAGACTCCTGTGAGACTTCATCTAGAGTACCTCCTGTAACTTCTGATTGGGAACTGACAGACTCTTGCACAGGTGATTGGGGAAAGGGAAGATTGTCATATGAGAGAAAAATAGAAGACCCTGGCTTGTTTAGCTCCACAAACTGAAGGCTGAGAGGGAATTATAACTGCTCTCTGTGCGTCAGGGGGTTAAACACCAGCAAGGAAAAAAGAACTTTTTATGCAAAGGCTGGTGTTGACATAAGAACCACATGGGTATAGGCTCACTATGCATCCATTTTTAAGCCTTAGAGTTGTGAGAAAGTCCCTAATGGTTGCAGCAGTGAGGTTCTGCAGTGGTCTTCCCATCAGAGTGTGGAAGGACTAACTGCTTCCAGGATGGAACTTGATAGTTTTATGGAGGAAGAAAGCATGACATGATGCCTGAGGTAGTAAAGGACCAAAGTCAGTGAATTCAGAGGTTAATTCCAGTTTCTCTACCTGGGTGTCCCAGGTCCAAACTGTAAGTTTAGATTTCTACAAGACTTAAATGTTTTGTCTCCCATTACATCCCACAGAGAATGGAGAACAATCCAGCTCAGCCAAAAGTAGATACCAGCATTTGATCAGTCTCCACTAACTGTAATGAATAGATACCTACTTTTAGACACCTCAATTTAGATGTTAGCACTGGAATTTCATTGTACTCTGGGTTAATTAATTGCATAGGCCACAGGGGCTTGACTCAGCTGACTAAGGAAAAGCATCTTGTCCCATCTGAGAGGCCAGTGAGAAATCTGCAGGGGCAGGCAGATATGGCATAGGACCTGCAGAAAACCTACTCTCTTCTGCAGGAGCAGCCGGTGGCTCAGCAGACATGAGGGCATCTTAGAAAGAACTAGGTGCCTATATTTAGGCAACTGAATTGGATCCCAGACAGGGGGGAGCAATGAATCGGTAGTCACAACCTTGATAGCATTCACTCCTCTCCTCTCCTTGTCCCCTCTCTTCTTTTTCCTATTTTCTGTTGTATTTGTCTTGTTTGGCTACAGCAGTTACATACTTCAGAACAGACTCCAGAATCTTGAAAAGCAAACAGAATTATGCATATTTAAACTAAAAAGAAATCAACTAAGAGTGTAACTTTCCTTCCCAAGTAAAGGCTTCCATGTGCAATGGGCATGTGAATTCCCTCTGTACAGCCCCAATCCTTCTGCTGATTTTTCACTAATGTTCTCAGCACAGTAAACTGAACATTTTAAGATTTACTACCAGGCTTTTCAATGACACCAGTTAGTTTCTTCTTAGCCAGCAGAAGTCTTTTCATAATGTAGGGCAAGAAAGAACTTTAAGGAAGGGCAAACAGCACCAAAAGGTAAAGCGCTGGTTCACCGCAGAATCCTGGTTGCCAACCATTATTAATATGTTCATTTCTGGATTTGTCTTTGGGGCTTGCCTTGCACAGTGATGTTAAAAGTCTTGGCAGATGTTAAAAGTAAACACATTCTGCAACGTTCGTCGCCTCTCTGTAGGGAAGGAAGGTGTGAGTGATCACCGCCTTGCAACCCCCTGATAAAAACAATCAGCGTTACCGAGGCACGCGGAACGAAAGAAACCCAAGCCAGACTGTAGCGAGGGCTTCTTGAGGGAGTAAGAAGGGAAGAAGAATAAGACAGAAGATTTAAGAAGAGACAAGAGATTATGCAAATACAAGCTGTGAATAACATCCTGGCAGTACAACCCCTCCAGAGATAACTTGCCACCTGCATTTCTCTAACAGGCACCTCCAAGTCAGTGAGAAAAATGGAGCCGGTTTAGAACAAAAAGGGAAGGGGAAGAAAGAAAAATCAGACTAAGTACTCTTTAATTCTAGCCACGTTAAGCTCTAAATGCTGCCAAAAAGCCAGTAATAAAATTTAATTCTTTCTGAGGACATGATGATCAGTCATCCGACCAAGAATCAAAGTCTCCCGGGAGTGTTTCTTCCATCGTGGGGCTTGAGTAGACTTGACCCTCTCAGCATTTCATATTTCATAATTGAACTCAATGTCCCTCACACTTTTAACATCTTCCTAGATTAAAAAAGAGCATTAATCACTCCTGCCTCAGAGCAGCGCTGAAGAGGGAAGTAGGACACCAGCCGCAGTTTCAGAGAGGGCTGGGGGATTAAGGTGATCGGTGTCTCAGTGCATGCGTTAGTACGTGTTTGTGTCTGTGTCACAAACAAACAAAAAACTCCCCGCAGGCACGTTACAGACCCCAATATATTGCTCCAATATATATGATCTACCACCACCCTAATAGTTTCACTCCAGAGACGGTGGCATACAATTGAGCACCACGTGTCTGCAGTTTATCTCTGGAGAAGGAAAAGAAAAAAAGAAAAGCCCTTTTTAACTGGGTGCTTTGTTATGATTTATACATTTCTCTTTTGAATAGCTGAGGTTTATCTTCTTCAGCTGCGGGAACTTAGAGCAAATGATAAACGAAAACATCAACCCAGAGCCTGCACTAATGCCTGACACAAACATGTCACTCGATATTTAAGTATTTATTTATTCATTTATGTTTTTGTAGTCTCTTCTTCGGCGCAGAACCTTTGTATTTATTATAATGGTGACAAAATGTGGGAATGGGGTGGAGAGGGGGGGAAGAACGAACATAAATACAAGCAAAAAAAAAAAAAAAGGCAGCGGCACCAGAGACGGAGGAACCGTCCTCGCAGAGGTGGGGTGGTCGCTCCTTCTCTTTGTTTTTGCTTTAACCGAGGAAAAGGCAGCTGGGGAGCGGGCGGCCCCCCAGATCTGAGGCTAGCAAGGCCTACAGGGCATTTTGGGGCCTGGCCAGGAGGAGAGGCCGAGGGAGAGCAGGGCCAGAGGAGCCTGAGGGGCCCTGGGGCAGCCGGAGTCGTCTGAGGGGAGCGAGGTTGCGCCCCACAGGCCGTGCTGGGGCCCAGGCCCAGGCAGGACCTGGCCAGCCAGGGGGTTGCCCCAGGCCCAGCGGCGGGGTGGTCCTGCCACCAGCGTGGCTACAAATTGCCATGGCTGCGGGCCCGGCGGAGAGCGGGGAGGTGATGGGAGGGGGGTCCCCTTCCGCTTGGTGGATCCACAGGGAAAGCGTGGGGCCGGGGGGAGCGGTGGAGCGAGAAGGGGACAAAAGCGGTGGCCGGGGCTGGCTGCTGGAGAGGGGTGCCTGGCTGAAATCCTTCACAGCGCCAGGACACAAAACCTCTTAAATCTTCATCGGAAAGTCATTAGAAATCTGTCGGAGGGGCCGGGTGCAGATTGCCAGGGGAGGGGACTCAAAAGCCCCTCTGGGCTCCACAATACCTGAAATGAACTGGAAGGGATGGGGTGGGGCTGGGAAGCAGATTTCCTGCCATAACTAAAGCCCCCTTTCAGCCTGCTTTGCAACAGTTTTACGATGTGTTAGAATTTACATTCACGTGTTGTTAACCATTCTTCGGTGCAATGAAACGTTTTATCTGTCTGACCTCAACCTTTGCCATATGCTGGTGCAAACTGTTCAACTTAAGCCCGGACGAGTTTAAGAAAAGGAGGAAAAAAACAAGAGGGGGAGAAAAAGGAGGGTCCGAAAAGCACATTGCTGGGTAGGCTCTGTTGTTGCTCTTGATAGCTGCCTTCCTCTCCGTTTTCCATGGAAACGTTTTGAAAGCCAATTCCTAAAAAAGAAAAAAAAAAAAGAAAAAGAAAAAGATCCATGCCCATAAATGAATAGTGGCTCAGAACATGCCAGCTCTTCACTAATTGTCCACTTTACATATGCTCCTTCATGTCTGGTGATTCCTTTTATATTGTGGAGAGACAGCAATGAAACTTCATTACACTGCGTTAAGGAGAGGTGTATGGCATGCATTTGAAATTGATTGGAATGAATTTTATAAGGTTTTTATTTATTTTATCCTGATTTCCTGATTGCTTTCTCAGCCCAGTTCGTTTGAAAGAATAAGAGATAGGGATTATGGAAGAAGAGTGACAATTTTGTGAGACAGCCTGGTAATTCATAATGAAAGACCCCATTTTGTGTTTTTGAAGGTGTGCCTGGTTCACTTGCAAATTCCACCCTACTTCTCTTAGGGACCTGCACTGTGGCATTGCCCCAGTCTTGCTATTTGAGTCCTCTGAAACTATGGTTATGGACCTGTCTGTATTTTGCCTCTGGTGTCTAGATGTGGTTAGGTGTTTCTCACCTTGTGTTTTGGGTGGGCTAAGCAATCCAGAGTGTGCTTCCTAATACCTCGTGTGATGGATTTTCATGGAATTGTGGTTATTTCTGTACTGAGAAACATCAGTTTTCCTTCATCCCACAGATGCTGCTGGAGTCTAGTAAGAATGGTGGCACTGAGGAAACCTGGCTTCAACTCAGCCTCCTGAATGGTTTTGGACTAATTCCCTAAGGAGGATGTCCACAAAGGTGCTGTAATGTTGTCATGTTCAGCAGCATTGGGGGGAATTTGGGATCAACGAACCTTGAGTAGCCCGTGTTCAGCTGTGAAGCCCATGCCTGAAGAAGGTGCTTTAGCACATGCATGGAGTTGTTTATGAGAAAGCTTTGAATGCTTAAGGATATTAGATTATTTAGGGGTTAGGCAAGTCCTTGGTGAATCAATGGGTAGCACTTAGGTTCCTGGAAGGCCCTGAACTCCTTTTCTAAATATCACTGTTGCTTTGTGAGTCTCCCTCTGTAAAGCCACGATGGCCTTGGGGGCATTCAGGTAAGAGAATTCTCATGGTTAGGTAAGGCTCATATACTCACTGTATTAATGAAACCCCGAATGAAGAACCTAATTATGTATGTTAAGAGTTGTGGGCTGATACAGCCCATCAGTAATCCCTGTGCTGGACCAATCATTGTTGCAGCCTTTTGCAGTAAATATTGTTGCATTTCATGGTATGTGGCATGTCTGTTGGGGAAATAAAAGTCATTGTTGCTTTCTGTGAAACCCTGCCAACCCATCTTACATTTTATAAGTAATTTCCATTCTGTTATGGTCTATTACACATGATGTTTTGAAAGAGTGGGAAAGAGTTAAGCAAAATGAAGACCATTATCAATATTTTATTTGTCACAGCTGAAAAACTACATTTATAGGTCAGTTCATTGCAATCCATTTATTGATTTCAGTACTCAAAACCCTTCAGGGAGTGTCTAAAATCCACTGATGTTTCAGAGTGCTAAGTTTTGTGTTTGGATTTGTGATAAAACTGAAAGATGTGTCAAAACCATGTAACAGACTCTGGATCTGATTTACCACTGTATGCTTCCAGTCTCTGCTGGTGTTAACTCCAGCGATTTCATCGGAGTGGAGCTGCACGGTATTGATTTAATTCTTATGTCAATGTGACCCTCCAGAGACATACTTCCTTGCTCTTATTCCCACTGACTTCAGTTCAGGAACATAATCAGGATCATAATTAGGAGTGATGACCTGATTCAGTCAGGCATAGAAATAGAAGCCAGTCCTGAAGTTTCTCAGTAATGCTACTGACTGTAGTGGGGCTACATACTTCCTTAAAGTCAAGTATGTGCTTACTTCCCTTGCAGACAGTAACCTATGTATTTAGGTTTGCCTTTGAATTCTGTGAAAGTGGAAGTCTTTTGACTGGCTATAACAAGCTTTGGATCAGGTCCATAAATAGAAGAAACTTCGTAAGAGTTTTAAGGAGGCTCAGGACCTAAACTGCGGTTGCATCTCAATCCCCATCTATGCAATTCCATTTGCTTCAATTAACTTTTATGTTTGTAACTGGAATGGATGGAATTTGATCAAAGTCCCTTTCAGAGTACATTCATGGCATTGTCTATAAACTTATTACTTTCAGAAAACAAAGCAGGATAATGAACTTCTTTCTGCAGATTGTGTTGTCTATTCTAGCTGCCATTTAAATATCTGGTGCCTCAAAAAGCATACCCAGCAGGGTTCAAATGTTTTTGTTTATGTGTATTTTTCAGGCAAAAACTTGCCAAACTCCAGTATTGGTTGCAGCCTTCTGGGGAGAGAACTTGGCTTGGAATTAAATACCCTGGAAATGGACTGGATCCAAGAATGAGTAAAATCTGTAGCTGAGGTGCAAACACCTAATTGTAACCATTATCTGAAAATTCATTGTAAAAATAATAAGGGAAAAATTACTCATCACATTAAAAGGTGATTTTTTCTAATGGCATTAAGAGATTTTGAAACCAGCCAAAATATGAAAAGTTGAGTAATCAAAGTAACCATGATCAATATTTATATTCAGTTCAAAGTGAAGACAACTGAGACAATGAAAATTAGAAATGCACGTATTATAATTTGATTTGAACAGTCAACATTGGTAAAAAGCCTAACTGTTTACTATAAGATTACTTTCTGATTCAGCATTACCACACAGAGCTACATCTGTTACTCTTCATTTGAATACAAAAATTACCTCTAATCTAATTAAAAATAGAATAAAAGCAGGAGCTTGATGTCCTTTGGAAGTCCTCAAACTTACTAAAGCTAAAAGTAATTCAACAAATTTAAAGAATTAGTTGAATTAATTAATCAGGGGCTAGATCCTGGCTAGTGAGCTCTGGCTGCAAAGCTAACCATGAAGAATAAGAATTCTAATACAACACCAACAGTGTTCTTGTTGCTTGGTGGCATTTAATAAGTACCTGTGATATACCTAAGTTACCTTCAAAACAGCTAATTTGACCTACATTGCCTTTGAAACAGCCAATTTGAGTTGGGCTAACTGATAGCTGCAGCAGCACTGGCTCACTGTGGGTTGATTCATTGTTCTTATACTGCAGGGGACTAACTTCTGCAGTTAGACTGCTAGTATTTCAGACTAGCTTAGATCTACAGATACTCTCTCTAAGGAGTAAGGGGGTAGGCGACAGGAAAAGAGCCCAAATTCAGGTAGGCTGATTTGTATCTTGCCTGGTCTCACCTTCCTTCCCTTGCAGATCTTTAAACTGTGGCCTGAAAAGGGCTTGCATCAGAATTTCCCTTCCAACATAGTAAAAGCATTATTTCTCTTAAGTACAGTAGATTGCCTCTAAAAAGTGAGCATCCTAGAAATAACCTGCTCTTTCTTTTTCTTTTTTTTTTTTTGATGTAGTAATCCTTTGCTTGGAAAAGCCTCAACTCCACAAAAGTGGTCCAGAGGTATTTTTGTTCCTGAAAGCCTATGAAAGCAAACACAGGCGTATGCCAGGGAACAGCGTGAAAATTCTTGAGTGTTACATCTTATGACTAACTAAAATAGGTGGAAAATTAGTAGTCTTAAGTACTTATGTAATATTTTATGTTCTTATTAAAGGTGTCCACTTCCTATAACTAAGAGAGGACACAGGTTTGTCTCTTTAGTGTGGAGATGAGTGAACACAGAATAATAAATACCATATTTGTTTCTGGTCCTGTAGTAAACCTTGCTGAATTGCTTTGTAATTTTCAGGTGGGATTCATCTCACCTAGCTTTAGCTGTTCAAAAAACCCCCCAAAAGGCAGCTAGCATAAGGTAGCCATCTAGTCTTCTCTTTTAGTCAATGAAGAACAGTAGACTTCTCCAATTCGTGGTGTATTCTGTCCTGATGGAGGTATGTGAGAGAAATGGGGTCAGTAGCCTTTGATGAGCACCAAGAATTGTCTCTCTTCAGTGACTGTGGAGGGAGGAAGCCCAGGGAGCAACTGGCTTACACCAGGTGCCTCATTCTTTGGCAGCTAGAGTTGGTTGAGGTAAAGCTCTCCCACTATGGTGCTGTTGCATGTCTGTGAAAGGGAAAGACACTCTGATTGGTGGTTTTAGTAGATCAGATGTAGGTGGTCAGATATAGATTTGGTAAGGTGAATGCTGATTGCAACGTCTCTGGCATTCCTGAAGGAAGACCTTTATTTCTTGCTGTCCTTGTAGGGAATGGCTGTTGTGCACTACAGCAATTTCTCATTCAGCAGTCATGTGTTATGTCTGGATGCTGTATCAGAAGTGGGGTCAGTGGGTGCTTGGCTGCTAAGCAGAGCTTTGAGCCTGTAAGTACAATATTGGATGTGCCTAAGGCTGTCACAAGCAAGAAAGTGTGGTATGCCATCCTGCTTGCCAAAGGTAGATGCTTGCAGGATCTCTGAGATAAGCCATTTGGATAGGAGTGAGGTGGGACATACCGTAGATGTGGCTGCTCTGGAAACCTCTTCCACTGCAAAAATGTTGAGCACCTTGACCTAATTCCCCAGATAAATTATTTATCATTAATATTAGATTGTCCTTTTGGAAAAGAGTCAAAGCAGACAGGTTTGATATTACAGGGGCAGCTTTCAAAGAATTCAGGTCCAATTGTTTAAATATTAGGCATAGGATTCATCTTACCTGCCTCTAAAAGTCTGTGGTTTAAATGAAGTCTATTTCTGTCACCTTTGGCTCCTGTTAGAGTCAACAGAAAGAAACTAGCACTGCCAAAGGGCATGTCTCAGACACCTGCTGTATGAGAGATGACTCCCCCAACCGAAAGTGCTTAACTCTTCCCACTGACTAGGCTAGCCTGGAGCAATGAGCTCAGACTAGACACCTTGGGTTTAGACATTCAGCATTAAGTGGGATGCATCCTGTTCTTAGCACGTAGGTACTGCTATTTAAAAATTACAGATAATATTAATGGAAAAGTTGCTGCTGATTTGCATGAGAAATGTGATCTTCCAACCTCATGGGACGACTCACATGAGTAAAAACCATATGAACGTTTCACTGCTTACAGGATCTGAGTCACACTTACTGCTGTTCAATTAAAAATGAAAGTCTCTATTGATTTTAACTGGTATCATGTTAGGATCCCACTATAGATCCTTCTTCACTATAAACCCTTGTGTACCAGGATGAGTCTTCTAGTTTGACATTGTTACTTTCCATGTCAGAGCATGTACAGGAAGATCTAGAAGTCTACATTGCAGCCATGGAGTGCAGCTTTAGACAGAAGGTAGCTTTACAGTAGATGTATGGTGTACTGCAGCAGGTGCTTGGTGCGTGGCTGGGGGTTACACTGCTACGGGCTTCTGTGGCTGAAATGTGAGATCTGCTTCAGTCCACAGGATGTGGTTCCTCACCTGCGCTTCTTGCAGTGTACACTGCCACTGTCCTATCGCTGCCTGCTCCTGTCTCCTGTCCCGCAGCCCCTCTGGCTGTGCAGACAGCAGGCTGGGTTATCAGAGGTGGCTTCAGGTGCTGAGGGCTGTGATGTGTGTATGAAGAAGAAACGGTGAGAACTCTCTGTCCCAAACAGCCTCTCCCTTGTCCCTGACACTCCTCCTTGGACTCCTGTTGCTTCTGCTGCTGCCTGAGGTTGAACTGCCACCAATGGTTACTCTGAGCAGCCAGAGGAACATGCAAGAAACTGGGGAGCTGAGAATACACAAAGATGGCAGGAGCAGCAGACTAGAAGGCTTCTTACCCACCCGCAGCACACCTCCTACTTGCATGTCCAGTGTAACTATCTATCTCTCGCTGTCCTTGCTATGCCGCCGAGTGCAGAAGTACGTTTGCACCAGTGGTCATCCTATTCTTGTCATCTCTTTCATGAGGAGTGGCAGAATACAATGCAGAAAAGAAAATGTTTTGCCATTTTGGGATTTCAGGGCATGGCTCCCTTCTTCCACCTCCTGACATCCTTCAGGGAGCGTAGGGAGATTAACCCCATTCACAAAGTGACTGCTTGTAATTAGAATTCTCATTCACTCTTAATAGCCACTGGTATCCATCAAAGGCTTGATTTCTAGGTCTGTTTTGTAGCGCAGTGAAGAGGAAAAGAGCTGAAGGTGCTAAGCATGTTGGCAGAATATAAGTGGAATTGGAGCTGCTGTGCTGACTCAGAGCAGGCTTGAGAAGTCCCTGTTATTCTTGGCGTGCCCCAGGGTCCTGTGTGGTCTTGAAAAGCTGGTCAGAGGAGTGAGAGTGGGCTTTTAAGAGTATTTTATTGGGCACTAGGGGCAGGCCAGGAATGGGTTTAGAATCTGTTGTCATGGTTGAGCTGACAGATGGCAACTGGTGAGCAGTGGTGTCTTGAATTCTTCATGGGATTGAATCCTGTGCTAGCTACTATAACCTGATGGTAAGCTGATGAAAGTGTCCCTGTGCAGAGAAGCTGTGCTAGCTAAAGGCTGAATCAATCTGAAAACCAATTTTAATTACACTAGTGCAAATTTTGTGAGCAAGCACACAGTCTCCTTGGTGGTAGGGAGAGAGATGCCATTAGTGGTGTGTAAAACTGGTCCATGCTCTCTAGACCAGGCTAGCACATACTGAAAAGAGTATCAGAGCCAAGGTAATTGCCATCACATAAAGGTAAAAAGTCCCTTTATATTATGATGGTACATGTTAATCTGTCCCTTGTTAACCGGATCTGACTGATGATCAAGCTGTAATTCAGACCTCAAAACCAGGACAAACCCACACAATAGTGCTCTATAAGGTACATGAACAGTGGATTAACAACAGGGTACAAGGAAACCTGCCAGAGTTGCGCAGTATCCTAAGCTCCACCATCCTGTTTGGCAACCTTCTCTTTACAGTGCAACAGGTGTCACTGTCATGAGCTGGCCGCACGCTGACACACTGGATCTGTGACCTCACGTTTCAGCCCTGCGCTCATGCAGTGGCCGAACTGACCCCTGCAGCCAGGGATCAGATGGAAAGCCATTAGGGGTGATTCCTCACCAGCACAATGTCCAGACTCTTGTCATTGCTGCTTCGAGTCATCCTGGGAGCAATCATCCATGAATTGATTTTATGGCAGTGGTGACACTTGCCTTCATTCTTTCAGAGCCGGAGAGAATTGCTCTTAACCATGCCCCCTGCTGCCTCAGGATATAATCTCAGGAGCATAGTTTAGGGGCACAGCCAGCTTCAAGGAGCATTACTTTGCTTCAGTGCATTTTTATGTGTTTTCTTTTCCCTGCAGGCCTTTTTCTGTTAAGGGGGCTATTTGGACCAGTGACTGCACTTTTTTTTTTTTTTTCTTCTTCTTAGTAAAGCAACCATCAAAAAGTCTATGTCTGTGTGCTGTTGTCAAACATACAAGCGTTTGCCCAGTTTGATACTGGGTAGCATCCTGGGCTTATGTCTTATCTTCCAGCTTGGTGATAATATCCTCCCTTAACAAAGGATTTTACAAACAAATGCACGTATCAAAATCAGTTCATCGATACAACTGCAGTTTGAAGCCTGCAACTGCCAAATCCACAATCCTGGGAATACATTTTAAGGATAAAGCTTCAGTGAGATTATTTATGCAAAGAAAAAGTTTTTTTTAGCATCAGGAGAAAAATAAGACTTTTTTTTCGTAGGTCAGAAATTCTTTGAAGTACTTTCATTTTTTTTCCCTGTAATTCTCATTAGCTTAATTAATTGTTGCTCTCTTTTGAAATTAAGGACAACAAATTGTGCTCCTGGTACTGAAGGGCACAAGAAAATAATTACAAACGATCTGTTTGTACCTGAGTTTTTGTTATATTTCTCTTGAATTGAATCTCAGGAAAAGGGGAGTCAAATTGTTCACAGGAAAAAAAAAAAAAAACAAACCAAAAAACCAACCCCACTATATTAAAGCCAGAAATATGTTTGTGTGGTGATTTCTTGTGGATGCATATAGCATTGCAATGTTCTGATAATGGAAACAATTTGTTTTAGAAACAGTATAAAGGTTGCTAATTTCCAAAATAATGGAAAACGGTCTGCTTGACAGGTTTTTCTCTTTGGTATTTATACTGCATGTATAGTAGCAAAATAGCCGGGCAGGCAGGGCAGGCTCCCCAACAGCTGCTGCGACCCCTGCTGCTCTGCTGCCAAAGCAACGGGACAGCGACAAGGACACGGGCTTTTGGTGATTAGCCCTCTCCCTTTGGGGTGGAAAGGGAGAGGAATTTTTTTTTCTGAGGAAAATGAAGGCAACACCTACATGGGCAGAAGTGGGTGCGTTTTCCATATTTTTCTATTCCACGAACAAACATCTCTGAAAAACAAGCACGATTTGGAAAGCTAACCTGGCTAGGGAGCTTGCAGAGCTACATTTATGCCAAACTGTTTTTCATTTTCCTATTACATTTCATGCATCTGAAACATGGGGAGGGAGCTTGTGCTTACTTTTTGCTGTTGTGTAAGGCAAATGCGGTTGGAGCTTTGCGGATTAATAGGATGGGAGGTGGCTTCTTGCCTTCTGTTGGTGGGAGATAAAGGTGCCTTCTCACCTCACAGGTCTTTTTGAAACAGTCCATCAAGTTAGGTATTAGAAAAAAGAGTTGGTGAAGTGGGTGGAGAGAAGAGAGTTTCTGGAGCAGAAACATTATATTGACTGACTATGGATCTTATGGGCATGTTGGTCATATTGCTCTAGCAATATTTGGGATGAAGAGCAATGAAGGACTATTTAGGCAGCTGGAGCTGATTTTTGGGAAGAGTGGTTAGCCTGGATCCTATTTAGTTGAAAAATGACTTGGAATTGGGATGGGGGAAAGCATGAAGACAACCACTCATGTGTAGCTTCTTTACAAGATATGAAGGTTGAAGAAAGGCTGTTATATCTCCTGCCTTTGCCAGCTCATTTCTTCCCCTGTCTACATGGGAAAGCAGTTAGGAGGCAAAGGACTGTGTCTCCTTGATACATAGTAAGAATATGTGATGGCAGTGTAAGTCACAGAAAAACTTCACAGATTTTAATATAAGATGAACCATCTTACAATATTCTGTACAGATAAGGTCATGTTTTCAGTCTTTTGAGTTTTCTACTGAATTCCTTAGCAGTGACATGTTTTTCTAAAATCTATTAGAAAAGTTAGTACAGTCCCTTAAGAATCCTATAAACTTCTAGGCTAGTGATAATAGAAGATCTTCAAACTTACTGTCTTTTGGGATTTTATACCCACTAAATCCTAGAAGGCTTTACATATGGCCAAAACTGCAAATATACAGAAAGTAAAGGGTGGGACTCACAAGCCCAAAGAACGTGGATAGCAGAAACATGCAAAACTTCCCTCAGTGGGCTAGCTGAACACCATCTGCTCAAGGAAGGCTAGAAAGCTACATGGTCAAAGAAGGCTTAAAAGGATTGAAGAACAATCAAAAAAAAATTTAAAAGAGAGTTACAAAATGCCCATGAGAAAAGGAGGAGAACTGAGACTCCTATGAAGTGCTGCACAGCTTCCTTTCTCATTTGGCTTCTGCATCATGTCACACGTGGCATTTTAGGCTCTGTGGAGCAAGGGCCAGCCATCTTACGTTCACAAGGAACTACATACTGCCTTGTACATGCAAATAAACGTAATGAATCTTATTATCATTCCTGATATGATTATTTTGATTATTCAGTGTATCGTGGATGAGAATGAGTAATTAAAGTAATGTTTAAATGTAGATTTTATTTGCACAGATACTGAAAAATATCTCTCTTTAGCAAAGCCTTTTGCTATTGCTCTTTGTACCCTGGGGAGACTTCAGATGCCTGATAGTTTCCCTTGGACCCCCCCAGCTCTGGGGACATCATAGCTTTTCGTTGGCTCCCTTGGCTTCCCAGGCAATGCAAAGAGCTGGCACAACGTGGGACCTAAATGACAATTCATTGCCAGGAGGGAAGTAATTTTCAGGCCTCCTCCCCTTCTTCTTGCCATGAATATAATCATACACTTTGGAAACATTACTGGGGTAATCTGAAAACAGCAACGCTGTCAGAAATCAGAAAATGCCTGATAGAACCGGTTGTTCACATAGCTTAGCTATGATGTTTAGAATCACTGTACATCATATTTCACTCTTCACTGACATCCTGCTGGATTTTTCCCCAGTGAGAAGTCGCCTTTGCATTAAACCACCATAAGAGCACTATGGGTTGGACATTGTTGTTATTTTTCTTCTCCTTCCTCCCCGTGTCCCGTTCCCTGCCCCCCCGCCGCTTTTTTTTTTCTTTTTCAGAATGCTACTTCATGTTGCAAAGATCGTCAGATGAAATGAATGCAGCCCAGCTGGGATTTGCTGGAAATGTGTTCAGCTTGGCAACACCTCTCACAGAGTGGTTGGGTCCCTAAAAGCTTTGTTTAAAATGATGAAATGAAAACAAAGGAGACATAATTAGCTGGTGTGTAATAATAGACAAGGCTTGTATCCAGCTACTGTAAAAGTCATTTAATGAAGGGTAATCTGGACATAAGCCTGCACACTATAGCTGTAAAATATTTAAGCTCTTTAATGAGAGGGAAAATGGAGAGAAGGGTTTGCTAACGTGATTAGGAAAAATGCCTTTCATAACCATTTTTACAGGGGCTTGCAATTCCTAAACTGAGGTTTGTAGCTTTCTTGAAGCCAAAGCGGCAATAAAACTTTTATACAGCACCAACACTTAAAAGCTACATACATCACATTGGTTTTATATGTCTGAGTGGGAACATCAGTGTACTGCTTTTTATGTCTGCAAAGGGCTACACTGGCTATTGAGTAGCATCTCCAGTTTTTTCCACTTACCTCAGACTGTGGAGTGCTTGAGGATGAGCAATCATTAATCTTAAACTGCAGTAAAAGTTGCTTTCAGTGATGTTCTTTCTCATCTCCCCCTCCTTCTTCTGTTTTTCCTCTCTATGTTCTCTCTCCTCCCTTTCTTTCTCCTTCACAGAAAACTCTCTTTTCTCATACTCCGTGTACTTGCCACTATTGGAACCAAAACAGATGCTGCTTGGTCTGAGGTGGACCAGCCACTCCAATGTGATGAATACATACCATTATTTTTAGTCAATTCAGAGGTTACTAGGCAAAATGCAGGAATCAGATGGGGATTTTCCATGATGAGACAATCATAAACAATATAATAAAGTATTATTGTACCCCTGTGAAACATTTAGAGGTGGGATCCAGTATGATTTTGGTATTTTCCTAACCTGAGTGCAGATGTGTCTTAAGTATTTGTTACCTATGCCTGGGAGGTCCTTCTGCAGGGAACACCTTCCCTCTAATCAATGGATAAAAGTGGACACCTGAGAAAGGTGAACACCTCTGAAAACCTCCTGGGTTATAGATGTTCCTCTCTTCATCCAAGAAAATGAATGGAGTCTCACAGTGGTACATCAGATTTCCCAGTCTTTTCTAAGATACAGGAACAGCTGGGAAGGGCCACATGGTGCTGAAACCATATGTATGGTTTTGCATGGCTGTCTTGGCTGTCTGAGACCTAGGGGGAGGAATAATGGAGACAGACTGGTTTCCACCTTAAACCTCTCTCTGGGAAAGCCCAGTGCCCATGGATAGCAGGATACCCACTGGTAGAGCCTTCCCTGCAGTCCCCATGGCTTGTGGCTGGGGGGAAGGAGGGCTTGGTGATGGGGAGGAACTGCTGGGGAGAGGATGGGAGTTTTGCCACTCTGAAAGTTTTCAGGGTGAAAGGAAGAAAGTCCTGGGAATTCATGTGTCCCCATAGTGCCAAAACATCACCCAAGCAGTGCTTGCCTGGCTGGCTCATATGAGCTGCTATTGTTCAGCTGGCTTCAGCTGTGCTCTTCTCCTTGTTTCCTCACTGCCTGTTTTCAAGGGCTTCATGGATTGCACTCATTGTCAGTACAGCCAATTAGGGTAATTGTTGCCATTATTTCAGTGATATCTCACAGAAATAACACACTCATAGACATGGCTTTCTCTATCCTTCAAAGTCATCACTGCACCATCAGAAATTTAGCTCACAGGTTTTGCTTAAGCATATAAATAATATTTGTAGGTCTGTCCCTCATGTTCTTGCAAATTCTTCATTTAAGCTTCCATGTAGGAATGGAGATAATAAATATTCATGTATTTCTTCCTACCTTGATATGCTAATTCTGATGTGAATGGTAATCAAGAAGCAGCTGAAAAAGATGACTCGATTCTGGTAGTGTTTATGAATCCTTCAGTGAAGTATTGGACTGCAGGTGTGTGACAATGCCAGTTAAGGGTGATTTAACATGAGTTGCTCCCTGGAGATATCTTCTTTGCTTTATTCATTGTATAAAATCATTTAAGATTACTAAATCCCCTACTTATTACCTCAGTGAGTTGTCTTAAATTAGGTGAAATTGGTATTTCTTTCCCACCTCTTTCCCAGCCTTCTAAATAAGGTGCTGAACTCAAGTGCTTCGGGTTGTGCACCTAATAGTCCAATTGACTTCAGTGAGTCAGCTAAACAAAATCTAAGTGTTTGTAAGAGTAGTAGAACTTTTATAGTTACCAGCTTGATAGTATAAACCAAAGAGTTCATTCCTGAGCAAGCTGGATGGATGTTCAAATTGACCCATTTAGTTTTCAAGCAGAGTCACAAATATACTTTCAGAATATTGGAGAATTAAAGATATGCCTAAAATGCATCCCAGACACTAAGACCCCCAGAGTTTGTTTTGGAAAGCTTCATATTTGAAGAAACTAGGACAGAAACCTAGACTTTGTCACTCATCTTGAGCAGAAATCCAAGCAGATGCACTATACCCGATACTGGTGAAATGGGTGGAAGTTTGGATTTAAATTTCACATTGGGATTCTGAGAAGTAGATTAATCTCTGCACAGAATATTAGTGTAAAAATATAGTGAGTCACAACTGATTCTCAGCCAATTATTTGTACAGGCTGAAGATCTGAGGACTCTGCTATTGACTTCAGTAGCAGCAGGGACCTGCTTTCATCAGCACCAGAACCTATTCACGTTAGAAACGTAGCAGCAGCTCAAACCAAACCAGTCACACCCAGCTAAACTCCGTGATAAATGCTTGAAGGAAAGACAAAAGACAGCTTGAGCTACTTGTAAATCAGTAACTCTCATCAGCGTGTGTAAACTCTGTCATGTACCATACTGCATGTTTGCTAGAAGAGGTGTCATAGAAATGGTCAGAATTAATTTGATTTTTTTATTTTGTAGTATTTCAATGAAATTGTAAATAACAGGAAGGATTGGAAAAACATATAACCCTGCTATAGCCAATTTCCCATGTCACGAGCTGGCCTCCATTTTTATAAGTATGAAATGATGTTTGTCATCTTGACAAATCTTGACTCTGCTGAAAGATCAAATGACCTTTGAAAGTAAGGGGTTAAAAAGACCAGATGCTCAGAATTGAGTTAATTGTTGATTCAAAGTGCTTAAAGCTAAAAGCTGAAAGACTGAGCGTTGACTTTTCTCATTTGATGTTGCAGGTCACCGAGGTTACATGCTCTAGCTATGTGAAGGCTCTATGAATATGAAGACTTCTTCCTTTTCATCTAGCTGCTTGGTAGCAGAATAACCCATTATGGTAATAAATTAGTTTTCTTTTCAAATGGCTGAAAAGACAAGAAGGGCTAAATTTAAAACCCTGATTCAAATATGTCCAGTTTTTAATGTGGGAACTGTGGGGATTGTATTTAACTGGTGGTAGATGGCACTCAGTTAAATAATATCAATTTGGCTCATGAGCTGCAGCATCACCAGATGTACCCATAAACTGCAAACATCCTCCTTATTCTGTTTCCCCATCAACACTGAGTAGGTTAAGGAAGAATATTTGCCTTTGTAAGTGGCCAAAAATTGTCCAGTCCATAAAATACGAAAAGTTAGTAAAAATGGTGTAAAACATATAATGCAGTTAAATACAACTTCTCTATGCTCTCCCATAATAGGCTTCCTGTAAATATATCATTACAGTTTTCAAACAGTGTTTTCTGTTTGTGAGATCAGTTGTTTATCAGATTGATTTTATCATGGGGAGGGGGTGGTTTGCCAGATTTGACACATGATATTTGTTCTGAGCCTAGATTAGCTGGACCCAAATCGTGATGATGATGGTGGCTGCAGGATGCAAACCTATTTTTGTTCTTGCTCTTGAGCAGTCCAAAGCCAAGTGATATTCACTGTGTCAGAGATTTATTCAATCTTATTATTGCTATTTCACCCTACTACAAGGAGGGCCTGAGTGGGGAGGACTCTGAGAATGTGAGAGTTTAATATTTCTCGTTAAGGATGTGGAGAGACAATAGAAGGAAGAGTGGGACTTCTGCCAGAGGTGTCGGGGGAGAAAGCGGGTCATTGATGCCTTCTATCAAAATGACAACTCCCAGTAGGAGTTCCTCATCAGGGAACGCTTGGGAGCAGTGGAAAGGTAGTCAATTTTGTTGGTGACGGGGGTGATCAGGAGCTGGCATTGTATCCATTACACCCCCTCAACTGTACTGCTGTATGACCTGCTGGTGAGAAATGCACTGTACAAAGACAGAGGCACCGCTGGCATGGTAGGAGTCCTGCAGAAGTTTAGAGATGTCAGGAAAGCACTGACAGCCTGTGCTTTTCAGATTTGGTAACCAGCTGATGCATGGCTTGTTTAGCTGTGCTATGAGGGTATCAAGCCTTTGCATGCTGTTTTGTAGTGGTGAAGCTGGTTAAATGTATGCTTCTCATGTATTGGTTTGCCTCATTACTCCTGAAGTTTGCATGTGTTTTTATTACTCTTCTTGTTTCAGAAAGCAGATTGTGAGAATTACTTCTGTTTCAGCAAAACACACCTCTCTTAAACTTAAAGATGCTCTTTTTGCTCTGGCTGGCCCTCAGATCCAGGTGAAAATCACATATGTTCCTGGCTGACTACCCTTTGGGGAACCTGCTCTATTCTTGTGGACTAAGGGTGAAGGGCTTACCAGAGCAGGACCAAGAGGGGAACTCTGCAGGTGAGGTAGCAAGGCGCTAAGTTACCTGAACGTAGCCAACTTCATTTAACCTTTCAGCACATCTTTTAGACCTTGGTGCTTTAGGGCTATTCCCTGCTGTAGGTTGTTCCCTGCATTGTCTTACCTAAATGTAACTGTCTGAAAGTTCGGTGTCTAGCCTAAGCTAGTTAGACAACTTGCCTCTAGACTCTACTGCCCGTGGGGAGAGAGAGAGAGAGAGGTGATCCATCTAGCCTGTTTTATATAGATAGATTTGATCCTCTCTGAACCATCTCATGCTTCTGTTCTTTACGAAAGGGTTTGGTGGCTGCAGCATTTATAGTTACCAGAGCCTGAGCCTCAGCGTTGCCATCTGTGTTGACTAGACTAAAAAGATGTACTGTCCAACATTGAAACACTCCATAAAGATTCAAGTGTTGCTGCTGAAGATGGACTCAGAGGTGGTTCACTGCCTTTCTCATGTCAGGGAGTGGTAGCACAGATGGAATTTAATCTGTAAACAAGTTTTCTTAAATGTAATCCAGGCATGCACATTTAAAGTGCTTTCCAGAATCTGGCCTCGTTGCTGTCTTCATGGGAAATTTTAACACTACAATCATTTTATGCCTAGACACAAAAGGAATGGGTTCTCTGTAACGTATGATGACGCATTTCCCTAGAAGGACAGAAATGAGTGTTTTACTGAAAAAAGACCCTGTTAAATCACATCCATGTTCCTCTTTGCAAAATGGGCAGTTATTATTAAGTTATTTCTGTGAACATCCCTGAAATAATGTATTTTCTTTTGCTTTTAAACTTGATCAGTAGCTCTTCATTAGTGCTGTTAGATCCTTAGGAAGAGCAATCCATTGTACTAACTGGCTGGGATGCCAGATACAGAAGCTGGCACAGAATGAAACTCAGATGGTCACTATCTGCTTACTACACAGCCTGCCAGGAGTGCGATTCACCAGGAATATATGAATTGTTTAACACATCTTTAAAAAGGAACACATCTTTTCCAAGTGTTCATACCTGTTCCCCTCTGTTCAAATGAACACTTGTTTTTCACTTGGTCAAGAGTGTGACTGCTCCCTTTGCAAAAGTTTGTTGGCTCTTTTAAAGTCTTGGCTCAGATACCTTATTCTTGGTCGTGAAGGTTCATGCATTTTTATACAAAGCCATGGGATTTTTGGGTGCTGAATATTCCTAGATTTCAGCATCTACCAATGCTGCAATTTTTGAGTGCTTCAATCCAAAAGAAATATGGAAACACGACTTTGATGTAGGCACCAAGAAAAGGATTTATTTCACCTATAAAAGTTAGGTGTCCAGTTGAAACCAGTTGTCTTTCTTCCTCTCTAATTATAGAGAGTTGTATCAAGAATCTAAGACCCTTACCTTAGTGTACATAAGTCATTCTTTGGAATTACCTTTCTCTCTTCTGATTTTAAAGATGAATTCCACCCCTGCTTCCCATGGTTTTCCCCTTGATGTCAGTGGGAAGTTGGATGCTGACATAGAAATTAAGCATCTAAATATCTTTATGGATCTAGGGCTAAGTTGGAAAATTTTGTTTGATGATGTTTCTGTCTGCTTCTAAGTTCACAAGTATCATCTTACCTTTTATTTTCACAGGGCAGAGGAGAAAAATCTCTGCATAAATCCTTTCCTCAGAAAAATACTACAATCATCTGAACACCAGTAATTGTGTTCTAAATCTTTATAGTCTCAGTTCCAATCTTTAAAGTATATTTAGAATAGCATATTTAGCTGTATTTCTTCTGTTGCTTTTAGAATGCCAGGCACACCAATAGAACTATATGAATAATAAATTATAATACTGTTTATCATCTAAATTGTTATCGTTTAGAATTTTTCTCTCAAGTGTTTCTTCTAGAAATCTATTCAACCCTCC
Organism: Pelecanus crispus; assembly: GCF_030463565.1. Classification (NCBI taxonomy): domain Eukaryota; kingdom Metazoa; phylum Chordata; class Aves; order Pelecaniformes; family Pelecanidae; genus Pelecanus; species Pelecanus crispus. Next base: position 191,754,502 of record NC_134643.1, on the reverse strand, counting down.
CTGATGACACATTTGGATGAACATTTTTCAACTGTGAATGCCTAAAGTTAGTCATCTAGATCTATATTTAGGCACAAAAATGAATGACCTGATTTTCAGAGATGCTGATTACTTGTTTTGATGCATTAATATAAATTTAACAGCTTAGCTGTAGGTGCCAAAGCCTTAAGAATGTTATTTTTTTTCCTGTGCACAACTTGTCTATCAAACTGCAGAACACATGCAGAATTAAATTACTATTCAGTGATGAAAATATGCCATATAAAAACAATGTTACATTGATTCATTTATTTGTTTACATAGTTGGGCAGGCTAATTTTACGCACAAAGTCCACGATGAAAGCTGATTTATAGTGATTTGAACAGAAAAACATATATTTCTCCCGTTTCATATCAAGACAATGGTGAATTCTGTGTGAAGAAAGCACATCCTCTGGTTGTTTGTTCTTTGTTGTATACCAAAGAGAAATATAATCTGAAGACATTTTGCTCATTCTGTCAGAAAAGCAAACTTAGTTTTTCCTGATGACTTTCATTATGTTAAAAATTGAGAAAAACTGGATACTGCACAAAAAATTGATGCGTATTGTAAAACAAAAGCCTTTCAGAAAACACTAAGAGCCATATGTTCATTTTAGAGATATATGGTGCCACTTTGAAATATGGCTTCCTTGTTGTTTAAAGACCCGATTCATCAGAGCGCTTTGCTACTTACATTAATGAGTCATAAGCATTTGCTTAAGGGCATTGCTGAATAGGGGCCTAATAGCCTGATTTGCTATACCTTGTCTAGCTGAGTTTGAGAAGGTCCCTAAACTACTTTGAGGATGCCCAGGACTACCTTAGAGAATAAGAACTGTTGAACTCTAGTGTGAATGGCAGGACGTAGACTTTAAAGATAAGAATAATAAATACCCTTTGTTTAGTGTGTTGTCCTGTTCTCTGGTTTTACATTGAATTATTCTTGATACGCACGAGGGCTTTTTGCAAAGGAAGAGATGAAATGAGGATCAGCTGTTAGGATTCCTCATCTTTAAGAGTTCATCTCTGGGCCCTGATCCAACAGTGGGGAGATTCCTACAAGCCATGGGGGCAGTGGGTGCAGGATCTCACCTACTGCACTTAATTTGCTTGCAAAAACCTTAAGGAGAACAGCTTGAATAAAAGTAAGCTGAGTGAGAACTGCACAGCTCCACCTGACATTATATTGACAGCAGGTGGTAAACGTGGATAGAAGTGCCTGACTATCGCTGAATAAAGCACACAGTCCCTTCAGCATCAGCAGCTGTGTGATCGCTGGGGAGTTGTTTGGTTACATGTGTTTTTTTCACATCTGTCATTTTAACTAAATTGGTGGTCTAAATGAATAGTGTCAGGCACAGAACATTACATGGATTTATGACAGCCGAAATGTATAGCACCTAGAGGATTTGGGGTCCATGAAGCAGTGAATGGATTTCAGAAAGGCATGATTTTTGTCTGTGGTAGACATAAGCTTTATCCATTATTCATCATGCTATGCAAAAGAGAATTGCACATTGGGTTCACAGGGCAGTCTTCTGGCATTTCAGAAAGAAGAAAAAGGAATTTAAGAGAAAGATTTATGTATTTACGTTGCCTCTGTTTATGATGTAAGCAAAAGAAGTCCAATTTCCTGCTAATTAGATTAAAACAGGTGCAAGCAAATCCAACAGAAGGGAAGCTGTTTGTATAATATCTATACAGCATTTGGTGTGAGCGTAGCAGGGAAACGGGAAGCATCTCTCAGCTGTGCTTTTACCCTCTTATGGTCTGACACCCGCCGTGTGCTCTGCTGTCGGACAGCAGTGTTACTGGGCTCAGCGAGGTGGCTTCACCCTGGCTCAGGTAGCGCAGCTGAGTTCAGCTGAACCAGCTGGCGAAGCGAGCCCTCTTTTGAGACTCATTTCACACCGCGCCTTGTTCTTCTGAGAGCTGTGTTGCCTCAGGTGCTCCTGTTCTCTCTCTTGCACACCCTGTTTCACGCAGGCTGGGGTCCACTGCTGTCACCCGTGTGGGAGGCATCGCAGTCCTTGCTGCTTCTCCACTGCTGGTCCTGCCTCATGTTCTGCTTCATGGCCCCCAGCCAAAGGGGCAGAAAGCCAAGGGTAGCACATCCTGTGTGCAGACATTGCCTCCTCCAGCTGTTTAAGCTGGGATGCTGAGATGTGAGCAGAGAAGTCTTGGGGAATGCCACACTTTCTGCTGTGTTACCATGTGGCACTACCAGCAGAGTGATGCAGTGGACAGTTGGAGGCAGAAACATCTGAAAGTGTCATACCAAGAACTGCCAGAACTTGCCTATCAGAGATTTCAGGTTGTCTTGGTATCTACAGATGGTGAGGGTTATTCTCCTTTCTCCTCAGATTTGCACTGCTGAAGGTCTATTGATGTCCCTCTGATATACTTCTGATAATGAGAACAGAGTCCACATGGACAGATACTGAACAAGGGGTGTAAGAAGATGGATGTTTCACCCCTGTTTTTAAACAACCCAGGGAGCAATGTTACTTCAATTAAAATCAAAACTAATGAGCTGAGACCTTTTCATTGCTTTTTAAAGGAGGAGCAAAGGTTCAACTTTCATTTTGAGTTTATAACCTAATATGTAAGAAAGGTGAAGATATACCTTTTAATTAAACAACTGAAGAGATCAGAACTAAGATCCTGCTTGACTAGGATGTTAATGCTGTTCTTTAAAAACTGCCACTGAAACAGAAAATCTAGAGGATAAATTTATGATTATTATAGAGAAAGGCACAGAATCATTCATGATGGTGGACTTAATTTTCTTGTGGGCAAAATGAAGTATTTTGATGCCATATAGTGTATTTGTGTGGAAACAATGTCTATTTCTGTGTAAACACATTTTAGCATTGCTTCAGACTCCTAGTGAGATCGTAATGATAAAACAGCGCAACTACTGTCACAAACTGGCAGAAACCAGCCTGGCAGGAAATTCCAGACCCAATGGCAAACTTCCACAGGCTATTGGAAATTAGCTGCTGTTCCACTAAAATGGTGATTGGGGGTATGTCTTATGGGAAGAGGACTGAGTTTTTAATATGTAGACGTGCAGATGGGTCCTTGTCAAGTTTATGGCATGACATTCATTTACCTTCAGGGAGAAGCTGAAATCCAAACTGTAAAGAAAAAACAGGTTCCACAGGCAGGATCTGTGAAAAAACCATTTTTTTTTTTTTTTCAGATCTTGCTCTTGACTATTCAGAAAAGCATTGTGAAGAAATGCATTTACAGCAATTAATGGCTAATAAGTGAACATTTTAATTCTGGGTGTTTTTACACCCAGATTTTCTCTCTGCTTCTCTTTCTTTTTTACCATCATTTCCTCTGGTGCTACATTCTTACCTGGTTTTAGTATGTGTTTTGAGAAATTGCTCTAGACTTGCCTACATAGAGATCTATTAATAGCTATTCATTCTCTAGGCAGGTGCTCTAATGCCATCAACAGAGTGTCTTTTTTTGAATTAGCCTAGCTCAAGTCAGAGTGGATTTAAACTAATTCAGACTAAGTCACTCCTATTTTGAAATAAGAGAGCCTATGCAAAAATTGATTGAGGAAAGACTTATTTTTCTTTGAAGTTGACGCTATCTCAGTCTAAATACACTTTGTCGTGTAAACAAGCCCTTGGGAACATGCCATGTGTTCTGAATTACATTTGCAAGCTTTTGTGAGTACTCCAACTCATGTTCATGTGCAATTCAACCTACAGCAATTCAAGATGTTATCACTTCCCCACCTTCTCTGCTATTTATCACAGGCGTTCTGTCAGAAGTTCCTGCCAGGGTGGCAGATAGCAGACTGGAACACTGGCTCATTCAGGTCTTGCCGCTCCCCTTCAAAGGGTAAATCTTAGTACAAACCTGGTTTCACTCATGAGCCACGCTGGACTGTGAACTGGAATGTGGTTGAGGATGCATGTTCTGTTCCTTCGACTCTGTTTTGGGGGTGCTAAACTGTTGCAGGGGGCCAGCTGGATGCAGCACCATCTTCCGCTGCTGCAGCGAGATTAACCAGGCTCAGAGATTTGTCAGAAGATGCCTGAGAGGTGGTGTGGCTCAGTAGCTCACCCTGGGGGCTGGGCATTATAGACTCATGCTCTTTCCCCCATCATTGTATGAGTGACCTTGCATAGTGTCTTTGATATTTGTCTATAAAAAGCGAATTTATAACTTGGCCAAATTGGATCAGATTTTTTTTAAGATCAACAAGGAATGTTTTTCAGCCCCTGCACTAGGTTCATTTGAATGTCAGGTTCCTCTGAAAGCCGGTGAGGCTGTTCAGAATTCTGCCAAAAAATAGCATTCAGGAGAACTGTCTGTTCTCCTTTAATCTTGCTCTCAAAGCAACACCAACAAAAAATTGTTCTGGTCCTCCTGAGTGTTAAAAAAACATTAAGGCAAGCACTGAGCTCACACACTTGAAATTTGGCTGTATTACAAAGGACTGAAAATGAGGCATTTGCCCTGGTAAATGCCTTAATAGAGGGGTCATTACCTGTGCTCTCTCTACAACTGAATTAAGCCCACTGCAGCTGAGGATGGATTGGACTAATAAACTCCGGAGCCTATAGAAAGCCTGCAGTAGTTAACAGCAGGGAAAGCAATCAGTGTGTGTGTTATAGTCTGAGCATTATTGTAGGAAAGCTTTCCTTGCTCTAGCGTCCCCAGGGCAGGGAGAGGGTGTGCTGCCTGGGCCACTTTATTTTCTTCAGACTCTCTTGCTTCAGTTGTCTCAAAAGTTGAAAGTAGGTATGTTAATTTGTTCCGAGAAGCAGGCTGAGTTGCATCATAGCAACTGCAGGTGATGCAGAGCCTACCCCATCCTGAGATTTGCAGAAATCAGGCTTGCCGCTATAGTTACAGTTCAGGTCAATCAGCTGCAGAGAACATCTCTGAGCATGTCACTCCTTCGTGCTGCCCAATATGCACATTCTCCTGTGGTCCATCTCTCTATTTCTAGAGAGCAGGGCTACTTTGGCATTGCTTGCAGTTACCATTATGCAAAGTGTGTATCTGGTCAGAATGGATTATTGCGTCCATTGCAAAGCCCAAAGCACACACGTCTACAGGTACAGCAAAATAGAACATTTGAATAGTTTATAAAACCAAATGACGACTTTCTTTTCTAGGATCAAGTGTTATCTGGCTGTGAGCTTTCTTTTCACTGATCCCTGAGTGATGAATGTAGCTGAAGAGAAGGGACTACTCATGTGAATAGCTGCTCATCTAGTCTGCTCCATCGTAATTGAGTCCCTATACAGTCTATCTCACATATGAATGCAGCATGTCTATGCTGCACAATGTTGGGCTGTTTGAAGATACAGTGGCCACACCTTGATCCCGGATATATTGGTGCTCTGGTGATGCAGTGCTCCAAGGAGGCTGAGCAGGTATAGGGTCGGTTTAACTGTGTGCATGCAACAGGAAATGCATGAGAATATTCTCCTTGCCTGGGAGCAGTGAGTCCTTTGAAATGCATGTTACGGGCCTCCTTAGGGATATCTAATATTAATGTGGAAATATTCACAACGCTAATGGCTAAATAAAGCTGCAGCTGTATCCAGCTGATAGTCTATAGGTTTCCTCATCTCTTACTCCAGCTCAGATATTTTCCATATCTTCTTCATTGTGATATCTGGCTGAAGATGAAGACCTGAAGAAAGACCTTTTTGCTACAACGCCAAGCCCAGAAGATTTTGTCTTTTGAAGAGCAAGTGGTCATTAATGTTTTTGGTGCGATTGAACATATTGTACTTTATATTGCTTGGCCCATATAGGGGGAAGAGATCCTCTTTGTATCTGTGAGAAGGAAAGTATTAGTAGAACTGACGTGAAAACCCATTTCTCTCATCACCTCCTTAGGCTGGTCAAGGCAACCCTGGGCTGAGATTCAAAACAGGTAGAAAGAATAAGAAACAGAGGACCACATCATTCAGATGTGGGTTTATTGTGGGGGAGAAGACTTTTTCTTTCCCATCCCTTACCTTTGCACAGCGTGGTGTGTGCACGTTTAGCCAAGTGGTCACTAAATGCTTGCCACCTCCTGGCTGAGCTAGCTCCATTTCTCATTCACGGAGCAGCTGGGGATGTCGATGCATGAGCCTGGTGCTGCTCTGCAAGTTGACAGAAGCAGCAGTTTGCCTGGAACGTGCAGAGCCATAAAAGCAGCTGGGAGCCTTTTCCCTCTGGCCAAGTGGCTGTATTTATATTCACCAACAGAGACATGTGCAGGCATTAGAGAAATGGGTTTTGTTTTTTTATTAAAGGTCTTTTTGTTGTTGGGACCTGTGATATGGTGGTATGTGGAGCAGATGTTTCAAGGACCTTTCTGTATAAGTCTTTATTATATAGGTGCCTGTAAGTGTTGGGATTGGTGTTAATGACTCAGGCCATGTCCAGACCATGTTCCTCTGTTCCCTGGGACTGGGGACACTGGTATGAAGGACAAGTCTTTCTGAAGGAGCAGGTATTCTCATCATTGGATGCACGTTTAGGGGAAGCGACAGGAACTAAATGCAAGACTCTGAGAGTTTCAACTGCAGTGTACTGAAGTGCTAAACAAATAGCTGCTCAGATGAGAAGACAACCCTTATTAGGTTGGGGTCTTTCCTAATTGTGTGTCAACTTTTCCTTTCGAAAATCAGTCTATCTGCAACATAATACCAAAGTAAATCATTCTTTCAATGTCAAGCCGGCTCTGTTTCCGAGATGCCTTTTGAAGGAGCAGTTATCTGTTGTCAGCAATAACATGCCCCCTGCCTTGTCATTGCCCCAGGTTATTGTTGAGCAATTATTCTTTCTTCTTTAAAAGCATTTGCATGCAGGTTTCTCCTGCTTTTATACATGTGGCTAGCCATCCATGCAAATCAATCGTAATCTCAATGCAGTGGTTCACCTCTTTCCTAGCCGGACTGTCCTATGACCCTCCTTCTCCCAGATGTTTTCTTCTACCTTTCTTTGCCATGCTGTATGAATATACCCTACTCTCTGGTTTTGTTGTTGTTTCTTTTAATGAAGTAGTTATTGCTTTTCTTTAAGTGCCCTTGCAATGGGATTTCATTCTTACTCGCCACCCCAGCATATTTTGATACTGTCTGTGTTTCACATATACACACGCCTCCTCTAGGTTTTGCTTTTCATGCATTTTGATTTTCTCTAACAAAACGTGCCAGTTTTCATCTATGCTCTGTCCTTTTTGCCATCCTCTCTCTCTTCTGCCTGTTGCCTTCCCATTCTTACAGATGAGGACTATACTTCCCTGATTTCTTTTGGCTTTGAACTCACAGACAGATTATGGCTAGACACAATTAATTTATCCGAGAGTCTTTAGGTTGCTTTGTTTCAGGGTAACAAGCTCTTCTGCCAAGCCACAGAATCTGTGGCTAATCATTTCTCATCCTTCTGTCTGGTGTGTACCTCACCTGCTGTCGTCTTCCTCTTATGTCTTTCTTACTGAAGGTCTGTCTTTTTTGACATTATGGATATTTTTTTTTTCTTTCAGTTTTGGCAGCTCAGTCAGCTCAGTTTGTGTCAGTGGCATTTTTAAAGCTGTAAAGGAAATTTTGCCCTCTCTGCAAATAGTACTCAGTTTCTCATTCTGCTGCAGAAAGACACTCCTTTCCTACAGTCTCAGAAAACTCAACCTTACTAACACCATTTTTTAAAGTAGGTGTTAACATTTCTCATACTCTTTCTTATTTTGGACATGGCCCAGAGGGACGGTTTTTAAAACACTAACCTGACATTCTACTGATAAAGGGATTAAATGAAAGTATTTGCATAATGTCTTCCAAAAAGACGGGCTTTATGATAGATGACACCAAAATATATTGCATAAGAATGTGAATCATTTGGAGGGGGAAAAAGTGCAAGTAATTTGTAAAGAGATTAGCAGAGTAGAATGGGTCTATGTTGGACATTGATATTGTGAAATATTAGGATTTCATAATATCAATTGTTACACAGCATCTTACTGAAGAGACCTACCCACCCTAACTTCCTTGTTTCACTACAGGATGATCCTCTAACCAAAGAAGCTCAGACTGGTTAGCTTCAGAAAGAACCATTTTGCGGCCACCTTTGGAAAAAAAAGGAGTATTAGCTGTTATGTTCTTGTATCACAGGATGAATTTGAAATAATATTTTTTCCATCTTTTTGGCTTTACTTCAGAAATACATGGTTTGGTGGGAGGGGGGATTTAATAAGCTTTAGGCAAGCTTTGCTAAATCCACAGTATACAGGGTACTGGACGACATGCACTGGAATGCTGATTCCATGAGGCTTGGAGTCTTATCGCGTCTGCAGGCAAAGAGTAGAAATGCAACGTGCAGTGCAGTACTTTCTCCCTGAATTATTCTGTCAGGTTAGTGCGATTAGGTACTACACCCCATTTTGAATCTTCTTTTTTTGTTTGTTTTTGTTTTAAGAATGTGTAAGTCATACACGCCTGTCTTGGGAATGTCCTGAACATTTCAGAGAGAATTTGAAATTGTCACATCAGGTAGAATAAATATATTAGTTGATGATTATTTGATAAATAGAACAAACATATATAACCTACACTCAATTCTCCATCCTGTCATTGGCCTACTAAGCTGAGACAAATTGTATCCTTTATTTTGCCTTTATTTTTGTGTGTTTAATGTGGTCCCTGTTCCTGTAATAGTTGAGTGCCTCTTATTTTTATTAATGCATCTAATCTCAAAACATGACTCTGAGGCAGGGAAATACTATCTTTTTCAAATGTAGAGGGTTATGTTCATACTACCAAGCATGATCAAATAATATTTGACTCCAATGACTTTGGATAGAGCCAGCAGCTTTATAGAGCAGATGATCTGAATCACCTATCTCTCTGTTGAATAATAACCACAATAATCTCTGCTGTAATAAACACAATGGTTAAGTTAGGATGGGTTTGAGAAGGGCTCTGCTGAACAGACCTCTGAGACACAAAGGTTTTTTTTGCAAAGACATTTTGGTGTATAGCTCCCATGGAAATCAAAGAGAAGGTCTGTGCCCCAGGGACTTTGCCCTGGCTGGCCCACTAGGTCTGTTGCACAACAAGGAAGTATGGGTGGGTGCAGCTCTACAAAAAGAAAATCCTTGTATTTTACTGTTTTCCTAAGCGGAAATTCCTAAATAAGTGCAACCTTCCTGTATGACATATAAGTAAAGTTTCTCTCCTCTAAAATGCAGACAATTAGTCTACTTGTTTTTCAGATGAAGGGCTCTACATAGATCTAAGAAGATATTTTTATTTAGTAATAATTATGCTTTGACTAGGAGTAAAAACGCAGGTCTCCATTGTCTCTGTGAGGTCATGTGCAAACAGAAATACAGAATAAATTGCCACAGCAAGTGATTAACTATCATTACTTAGATAATATTTCCTTCCTATCTTGGAACAGGCTTTTAAGCATAAAAGAAAAATGTGTGAGAAACTATTGTGCCTTGTGTGTGATTTGCAGTACCAGACTCTGGTAGGAACAGAGACTCACTGTTACGCTCAGAAAACAGGTTTTTATCCTGATTAGAGATCCAGGCTCCAAACTCACAGGCTGTCTATGCTGACTGCATAAAGCTGCCTTCAAAACTGCACTTGCTTGCTACACACTGGAGCCCAGGAGTGTGGCCATGTGTGCTGCAAGGTTGCCCTCTCTGTAGCCAGCAGGTCTCCAGGTGCCCTAGCAAGGCCAGTGGGCTTGTACGTGCCATAGCCAGCTGCCTTCAGGCAGTTTGCAGGCTGCCAAGGTGTTGCTGCATGGATGGGGCATGGAGCATGCTGCTCATTTGGGGTCTGCATCCATACAGATGCCTCTGTACTGTCAGGTTGGTTTCCCTACTTCTCCGTGTTAGGCTTTCCCTTGAGGCTGCATCTATCCTGCTAAATGCATCCACCCCTGGGAATGATGTCTGGTCCACAGCAAAAGTGGCCTGTTTGCACCCCGCTCAGAGCTGGCTCCTTTACAGCAGCCTGGTGGTTTCCCTTGTATCCACATGATGAAGCACTTGTCCTTTTGGGTCTTTTCTGGGCCCTTTGGTTCTAAGATGTGATCGTTGCTTTTCTGTGTGGGTTTTTTTTTTTTTTTCCCTTTTTGTTTGCAGCGTCAGAAATAACCTGACACATGGGTTGCAGCCCACCAGAGTGGTATTTCCGTAACAAGGGATGTACCGGGAGGGCTTATGGCAAGTGTTTGTCAATATGAGACCTGGTGCAATATTGTTGGAGGGCTGGTTAGGACGAGGCAGTGTTGATAAGGAACAAACCCTCATCAATGCCTCCTTTTGGGAGTGATGTGTTTCCAGGACTTCCCTTGGTTTTGTGTGGAGAAGATCAGTTGGTTCACTCCAAAAAAGAGGCTGGGAAGGAAGTGGCAATTATGAAATACCAGGATATCACAACCTGAGAGTAAACTGGGAGTTAACTTGGTGGGCAGCATAGACTTACGGGTTATCTGCAATACATATGTGCTGGTTTGCACCTGAATTCCGCTCTGGAGTGGCCAAAGTGCTTTTCTTATGGTGCAGAGGATAGTTTGTAGCCTATAGCTGCTCTGATGTGGGCCAGTCAGCTCTTCTTGGACTGGAGCTCAGAACTTGAGCCCTTACAAAGGCACTGTAATTACAGCTTCAGTCTCTCCATTCCCTTGAAAGTACTGTGATTTACTCCAGGAAAGCAGACCACTATAATCTGGGAGGAAGAGGCCTGCATTCGTTTTCTTGCTTTACCACCATGGTTCTGCTTCTTTTTGCTTAGACATTATCACATGCCTTCCAGGTCCTGTCTGTCTGACATTGAATTATTAGCCATGAAATCCTCCAGTGGAGATGTAGCTTCTACTGCGAAAAAGTGTTTTTGCAAGAACATATTATATCCATTCTCTACAAAATGAGCTGCTCCTCAAAAAAGATGCTGCTGCCAGCCTTTTGAATCTGTCAGGAGGCTTATGCTTATGTGAAGCTGTGGTAAAAACATATTACCCCAATGGACTTGACCGCTCTGAAGAGTTTTCTAGTACGGATCTGCCCTAAGCCGCAGCTTTCCCATTTGCCACCTGGAGCTGATAGTGCTATGGTAACACAAGAAAGCCTTCTGAGTTCCTCATCTGGGAGACAGGTTTTGTATGAGACAGTACTGCTGCTCAGAAGTACCGCTGCTCCTGCCCTTACCACCGCCCTCCAATGTTGGAAGGGAATAAGGTTCTCCTGACCACTTTCTCCACTTACACACAACTGCAGCCGTTTGCTGCTGACCTAGTAGAAGAACTAAGTCTGACAAAATGAAGAAGGAAAGGGTGAATGCTGCATTGAGGATACAGGCACAGGAAAGGACAAGGGATAACACATTTTGGTCTAGGGACTTCTTTTACAAGTACACAGACATTGCCATCCCCTTAGTCCCAATTGGAAATTTCCTCCCAAACACCAAGCTCATTTTCCCAGTGATGCACAGAAGTCTGGAGAAAAATTTTAATTTCTGTTGCACTGGGTGGAGCCTTGCAGCTGAGTCCACCAAGGCGGTAGCTTGTTGGAAGTGGGGAGCTCCCATGGTGGGCTGGATGCCTTGGGAACTGCAGGTAAATCACTGCCTGTCATACCGTAGTGTGGCACAGCTGGGGAGCATGGGGGCCACACTAGACATTGCCTGCAGCCTTTTTTTATCTCTTTCTGGATCAGTGCTCTAGAGATAGGACAGTGAATCACTGTGGTCAGGTAGCATGCAGCTCCGTGAAAAGAGAGAATGAAGTAAGCATTGATGGGTACATAGTGTTAATGTACGAGGCATAAGCCTGCTGGGAAGAACATGAGAGGACATAGTCTATTTGTGTTCCACCTGTGCTATGTGAGAGCTGAGGGAACTGAAAAGCTGTAGAGACCCCTGTGCATTTTACTTATTGTCTAAAGTCTGTAGGCCTTTGAAATAAGGGGAGGATGTTTCTGATGTGTGAAAAGTCTAACCTGACCTGCTCTTCTCTGTACCTATAAGAAGTAATTAATACCACCCAGACCTGCATTGTCTGCATAACTTAGAAGGAATCTATAAGAATTTTTGTGATTGAGTCACAGTAAGAGGAAATGTCTATCTACCTGTCCTAGCAAATAAGCACTCGATGTTCTCTATAACCAAGATTAAGATTAGATACTGCACCATATGGGAAACTGTTCCTGTTAGGAAATTGGATGTAGTTAATTTCTGATGGTGAATAACTTGTATGTTCTTTGTACGTTAGTATTTGGCACCTGTTATTATATGACTTCATGATATGACTTCTCCAAAAACCTAAAAAAATATCATGCAAGTTCCTTAAGGTTTGGTTGGGGAAATCCCCAGACTCTACTATAAAAGACCTCCTTTGTCCCTTTGCTGTCACAGCTGCTGGCTGAGAAGATGAAGCACACACAGGTGGCTGTGCTGCTCCTCATACAAAGCATGATTGCTTTGTCTGGAACAACGACGACAATGGTAAGATGGTAAGATGGGGGTCTCATAACCTGAGCTTTGGTGCCTTCTTGTTTTCTCATGTAATTTAGATTGCTGAAAAATCTTTTAAGGTTACTGGAAAATTCTTAGGCAAATGTTGAGATCTCTGCACGGAGAAAGTTTAAAGTATTCCTCCATCCTCCCCCCAACTAATGTATAGGGACTGGGTAATAAATGTAAAAGTGAGGCACAGGTTTAAAATCAGAGTTAAATTCTGCCTTTGGTTAGATGAGTGCAACTCCCAGTGAGGGTCTGAGTGGATATTAAATGCTCTGTGTAGCTTCTAATTAATTAGCAAGGGCTTGTAGCAGGAAAGGATCCACATCTTTGATGTGGATGGAGTTGGGAGGTGGGGGCTTTCCCAGTTGTATGATTGCTGTTATACTCTGTGACCAGGCATATGAAAGGCATGGTGGGTGGTTTTTGTGGGGTGCTCTCCCTCTTCCCTATAAAACTGTATCTGTTTGGGCAAAAGAAAAGTTCAAATCAAAGCTATAAATCAGAAAAAAAACCCCAAACCAAAACCCACCAACAAATCCAGGGAGGAAGGGAGAAGAGAAAACTTTGGAAAAAAATATAAAAAGTGAAAACTATGTTAGTGAGAGATTTGTTTTGATTTTCTACTGCCTCATTCTTTTTAAATTTAAAACTGGGCTTAAATTGTCAGAAGAAAATTTTGGGAATAGCTTAAAAGCTCTTCCAAATGAAACAAAACATTTTGGTTTTGTTTGACCCACAGGGACTGCCTTTTGGTATTTTTTAGTCAAAACTTGGAAAAAACCCATTTTTGGCTCCCAGTGACTCTTTCTGATTTGTCTGCTTTAGTCATCAACCAGAAAAATCCTGCGTGTCCCTAGTTATATTTTTTGATGTTTGGGAGCACTGTGGATGCAGGCAGTGAAGTCAGCATCTCCTGGGAAGGTGCATTCATCTGCTCAAGGAATGAAAAGTTGCAAAAAATCAAGATGGAGGTGTAAATATGTGTTGATAAGCTGAAGGTAGAAAGCTTAATATGGGAGACATTTCTCCTCAGTCTGCTTAGCTTTAAGCTAGTCTCCAGTTTGTGTAATTTACACAATTTGTAATGGTCTCTGTCCTAACACTGTTAATTGCTACTAGCTGTCCCCCTCCCTCCATGTTCAGTGTAATCATATGAGCACACAAGTGCTTGTTCAAATGGGTTTATTTGACAAACTGTCCCACAGAAGCTTGTTTACGCCATGTCCTTTAATAGACCTGCTCTTTGCTGGCCATTTGGAGTTCCCCACCATTCCTCGGCTTGGTAATGGGGCTCCGGCTGGGATTTGGGAAATGCAGAAAGATGCAGGGGTAGGTGTCCTGTTGCGGGGGATGACCATTTGATGCTTGGTCTGTCACACCATTTGACATTGAGGATGTCTTGCTGCAGTTCACAGTTTGCCACAGATTTTGGTGAGACCCCCACTGTGGGTGACAGCATGCTGCATCACAGCAATGCACCATGCTCTGCTCGCTATGTGGGGATGCAGTAGGAATTTAGGGACACACAGTGCAGTGCCAGGGTGACAGCCGCTCTCCTTGCTGCCACAGAAAGGCAGGCGCCAGCCACAGATGAAAGTTAAAGGGGATGTATATTGTCTTAATACATAAGACTCCCAGGGTGGACCTGGCTGTATCCTTGGCAGAGTGGTGGCTTCCCCTGGTGCTCCCTCCCCGCGGTGGGATGCTGCCCCCACCGTGGTGCTAGCAGCAGAGCGGGATGCGTGCCCCAGCCGTCACAGCTCGCAGCCTGACAGCTTGGCGTGAAAGGGGCAGCGAGTCCTGCGCTGAGAGGCTGGAGCGTGAGCTGGGCAGCGAGGAGTGGACGTCCCTGTTGGGAGGACAGTAGTGTCCAGATTTAGGGCAGGGGGGCATGGTACTGTCATTTTAGACTGCCATGCAATCTGCCAGGGGTGCCTGTCAGAGCCCCAGCTCACACCTCCTGGGCAGGCTGAGTGTCCCCTGCCTTGCACTGGTCACACAGAGCCTTTCTTGAAGAAGACGTGTCTATGAAGTGACACTGTGCCTGGGGAAATGTTAGTTGCCTCAGCAGCAGATCAGAAAAGCCAATTAATTTTACAGTTTCTGGGGATGGCTCCCATAATAAAATCAAAGTGCTTTGGAGCTGCAGGATGGGGGTTAGCTGGTGGGGAAGGGACGGTGCCATATGTGGGAATTCACACTAAAAAAGGCTTTCCTTTGCTTTTTAGACATCTCTTCTCAGTACGATGCCTCTGTATCTGACTCAGCCTAGCAAGACGACTGGTGACTTGCGCACTCCCCCAAAGGTATGACCATTACCGTTCTTCAGCGAAGTCCAGAAAAAAACAAAATAAGAACTTGTGTGCCTTTTTTTAAATGCTACACAGTCACTTAGAGATTTAACCTTTATACACATTCATCAGTTAGACTGCATAGGAAAAGCTGTTTAGGTGTTGGTTATCCAGGATTTTAGGTAGTAGTGCATTCCCAAAACCATCAGTGTTGCTGCCATGTCATTGAATGCCTTAAGTCACATCCAAAGCTCTGTCATTGCCCTCGTAACTACTGAATTGGACCCCAGACATGAAACAGCTGGGACCATGGGGGTTTGGTGGCCATGTACCAAACAGTTTGGAAATTACAGACTTCCTAGAGGAAGGGGAAGACTTCTTTTCAACTCTGTCTTCCCATGTAAACCAGAGCAGGGCCTTGAAACAATCTTCTGGGAAGTGCCCACTTGTGGTTGCGGGGGGTCAGAAAATCTTCACTCTTCATGTTCTACTTAGCTCAAATTTTATTTAACTATTTGGTGATAGAGGGACTTGAATCTGATTTCCCTGCCTTCCAGTACAGTGCTCAAGTCCATGGTCTGCAGATTTCAGGGTTTGGTTTCTTTCCCTCTCTCTGTCAGGTTAATATGTTTGCCTTGGAGCCGATCCAACGGGACACACTTGCTCTGCATGGTCCTGCAACCTCATATCAAGAACAGGGTTTGTCCAAAGTACGGCTCCAGATCGGGTCAGAGATTGTAGACAGCTTGATGGCAGGTCTTTGTTGTCCAGGCTAGCCCAGTGTGGCATCTGAGGTGTGTGGAAGGACCTCTTCTGAGAGAGAGTTAAGTCTTGGCTCCAGTAGAGGGTTCAGAAAGTCAAATGTAGTTAGGAGTCTCTCTTTGAGTCTCAGTAGCGGGACCCAGCCTCATCCATCTCCTTGCCCAGCTGAGGTGGCCTCTGTCCCTGCTGTTTGGTTTCTGTGGATCTCATTCTTCATCTTAGGAAGAGCAAGTAAGTAATTCAGAGCTGAGAATGCCACTGGGCTACAGTGTAGCTGGAAATTAAGCACTGAAATGGCTCGGCTGTTTTGACGATGTAACCCTCTGTCCACATTTAGGCAGCTGAATAAATTTCCTGGTTTTCAGAAAATCAAGTACCTTCCAGCTCCTACTCCCTTTCTTAAACTGAAGGGATGTGGAAAAGGAACATTTATCATAGCTTCAAATGTATGTGTAACAGCTTAATTTTACAGAGTGAAATGTTGCTGTCAAGTCCTTGCTCTAGGCCTGGACAGTTTGCTCTCTTTTAAGCATTCAGTGTAAATTATTAAACTTTAAAAGACATACAACTCCATCAAAAGTAACAGCCCATCTTGTGCATTTTTCTACAGGATGAAGGAAGACATTTTAGTTATATGGTTATCATTTGACTGGTATTATATTTTGATTGAAGCACTTACTGACTCAAGGGGCTTTTAACTAAACAATGCTTCTTGGTCTCATGAACATCACGATCCCCATGTTTGTAATGTCAATGGAAGAATGGAAGCAGTTCTGTCTGCCCAGGCTGTCTTTTCCTTTGGGGAAACTATCCCTTTGCTTGGATATAAGCTGCACTTACTGCAGTGAAGCTCTGCATGAAATTCAAGGCTTTCTCATAACACAAATGCTAAAATATAATGATTGTTTTTCATAGGGAGTTTAAATGCACAAGTTGGAGTTTTTTTGGGAGATCATCTGAATACATTTATGAATGGTTTATTTAGCACGTGGGATAAGCACGGTACCTTTAGATAAACTGATGGCTATATGTAGTCAGGACTGTAGTTTATAGAGAGTACACAATGTGTAGTTTGCACTATACTATATATGGAAATATATATATATGTGAAGTACATACTATGCCATACTATGTATAGTATACTCTCTCTTAGTATACATATAAACATATATATTATATTTGTGTTATACACAGAAGGGATAGAATACTTCCACACAAAAATTAGCATACCAGTGCATAACAGTCTTACAGAAAGTCCCATGTACTCACTAAGCCACATTTGTTTTTCCTTTTGCCTTTTTCTCCCATCTGTTTCTTTTGTTATTGCTGAACAACTTTCCATCCCAGTCATGCCCACACGCAGAGGACTCGGAAGTGCAGAAGCATCTAAGTGACTTAGGAACCTATTTTTCACAGTAATTTGGTACTGATAGCCATATCTTCAAAAGTACTTGGAAACTTAGAAATAGTTTGCAGTACGTTCTCAGTGGGTTATTCAGAAATAACCTACCTGGCAGGGAAATCAATGGAAGTTATGTGCTGGGACATTCTGGAATGCCATGAGATACTTTTCTGCTTCCTTTCATGTTAAATGTCTTCAGCAGTCTGGCTATGAGTGAAGTTTTAAGGCCCATGGTGCTGAACAACACAGATAAAACGTCTTTTCATGCCTTCTTTCAAAATGAGAGATGTGCTGTTTGTTATGGCTGCGGTAAAGAGGTTGCCAGAAGTGCGAACTGGGATCATTCCTGCTTGCTGCTGTTCTCTCCTTGGGCTCACAGATCAAGACAGCTTTGCTGCTGGCCATCACTGCATGTTCTGGGCTGGTTTAGCAGTGAGGAAGTTAGTTGAAATCACTGTGAAAAAGCGAGGGAAGAAGTGCTGAAATGTCAGCTTTCAGTAGATAGTTGTTTGCTTGTTTATTTTTAAGAGGGAGAGAGAAAGAGAAAACACATGAATAACTAGGATTTCTGCAAGGCAGGAGGAGAGATTACAGAAAGAAGTGTATTTAAAGAGCAAGCCTGTAGTTTTAAACTATGCAGCCGCATTGAAGTGTGTGCCAGAATATTTTAAAGTAACATCAAATATCTTTATTAATAAATTCGTGATAGGTTTATAAACTGGGAAACATTTTGTGTACAAATAAAAAAGAACTGCTTGAAACACACTCAGTATTCAGCCCAGTGTTTATAAGAAATTATGTGCTTTGGCTGTAAATTATGGCAAGATCATGAATTGCCAGCACTGACCTTTCCATACACCATACACATTGCTCCAGTGGTGATGCTTTGAACATGAAGACAGACGGGACAAGGCAATTCATGCTAATAGCATGGGCAATAGCTTTGCAAACTATCCACAAACGTGGATGAGCGGGCTGTGATGTGTGGGTGTTACGTGCAGTATTTTGCAGCAAAATAAGTATCTCTACCTTAGGCTGAGCCTGCATATTTAATTCGTCACCTCTCAGTGGTGTATAATTAAATGTATATGTCTGTTTGCTGGGGCTGGCTGGAAAACTTCAAATGAAGCATTTTTCTTTTCAAAACTTTCCCTGTTACTAGTTCTTTTTTGGTGTTTTCATCTCTATGGATGGAAATGACTAGATGATCTGATCAATTCAATTCAGATTAATAGAACAGTAACTATAACACCTGACTTACTAAGTTATTATTTTCCTGCTGTTTTGTGCTTTTCTGTCTGCTGGAAAAGTTACTTTATTATCTTAGGAACATTGTCCACAAGATTGGGAAAGTAAGAACTATTATATGCCTCTGTTTTTCCAATTGTAAAATCTTTACAGCAATATTTAGCTATTTTCAGAAAGACTTGTAAGGCTGAGTCATACAAATTGCTAGATATTTTGAGTTCCTTGGAAGAAAAAGGTGAAAGATGTCTAATAATGAAGTTGTTGATCTCATGATTGTCACAGCTCATATTGTTGCCGGACATTAGCTACTGTTTCCAGAGAAGAATATTAACCCTTTTTTCCTTACCGATTTGTTATTGCAGCTCTTTGCCAATGTCTCTGGCTCTGTGGATGACGAGGGAACTTGTCAGTGCTCTGTGTACTTGCCGGATACTACCTTTCCAGTGCAGAAGGCTGAGCAATTGGAAATTATAGCTGCAACACTCTTGGAGAAATTTGAGAGAGAGCTTTCTCAAGTAAGGTGTTCTTTTCTCATAAATATAACAATTGTATCTTTGCTGAAAAATGGTTGCCTGTGAAAAAGTACAGCAGTCAGTGGTTTTCTGTGACCTGTCTTTCAAACAGCGGGAAAGAGGGCTCTGTAAGAACAAGGAGGAGGGTAATTAAATCTCAAATCTTTGACATTGTAGCATGTCATACATTTGAATATCCTCAGGTCTCTTTTCTAGGACTTTGCAGCTAGAGGCATATGGTATTTTTGGAAGAATCATTATGTTTTTCCTCTTTTGGCTCAGTTTTATTGGTTTGTGATTGCTATACAGAGCTATAGGAAGCCAAGCCTCCTGCTCTTTCATGTGTTATTATTTGTATTAAGCCAGCCAGATTGTAAGAGGGAAATAAAGAGAAAGAGAAGAAAGGTTGCCACAGCCTGGAGTGAAGAACTGGGTGAATATTTGTCCCTCCACTTCTTCTGCTCTCCCAGATTAAAAAAAAATTTAAAAAATCAGATATCTTCCTTGTCGACATCTGAAGCTGTGGCAGTGAGACTGCTGAATTATACATTGTTGTTGAAGACAAACACACCTTACGCTACTTTGGCTGCTTGTTGCATGAATTCAGATCCATTTTTTGAGGAACTTGGGCGAACCCACGCATACTGCAGTGCACTGAGTGAAGCTGCCTGTGAAGACAGAAATCTGTCTTTGACTTTTGATAGTGGATAAATATTCAGGATTCAGATTAGGTGTCCAGCAGAAAGTGTTTTCTTCAGGAACCAAGCATCTTAAGAAATGAAGTGTCCTTGAATTAATCAGCAGAAAAGGCACAGCATTAAATTATAAATTCTAACCATAAATATTCATAACCCTCCTCTGGTATAATCAAGAACAGATAAGAAGTGTGCATAAAAAACACAACAACAGGCAGAGGATCCTGTGGTAAGATCTTTCAGTTCAAATCATTTGTTTTGAAAGAACTGGAGCTAACAATGAAACATTTTCAGCTGTCAGCAGGGCTATGAAGGGCAAGCTGACAGAAGTCCCACTGCCTCCAAGCACAGGAGTTACCTGATCCCTTGCAGCATGGAGGCGTAGCTCAGAGTTAATGATCCATGAAAATGACCGAGATTTCAGGTCCCCATACTGTTCCCACTGTGGTCAGTACCAGCATTTTAAGCTAATTGCACTGGGACAGGATCAAGGGCATGATTCCCAGCCAGAAAATTGGCGTGATTCTTCAAGGTGTTTGTGTACCACCTTTCCCAGTCACTTGCCCTGGTGTAACCAGCCTCTTACCAGTACTTTCCTCAGAATGGTGCATGTTTCCTTTAGGATGTGTGACTTGCCTGCTAGTGCCGTGCAGATCTGCAGAGCATCTCAAGTGCTGCTTGTCCTCTCTGTGTGAACAACCTCAGATCTCCACTGAATTCAGATATTTCACTCATATAAAGACACAGGTTACTATAGATACCTAAAAGCAGGTGTCCAGATTTGTATCTGAAACTCACCTCTAAATTCACGGCAAGCTGAATCCCCACCGTGGACTTTAGTGTCCAGGTTGCCAGCTGGTGTCAACTGATGTAACTGTGTTGTCATCCTTAGGTGCCCAGCAGTGTCCCGCAGTGCAGACACTGACCTTGGCTTTCAATTCTCACTCCAGACAGTGAAAATTCTTGACCTAACTCAGGCTTCACTGAATTTCATCCTGTCGAGACCAATCAGCCAAGCAGTGTTACAATGCATCTAGTTAGATAAAGTGTGACATATACTTTGGTGTGATATAGGCAAAGAGACACTTTGGGTCAGAAATGAAAATGAACAGATTGCATTTTGGTGTAACTCTATGTGTGTAAGATTTCTCAGTTATGTTGTTTTTCTGTAGAAAGAAGAAAGCTGTTGAGTATTGCCCTGTTGATATCTGAACTTAAGTAACCTTGAGATCTTGTGATGCATGAGTCTCCATGCTTAAAAATTCTGCACCTTTCCAGGTGTGGAAAAAATCCTCCTTATGCAATCCTGTATACTACTTTAGTCATGATAATACTCATAGAAAGAAGGAAATAATGAAATGGAAGAAAGCCAAGCTCTCATTACTCATCATTGTTAGAAATGATCCTGAGAAAATTCCTAGGGAATCACTCTCAGACATAACCTAGCCTCACCACAGTGGTGGGAATTTCTGCTCAGTGCCTCCTTTTTCGACTCTGAGAATCCATGCTTTAGTCGCTCTTCTAAAACACTCTTTGAAGCTCATGGGAGCTTTTCCTGGGTAAGAGATGCAGGATTGGACCCTCTTAAGGATGCTTTCCATGTGCTAGAAGTTCCAGATAAACAACCTGATTGAATCGTTAACCTTTTGCCTGATTGTAGGCTAATTCAAAAAGCAAGGGGGTCCTTTTATAGAATCAGCAGGCAAGGAAGCTTGCAGATAAAGAGATGCTCTCATGTGCCAAATGAGTACAAACTGTAGGCTGAAAATACCAGACTAATTTTTTTCTCTGTCACATCAACCTTTGCCAGCATAATTATGATTACAGAAGAAAATTAACCTTTCAAAGCAAAGCAGGAATTGGCTGCTCCTCTCAATAGGAAAGGGGAGAGGACAGCTCCGTAACAGGGACGCATCAGCACGTTATCCCAAGGAGAGAAAGTGCCTTTCAGAACTTGGCTCACAAGGGCTACATCATCCTCATGTAAAAAAACAGGAGGGAAAAAGCATGCCTGCCCTCTGCCAGGAACAGTTGTTTTCAAAATAGGTTAACCTGCAGTGGAATTCTTCTTGGCATCAGCTTGCAGACTGCTTGCCAACCTTGCTCCTTACAGGTCTGTAGAAGTCAGGCCTGCCCAAAGCCAGCGTCCTGGGCCAAGAGACTTTATAGAGTTGCTGGTTTTGTCACTACTTTCTTATCTTCCTTCAGTCCTCCCACTGTTTTTCTTTTATATCTTCATCTTGCATCTTTGTTCCCCTTCTGTACTCTCCAAATGTGTGCTGGAGAAGTGTCTGTTTGCATGCTGCAAAACCTGGGTTGATAAATACCAATTGCAGGTAAACGACACAGTAAATGAGCATTGCAGATTTTTCCTGCCCTTTTCATTCTACAGGGGTGACAATGCTTGGAAAGGAGGAAAAACTGAAACTGAGGAATTTTTTTCCTGCATATGCCTCACATGACTCCATTCTCTTCCTATAAAGGGCTAATACAGACCCTATGCACTCACCGTACCCTACTTTAGGCTTTTACGACAAATGTGGCAGCAATCAGTACTAGTTATTGGTCCATATCCCTAAATATGGGATACACACAGAATTTCTGTGCCAGCCTGCACAGAGAGACAACAGCCAGTCCTTAGCAGGTAGACGCAGTAGAAGAGCAGGGATTACAAGCTGCTTAGATCTATCTGCCAAGCAACAGAGCAACATCATGTTTCTTTTTCAACTGATAATTCTAAACTATAGAAACTCCTAAGCCAGATCTGAGCAGGCAGGAATGTCCACACAGGGCATTGCAATGCTTGGCATACGTACTGGATTTGTCTGCAAAAGCAGTATAGACCTGTTAGAGCAGCACTGCTGAGAAAATGATATTTGTCCAATAATTCGCCAGGGGAGCTATTAGCTTAAGTTCATTGCAATGCTGGTGTGGTTGTACAGAGCACTGCAAAGTGCTGGGTCTAGTTCAGGCTCAACTTGTATGGATATCTCTCAGCCATACTCCACCGGATGGTGTTGACATGTCCTTAAATGACCTAGATAGTTGACTGAGCAGAAACCCTCTGATGTGCAAGGAGAACTTCAGGTCTGTGTCCTGCAGCACTCTGCAATCAGGGCTGAAATAACTATGTATGCCTTGTTCCAGCCCTCAGCATTTTGTCCAGGATCTCAGGACCCTGGAGAAAACTCTGAAGTCACAAGTAGCCATCACTAATTCCAGCAGTCTGTCTATTTCAGTGGTTTGTAGATTTGGTCTGTATTGCATCATTATTGCTGCTACTACTACTACTGGTATTACTGTGAGAAAGGTTATTAATACCTAGATAGATTTTCAAATATCTCTATGATGTATGTAGCTTCACACAGCAGTGCAACTTTGTTCAGACATGGGCTTGCTTTATATTTCTTAGGCTGTAATCATCCATGCTTTCTTTTTTGTTGTGCAAACTCCAGACACACAATTTAAACATTGACCTTTGAAGAATATTTTCAGAAGATTTTTTGGAGCATATCTTCCAACTCCAAACTGAGTTTGGTGATCAGTGAAAGGGTGACGTCCAACTACATCTGGCTTTTCCAAGAACATTGTCCAGTTCTTCCTACTGTTCCCTTCTGAACAGATGATGGTGACAACTAGGACAAGGGATCCCAGCTGTCTTTGTTGTCAGCCAGATACAGGGAGCTAGGTCTAAGTCTTTATATGCTATTATATTTTTTTTTATTATTCCTAATTGTAATAAATAGCTTAGTTATTCCTTAGCTCGAAGTTAGCTAGGCTTGACCTGGGAGATCTAGAGCATCCAGTGTTATGAGTCAGGGTGTTTCTGCTGCAGCTTATGGAGACATGCCAGTTTATATCAGAACTGCTCAAAGTCTGGCTGCACACATTTAGAACAGAAGATCTGTTTCAAACCCTGATTTAAATGCACAGGATTGAGCAGCCTGTTTTTGGTGTATGTTATATATGTGCATGCAGAGGTGTTCGTTCAGATTTACAGTGTAGTTGTGGCACTATTGAAAATTATACTTTTGAAAAGAGGATCTTCTCACTGAGGTTTCTCCTTCTTAAACCACATCACTGAATATCTTGTGATCTGAAAGGATCCTTCCCAGCCTTCATGAATTTCCATGCCATAGGCTCCCATACCTCCTCTTTGGTACACAAGGGATTCAATCAAAGTTGAAAGGAATTATTTCATAAGTGTGTTTGTTGGCGTCCCTATCTCAGGGGCTACTGCCAGAAAGGAGAAAAGGGAGTCCGTGGTCTTCACGCCATGACAGGATTTGAGAGGCCATTCCAGAGCCAATGGGGAAAAATACTGACTTTCATTTTATGTTAAGATAATGCAAGAATGTTTGAGATGATGTGGGTTAAAAATCTTTCAGTCAAAGAAACAATAGTTATGGAAATCACAGTGCTGTGGAGAGAGGAACTTATACTAGAAAAACCATCTGAGAGTATAAATATGGAGTTACTTGTGCAACAAACTAATTTATTCCAACTTCTTACCTTTTGTGATATAATTATACTGATTTAAGGGAAAACAGACATGACTTTTATGAAGCATATAGGAGAGAAATTATGTATCTTTCCCAAAGAGTTAAATTTCAAGGAACTAATATTTTCTAAGGAATGTCCCAAATCTATATAATGGTCTTAACATTCTGCATCACAATGCTTGTTCTGTGACCTTTACCTCAGCAGATGCATATGTGAAAATATATTTATCTGGACAACTGTTTAATGGTTCTAAGGCTGAAAAGGCTGCTATATAAATTACTGTAGCTAAAGCCTGCAATAAATTTTACACTTTCATTTAAACCAGATTTGATTTTTAGCACTGTGTTTAAACATCACCCCCCCAGCCCCGCCAATGACAAACCCCAAACCAGTTCTGGCAACTTTTGACACAATTCAAATATATACAGGGTAAAATCCTATTTGGATTCAGAGTTAATAGGAAATGAACTTGAAAAACTTGGGAATCCTTTATTGCATTTTTCAGCCTCCTTGGGTTGCTTTTGTGAGATAATACACTGTAGATTTCCTAATAAAATTTTCACCAATGTAAGTTCTTGGCATACTGAGGATAAAATTAGCTCATAGAGACAATATTGGCAAAGAACTAAAAAAATGGAAGACTGCGAGTAAAATTCTGCCTTCAGTTATCCCCAGGCATTCCTGAGGGGACTTTGTGGAACTGGCAACAAAAAATGAGGGTTAAATTTTACATTTTTTATGTATGTGATGAGAATTTCATTTATGTAGTTTATGTGAATAATATATATGTCAAGTATGTGGAAGTTATGCATGGGGTACTCAGAAATACAATAAAGATGTCAAATAGGCTTGTTTTATTTGCTAACCTGGACTTGAATATGTACCTTTTATTTTTCTTTAAGGTCAGAGAATACTCAAAAATGATTGAACTGTATCAGCAGCAAATCCTTAATCTAACCATCAGAGTGGAGCATATGGAGAAGACCAGTGTATCTTACACAGAACTGGACTTCCAGTTATTGAAAGTGGAAATCAGAGACCTAGAGAGACTGGTCACTCAGCTGAAATCCAGCCTTGTTGGAAGCAATGTCATTGTTGAGCAAATATATTTGGAGGTATTGCCAGATTCTAATTAGCCACAGAGGGTTCAAATATACAGCTAGTCTATTTTCTCTTTAGTGTTTAGGTTGAGGAAATGTAGTCTGTCTCTATGCAGCCAGTGGAATTATTTTAGCATTTCATCAGCATAAATTAAAAGAAAGCTTGACCTTAAATGTGTTAACACCTCTTTCCTTGACATAGAACACAGAAAAGCAAAGAAACCTCAAAACAAGTGGGGACCTTTTTATTTTTGCCAACTGTCTGCCTGAAAGTTAAGTTTTGCATAGTGTTAAGCACACAAACTGATTAAATTATGTAATAAATATTAATTTATAGACCCCCCATGCTTGAAAGCCTCTGTGCTTTAACTTTGATAATTAAAAAATTAGCTTCATGGTTGCTAGGGCAGTGGCCCAATCAATATGAAATCAAGAAGTGGGAAAGACTATCACCTTCCCAGCAGACTACAAATCACATTTTCAAAATTGTAATTAATCACTCACCTAGAGAGAATAATTACTTCAGATGGAAACTGAAATATCATTTTCTCCATTGTCCTCTAGATCATCAAGTAGGTGATTGAGAACATTATTTATCTTTGCAAATAAAATTTCCAGATACATTTGTAAGGCTGGAATAAATACTTTTTATATATAATAGCTAGTACTTACCTAAGACTTACTGGATATTTTTATACTATGTATAAAATAAGACTATATTTTTGCATTAGGGTATACAACTGAGTGTTAAAGCATTTCCTTGTGGTCACATACCTCTGCTGGAAATGTAAAGTTCAGGCTAGCAGAATAAGGTCTATTCTTAAGGATATTTCTTAAAACCTGTTCTGTAGCATCTTCTATAGTATGATCAACCATGCCTGCAAGTATCTGTAAAATAAAATTGACAGAAATTTAAACTTGCTCTCTGGTTTTTTTTTCCTCTCTAGATCACAAATCTGACTATAGCAGTAAATGAATTGGAATCACTGGACAAAAACAATATCCTTGCAATTCGTCGACAAATTGTGTCTCTGCAGAATCGATTGAAAGAGTGTGAAGAGGACAGAAACAAAACTACAGTACCCCCTTATTTCCCACCAGGTAAACATTTCTCTTGTATATCAGATAAGAAACATCGTAATACATGGTACATGGGTAGAACAGTAAATGCAGAGATTTCCCTTTGTTAATATTAAATACAATGGTAATGATACTACTTAGCTCTTGAAAAATTGAGCAGACAGCTCATAATGTTTCATCAGTGGGTTCAAAAGGAAAATGAGGGCAGGAAGCAAACCCAGACACTGTAGCTGTTTTCAGCTAGAAAAAGTTGTAAACTTCCTCTCACCTGCAATGCGAAAAAGAATCTCTACCCCCTTCTCTTTTTCAAAACAATTGCCTTTTTTTTTTTTGTGGGAAACTATGCTTTTTTCTGACCAGCTTTGATTTTTAATAGTTCCTGTGAAAGTGACCTGTGTCATGGCAGTTTTGCTCTAATGCTGCTTGAGAAATGTATGAGCAACAGTTGATATACTAAAGCTGTTAGTATGCAAGCTCTGGAAGGTAGCTTTGCATGAAGATTACTTTTGCTTCACAGGCAAAAGATTCTTCTAAATCAGAAGGTCAAGAACCTTGGGGGGAAATTCTGGTCTCAGGGAAATAAGTGGGAACTTTATTACTGATTTCAGCGGAACTAGGATTTTATAATTTTCTTAACTAGGAAAGGTTATGTTCTGGGGCTTAGATCAGTGGTTCCCAGAGTGCTGGTCATATAAAAGTATCAACAGTCACAGGGCATGTGGTAATCAGTTTACAACTGGAATAATTTTTGTCCTGACAATGTGTTCAGTTTGAAAAATCATATTGTGAGTGAATCATAGTCTGAGAAATTTTGAGAGTCAGTTATGACACACTGCAGCAAACTGTTTAGGAAACACTAGTTTAGATATGCCAGGTCAAGCATCCCACTTGCTAACAGACAGGAGGATTTATCAAACTGTGTTGATCCCTTGACTGTTTTATACACAGGGGGTTCCTTTTGACAGAGTGTTGTAAGAGGGAAAGTGCTCTGTTGTATACAATACCCAGGGGAAGGATCCTGCTTTTTCATGTAAGCTGGTTAACAATCAACTAGAGGAGCCCATAAAAAAGGAGGAGCAGTGTCCTGCTTCCAAGGAGCATGGGTTTGCACCTACCAGCATTTACCTCTCATCATCTTGGGGTCAGCTAGTTCAAACATCTTGTTGGAAAGGTGAGAGGCAGAAATACAAGCTTCCCTTCAGGTGAGCAGCTTTTCCTGTTGCGATTTCCTTAGGGCTTCATGGCAGTGCAGGCAGCTGCTGCACTTCTCTGACAGGATGCGCGAGTAACACCTTGTCTGGGGATCAGGCAGGAGAGAAAGCTGAAACAAAAGAGTGCATTGCAAAATCTCAAGGCCCTTCTCTGCTCCTTAAGGAAGGGCTTAAAATGTTTCAATTAAAAAAAAAAAAAAAAGCAATGTTTTAAAACTATTTGAAGGGCATCTCATTGATTTATTGAGGGTGACGGTGTGTGGAAAGAAACAGCCTCTTTCTCTTCAAGCCTACAGCAAGCCTTTGTTTTGGTGAGAAAGTACTGAGCTCTGGAACAAGAATACTGTGTCCTTCCATGAGTGATGGAGGGAGGGTTTTATGCCTGGGTGGTTAGTGTGAGCGTCTGTGGGATGTAGGAGCTTTCACAGAGTGGGGAAGGGAGGTCTATGCTTCCCTGCGCAGCTCCATGCAGGGATAGGCAAGTCATGCCTAGAGAAGGATGATAGCTCTGGCATGGGTAAATGTAGCTGCATAGGATTTTGACCACAATAGAATTATTTAGCATTGCTTCTTAGGGCATGCTGGGGAGATGGATAGCATTTCTCTGGGACCAAAATGGTATTGCTTTAGTATTGCCTTATTCCTGACTGGTGTGCCAGCTAGCTCAGGCACCTTTGCATGTCACTGCATTGTGTGGGAACCACAGAGCAGAATATAACCTAGAAGGCCAAAACCCCAGCTGCTGTGAACAACGATAGCTCCACTGACTTCCAGAGAATTACCACCACTGACATCAGCTGAAGACATCCTCTGGTGTTATCTGTGAGTTTATCTCCTGCCCACAGCAATAGGAATGCCGGAAGGGTTGGAGGATGTATGTGGGTGTATTGTCATGTCACCTTTAGGGTGAGGGTCTGGCACAAAGGAATGGCAGAGCAACTGTGGAGGGCTGGCAAATTTCCTGCCTGTTGGGAGATGCCAGCTATACAGATAACCCAGGTGTTATGTAGGCTCAGGTCTAATGAAGGCAGGACTGGCGTATCTTGACTTTGTGTGCCTGGCGCAGAGCAAATATTCTCTGGGCAGAGAACTTTGCAGAGCAATTACATGTCCTGCAGACTGTATCTGAAACCAAGTACTAGGAGGAAGATGTTATTGGTTTGGGAGGTTGAGTAAGTATGTGAGAGAGGTGCATTTTCTAGATGGTCATTTTGGAGGCTTTGCATGGATGCTCAAACCTAGGCCTCTGAAGCTCTCTAGCATGCATTTACACATTTGAACACAATTTCCATATGTTTTCTCTGCAAGCTTGAATGCCTTGAAATCCTGCCAAACCATTTGGCCTTGCCCTGCTTTTAGTTCATATTATATTTATAATGTTTGTATTAAACTGACACTTTGTCCTGTTTCCAGACTGCGTTTTCTTTCCCCCTTCATCCTCTCTCCTCTGTATTTTGGGTAGGCAACATGAACTAGAGAGAGCTTGGCTAATCCCCAAGCTGCCTAAGACCATGAGTCTAAAGGCAAGTTTAATTAAAGCTTCTTACTTCTCAGTGCTGTAGCACACAGCCCCTCTGACTCTGTCCCCCAAGGCTTTTGCTGCTGTATTTCTCAGAGTGAACAGGCCTGTTGTCAAACAACATAGCAGAAAGAAATCACTGGTCTCCATTTGCCTTTCTGTCCAACTGGAGACGTGGGTGTCTGGGTGTCTGAGATGGTGCTCAGTAAATATATAGTTAATCATCCTCATCATCATCACTGGCTTTCCTATCTGCAGCAGTTCCTGGCATCTCTCTCTCCTCACCACTCCAGTGGGAAAAAATATTTATCCTTCGTGTTTTTTTTGCGCTGATCTCATCTGGCTGCATCAGGGCAGGTACAGAGAGAAAAGACCCCAGGATGGTTCTTTGAGGACTCTGCAGCAGATTCTTTGTCACATCTCACTGAAATGATCTGAGAGAGGCAGCGGGGAGAAGTGAGTCAGATGAAACTCTTAAAGGCAAAAAAAAAGAAAGAAAGGAAAAAAAAGAGCAAAGCTGTTTTCTCTGGCTTTTATACATTTAGAAATTAAGGATTTCAAGTTACTGGTGAATAATAGGTCTCAGCAGGAGGAAGACCTGGTGTAGCCTAATGCTGAAACTCAGACAATCCTATTGGAGTCTTAAGGTGATTTCACTTTTACCTTATATTTTACCTCCTATGTACCCAAGATGTCTGTGTTTTTAAGTGTTCTGCATTGTGTTTTGAAATGAATACATCCATACACAAAGAGTGAGACTTGCCTACAGGCAACTGAAAAGAGCTGGCCAGTGCCTCCTCTCTGGGACTGCCTGAACTGCCCCTGGAGACACATGCATTTCTCCATTGGCAATGCAGGGAGCTTAGCTGACGCACCTGAACTTTTAGTTGCCTGAAGGTAGGTCAGATGAATTCCAGCCCCCCCACCTCATCCCCTGTTAGATGCTGACAACATAAGTATTCTCTGACGCAGCTGTCAGCCTGTGTCTGTGCCCCATGATACTGGTGAAGACTGAGGTGTCTGTGTGGGTCTTCCTGTGTCACTGAGACAGTAGGAGCCAAGATGAGCCTTTCCCTGAGCAGCTCTGTCTCCTGTGTCTCAAGCCACAGTAAGGCTGGCAACAGCTCACACATCTGGATGCAGTGGTTCATCTGATGGGAGAGGAGGGTGCACATCTGGTGCTTGGGAACACGTGTGAGAGTGTAGCACCAGCCTGCTCCTGGTCTTTGTGCCCCTTGTGGAAGTTCCTTTAAATGTGGGTCCCACCTTGTCTCATGACCTTCGGCTGCGTAGGTGAACTGTGGCCCCTTCTCCTCTGCCATCAGATGCAGCTGCTTGGTGGGGGGAGGCTGCTGGAGGTTTTTTTGGCACCTGTATTGCTGGAGTGAGAAGCTGATTTGCTCTGTGAGTACTTCAGAGTGAAGTGATTGAAGCGAGATCCAATGGGATGTGTCTCATGCTCAGTTCTGCAGCCCATTAGCCAAGCAAGTCAGGCTCCCTCCAGTCCTGGCAACTAACTGCCAGCTCCTTTTCTGATGAATCAGAAGGATTAGTAAACAACTGAGCTGAGATACTGGTTCTTTATGTAGGGAGAAGGAGACGTACATGTGTATGTACCTATGTTAGTCCTCCTCTTGCCTATTTGCTACATGAGCATGAAACAAAGGAAGGCAAAAATACCAGGACGTCATTTATCAGTGGCCCAAAACAGTGAAGAAAGGAGTTAAAAACTTG
This sequence comes from Pelecanus crispus, assembly GCF_030463565.1. Taxonomy (NCBI): domain Eukaryota; kingdom Metazoa; phylum Chordata; class Aves; order Pelecaniformes; family Pelecanidae; genus Pelecanus; species Pelecanus crispus. The sequence goes on along the minus strand of NC_134643.1, from coordinate 191,723,918 downwards.
CAAGTTTGAATAATGCATACGGATTTATTTCAAGTACCTTCTAATATTTACAAAATTACATGACACTTTGTTTCCTTTGTGCATTTTTTTCCCCACAAAATCCAGACAGGGAGGCAAGTTTAGATTAAATAAACAACAATGAATTCTTCTGAACCTGTGCAGAAGACAGATCACCCCCTGACTACCACAGAGTTTTTTGGTAAAAAAAATAATAATTCTGGGAGAGTTTTCAAGGAAATCAAAATCAAGCACATACTCTATAGAAACCTCAGACAATTTTTGATGTCATTAAAACGGAACACGCTTCTAACTTTATTTTAATAATTCATTGTTTCATAAATAAAAACCAAACAAGTGTTCAGCAGAGAGATCTCTTTAAGGGAAGAAATAATAATTTATTATTTCTTTTGTAAAAAAAGGTCTCTCTGCTGAACACACGTTTGTTTTTTATTTATGAAACAATGTATGAATTATTAACATAAATCTGGAATTGTGTTCTGCTTAATGACATGAAAAATTATTTGAGGTCGCATATAAATGAGCTTAGCAGTGCTTCACTACCTGCAAGCTTCGGTGCTGTATTTTTCTAAACAAATCAAGAGTTTTAGAGCATTTAATAACCATTTAATTCTGAGATAAGTTTATTGTGATTTAAGCATAGTAATATATTCAATATGTCACCGGCTTGAAAGAAGCCCTCATGCCGGAGGTAACAATACATAATAGAGATATAAGAAAAAAACAATTTAAATTGGTTTATGGAGTTGGCAGGCTGCAAGCCATTTTGCACTGTCTGCCTTAGCTTTCTTCCTTTGCATGAGCTGAGGTATAAGCACCTCCAAATGTTGGTATCTCTGCCAAGTGCTGAGGCCATGTTACTATAGCCATGTTACGTGCCATTTCCAGAGATACAGCCTGGCTAGCCATACAGCAGCGCCTTCCTTGTGTGCTATATTTGGAAATGAGGTTTCTGCTCCAGGGCCTCGTCCTTTGTAAAGCACTTAAGTGCATGCTTAAATGCTCATCTGCTCCGAGCCAGGAATGCTGATTTGCATCGATTCTTGGTGGCATGGAGGGAAGCAGTGTTCAACCAGGGTCATCCCATGTTTCAGCCGCAAGAATCCCAGGACACAAAAGGGGCTGGGGGAGGAGATGGGGTTGTTCACAACTCCTGTCACCGTCTCTGCCATGAGATGGGCACTCAGTAGTGCAGAGCGGCTCCCATGGGCAATAGTGACCCCAAGGAAGTTGCCAACGTGGCCTGGGGACACAGGGATTTAGCTCAGTGTAGTGATTTATATTTAATGCAAAGCTGTTCCCTACCTTCCTCACAGATGTTGAAAGGAGGCTGCAGGTGAATCACATGTCCCCCAAGTCACTAGTGCAAGACAGCACAAAACTGTGAGGGGTGAAGGTGTTATGTGGTAGAAGGAGAGAAAAACTACATTTTGAGAAAGGAGGAGACATGGGGAGCTTCACTGCCCAAATCGACTTCACACATTGGCACAAATGTTACCCTCTTGCTTGGACACTTCTAACATTCAGGCTACAGGTTTCCTTGTCCCAGAGGGCAGAGCACCTTCCCCCTGGGCAAAGCAGATCAGAAAAAGATTTCTCTGTGATTGCAACAATCCATTTTTTCACCAAATGTCTTATATCCCAGTCTTTTTCCAAGTAGAGTACTTCAGACTGGTCTGTCTCCACATTTCCCTCTGTCTGCGGGATAGACTAGGATGCCTTTGAGAACAAGATACCTCCTAGACTTTTTCTGGCCGTGGTTTTAGGAGTTTTAAGTTCAGCTCAGCTCCATAAGTATTGTCTGGCCTTGCTTAAGGTTGGTCAGTTTTAAGAGTGAAAGGTAAATTCTCTCTCTGTTATTTCTCTTTCTTCTTTGTGCTAAGACATAGGTTATTTATACGCTAGACATTTCTTCATATAACTGAGCTTATGAACAGCCATTCTTTTCATACAGACCATAAGAAATCGTGACATGGTACCCATGCAAAGAATTAAGACCTCAAAATATTAAGTCTAACTTTCATCATGCCAAAGCCGGTGGTGCACGGAGTTCCTGTGCTGAAGGAGGTATTATTAACATCAAACATTTGTGACCATTAATTATCCATTAACTGACATGTGAGACTTGAGTCTAGTCATATCATACTCCATCTTTAATAAAGAAGGCTGTCTAGTGGCTAGAGCACCTCACTGAATTGGGAATCATTGGAGTACCACTAAGCTTGTGAGCTCGTGCCAGTCACTTGACATCTCTGCCTCCATTACCTCAGGTGAACATATTCTTACAATGACAAATCTGGGACACTTTTGTGGCAGTGATACAAAAAGCTAATGTTAACACTTGGAAAAAAGCATGCCGGTTTTTACCAGTGGCAGCTTCGGACTCATCAGAGGCCCACGGACATTTCTGAGTGGAGGATTTTTCCACCAGTGACTTACAAAATAGAATTTATCAGGAAACAGGGATGTCACTGCCATTCACCCTGAGTAAAAGGAAAGTATTTCAATGGCTTTGTAGTTAATATGTGCAAAACAGAGTTGTTCTGGTTCAGCTTGAAGTCATATTCTCTTTAGAGCTGCCTCACATGAAAACTCGGAGTACTATCTGTCTACATTTCCTAGACTGTGATTGTTACTGTCTGCAGATTTCTTTGAGGGCCTGAGGTGGAAGGCACCATGCGGCTGTGACGCGCTGTTGTAAAGCTGCAATTCTGGCAGCAGAATGCTAATCTGAAATGTGACTCTGGAATTGCTGCTGCTGCTACTCCTTCCTTCCCCTCCGCAGTGAAATACACGGAAATCAGATGCTCCTCTTTCTTTTTTCCCCATCTCCCATGCTCTCAGTTCCACTGAGGTAGAAAATAACCTAAAATGCTTCTGAAATTGTATTTTCCAAGGGATTTCCTAGTGCATCAGGCTGGCATGCATCAAATGGGTAGAAACAGAAATCTCTCCCTTGTCTGGAACAGTGCAGTGAGCGCTTATTTTCTGCGAATAAATCCTGACTGAGGATGGATGTCCCTATCTTCTCTCCACTGCCCCAGCCCCAAATAACTGTAATAATATGTACTTTTTTTTTTTTTTGCTAACTTTCTGAGTCAACTTGGAACACTTAGTGCCATCCAGTTGCTGACCTTGGCCCAAAAAGAGCCTTTTACACGTGAAGCTATGTATTTATGTCTGTGCTTTGCCACAAAGCTAATCCCTAGTAAGCACACTCTAGAGGTTACAGTATGCAAAACCTCTCTCCTAATGATGACATTTGGAAAACCTGGTTTTTTTCTCTTTAATTGCAGGTAGCTGCATTCACCGTGGACTGCTGAATATTAGCCAGCCCTATATTGTAAAGCTGAACTGGAGAGGATTTTCCTACAAATATGGTTCCTGGGGTAGAGATTACTCTCCCTCTAACCCAGAGAATGAAGTCTATTGGGTTGCGCCATTGAACACAGATGGGAGAAAATTGGAATACTACAGAATTTATAGTTCCTTTGATAATTTGCTGCTGTTTAAACCCATGTATGAAAGTAGAATAACATATGGGGAAGGAAGTGGTGTTACCCTTTATAATAATTATTTGTACTATCAAGCTTATAATTCAAGACGAATGGTGAAGCTTGATTTAAAAACAAACACCATGGTTTTGGGGAAGGAGCTTCCAAATGCTGTTACCGGTAACCGTTTCTCTTACGCAGGTGTATCATGGCAAGACATAGATTTTGCTGTGGATGAAAGTGGGCTATGGGTAATATATTCAACAGAAAATAGCATGGGCAACATTGTGATCAGCAAACTCAATGAGACCACACTTGATGTGCTAAATACTTGGCAGACAAGACAGTTCAAGCCATCTGTTTCCAACGCGTTCATGGTATGTGGTGTTCTGTACGCCACAAGGCCAGTGAGCACTAGGAAAGAGGAAATCTTCTACATGTATGACACAAGTACTGGCCGAGAAGGTAGTGTTAGTATCATTATGGATAAAAAGTTAGAATCAATCCAGAGTATTGATTATAACCCCACAGATCAGAGACTGTATGTTTACAATGATGGTTACCTTGCAAGATATGATGTGACCTTTCAGCCTTAACATCTCAGTGACATAAGCATACGATAAAACTGGCAGCAACTAAAATGAGAGATCCGATACACCTTTAGACAATGCTATTGCCAGTTTAGAGTTCATTTGGTCTGATGTACTGTATCTGTGGTTATTATATATATTAATTATACTCTTTAAAGGAATTGCCCGCTCAGTAGTATTGCTGGCTGCAGTGTTTGGCAGTACTGGGTTCTGTAGGTTTTGATTAGTGTTTATTGGTGATCAGCGTACCACTGTTTCAATATCTTACCTTCATATGTCAGAAAGCAGGCTGAAATACAGAGCTCTACAATGATGAAGAAAGCAGTTCATGTAGCTCATTTTCTTCTGTTATCTATGCAATCATTTCTGTGTCCTCTGATAATAACAATCAATACATATGCAAATGATTGCTTTTGTTTAAATAAAAACAATATTTCAAAGAATCTCAGCTGTGCCATAGAGCCATGTAAAGCTGTTTGTGACAAGTAGGTAACCTCTGGGATGCAATGGGAAGCCAGGGCACCAAATGTTTGAAACAGGATCATTGCACTCACTTGGGCTCCGTGTGTTTAAATAGTTCTGGGAACAACGCAAAGGTGTGAATCAGTATGTCAACAAGTACATAAGAGGAGCTTTATATTCCCCCACAGAAATATGTTAGCTGGTTAGGGTAACATTTCTCCACCAAGCTGAGATGTTACTCGAGACATCAGAGGCTGATGAACTGATGACATGTTTTGAAGCCAGGTGCTGCCACTTATCAGGTATCAGCATCTGTTTCTTGGAAACCTGTGAAATGAATTTGAAAGCTATGGAGGCATTGGTGCAGTAATCTGATCAGTCAGCATGGGCAGGGCTGCTATGTGAATAATCCGTAACAGCCCAAGTAAGGATTTGGCTGAGAAAGGAAGAAGAAAATACCACAAAAATATTTTTTCCCTCTACATCTCTGTGTGTGTCACAGAAAGTGAGCAACTCTCCACTTATTATTAAGAAATGCCATCAGCATGGACCTTGAGGCTCCTCAGCTCACCACTGTTTAGGGAGGCAGCTGATGTTAGCACGTATGTGACCGATTCTGGTGAATTGACTGTGATTCTCAAGTCCTTCCTGGGGACAGGTCCTTGTGGTCTAGCTGCCTCCCCTTCGGAAACAGCAGCTGGCCTGGACTGGAGGCTTCCATGGTGGAGGTGGGGATGCCGTGGCTGCCCACCATGCTCGGTTGTGGTGTAGCCCAGACCTGGTGTGACCTGGCACCGGGCTCCAGCCGGACCTCACTGGGGTGGCCCAGAGGTGGGAAGATAGTGACAGCAGCCATCTCTTCAGGGTACCACACAACGTCAGTGCAGAGACGATAAATCACAATTGGGTTAGACCTTGGTAGCTCAGTACCAGAAGGAAAGCAGAAACGCCCTTGCATTTACAAAACCTTAAAGTACCGTGTGTGGGGGGGCTGGGTCAGGATGTTCTGGTCCTGGCAAGGCTGAGTTTGTCTTTTGATTTTTGTCCTGTGCTAATGTGTCTCAGGTAGCTGGTGCCAGGGTGCAGTGTGGGCTCCCCTGGGGTCTATCAGGGCAGGGCCTGGCAGCCTGTCCTGTCCCACCACCCCAGCCAGGAGCAGGGCAGGCGGGGGGCACCAGGGCAGGCCTGGCCCCGGCATCGGGCACCTCCCTGGGGACGGGGACAGGCGGAGGCCAGGCTGGGACGTGGGCCCACGGCTGGTCCTGGCTCAGTGGGGCCCATGGCTGGGCAGGGCAGGGATGCGGGGAGCTGGAGACCGGCCCTGCTGTGGCATCGCTGGGGCAGGGGCTGACAGCCCTGGGGGGCTGAAATGGGGTCCTAGGACACAGGCAGGGTGGGGGGAGCCCTCGGGGGGTGGGCAGGGTGGGCAGTGGGGCACCTAAGTGTCCCTGGTGCCCTGGCAGCTGGCAGTGCTTCTGTTAACGTTATAAGAGGCTTTGCAGAGTTGTAGAAAGACCGTTGTCCTTTTAAAAACAGAAAAATAGAGGCATGAAATGACTATATTTCAGCTCCTTGGCCTATTGATTTGGCATCTCCCCGTGGAGGTTTTGGGGTATATAAACAATATTGAACATAAACAGTACCTGCCGCAGAGCCCGGAGGAGAGGACATCTGTCTGCATGGTGACGCAGGGAACTGCAGTACAGGGACTTCGATGTAATTTCGTTGATGAGTGGTTTTCACACCACCTAACTCGAGGCACCTGAGGCAGGAGACTGCTCTGCTCTGTGCAATGATTGCACACAGGGAGAGAGGGACCTTCTGCAAAGGAGCACTTCAAGAAGAAGGAGTAATACATCTTTTCACTTCTTCCCTTAGACTTGTCCTTTCAGGCCTTGGATGAAGGTGGTTCAGTACTGCTGGCTGTTAAAATTGAAGCGTGTTCTTGAGCTGGCCATGGCACACAGCCTTGGGCAGGCTTCACTCAGCGTTCCTGTTGCCCCCTCTCCTGTAGCTGGTGCTACCTCTGCTTTGTTTGGGGGGTGTTTCCTCCCCTCCTTCCTCCTTGGGCATGGAGAAGACCTCACCCCCATGTGCCCCAGCATGGGCTGTTACTGGTTTGGTGGCTCCACACCATTTCTTACCATGGCTTTTTCCTGCAGTGACGTAAGTTTCACTCTGACCCTTTTCACCCAGACTTTCCTGACACCCACCGACCTCGTTCCCCCTGTCTGTTCAAACTACAGTGACAGATTCATCCTCTTTTGCCTTTTGCAGTCGTTCTTGGTCCCACCCTCTCTTTAACAAGTTAGATACAAGTTCTTTATTCTTTGGTCTAGGACTTGCACGTCCTTCCCTCCCAGAAATCATGTTACCTGAGCCTCCCTGCTTTGCTGCCTGATGCCAGCCTCCTTCATCCTCCCATTCCCTTGTCACACACCTTTCCCTTTATCCCACACTGACACTTTTCTCTGGGATGTCCTCTCCAAATGGATCTATCAGCTTCCTTGGGCTCTTCCAAATATCTCATGAATTTCTCTGTGAAGCTCCTGATAAATTGCCAACTGACTAAAGCTAACTTTTTGCCTTCGGTAGGCAAGTGGTATTTATTTGCATCATGTATTCAATTAGCTGGCACATGAGAGCATAAAGCTGGCACATATAAACTCTCTTATTCATTCCCGTATGTCACTCCCTCACTGTCTGTTTACATCCACTTGTTGTATCTTGTCTTAAACGTGGATTTTATGTTCCTCAAGGGAAATACCTGTCTTCTAGTTTGGGGTAGTACAGCGCCTAGCACAATGCGCTGCTACCTTCCTCCTCTCTCCTAGATACTTCTGAGCAACAAACAATAAAGAGCAGCAAGAGCTGGCCAGGGATTGTTGCATGCATCTGTGTTTTTGTCTGAATTTTCATGCATGCTGCTACGTGTGCTGCATATAAATTGGCTTTGAAAAGTAGGCAAACAATATGCTTCCAGACAACTGTGTAAACATTCTGTTGGAAACTGTTTCAGTAGCTGTGTGCATATAATGTAGTTACAATACATCCCTAAATTTGTACCATGAGGGGTAGGATCACTTTTCCTCCTGTAAATATTTGATTTCTTTCCTTTCTTTCTTTGCGTTTTTGTGACTGCACAACAGTTGCTCCCTGAAAGGCAGAGACCAGTGGCACAAGTGTGCACCACACACAGAGCCCGCAGCCATGATCTTTTTCATACTGCCAAACAACCTGTGATTTTTCAGGACTAGTTGTTCTCCTTCTAATAGGACAAAATGCCTGCTTTGTAGCTAAGCTGCGTTTGGAAAAATGAGAATTAAGGATTCGCAACATTATGGTTTGTAAAAGAGAGCGCATGTGAGGGCGAACGTGTGTGTCTAGGAGGAATCCTGTCTTCCCCTCTGCTAGTTGGGTTGCTGCCAGTTTGCAAGCTGTTAGCCATGTATGGGGAAGCAAATGAAGTGAGGGAAGCTGCATGGGCAACTGTTCTTTCAAGTCTTCAGGGAATGGCTCCTGCCACTGGCCTACATAGTCCAGGCCAGTTGGGCTGTACTTGGCCTTAGGCCATGGGTGAGGGCAAATCTAGCTTTAAACCATTGCTCTTCCTCAGCAATGAGTCTGGAAAGTAGTAGCCCAATCCCCAATGCAGCAGGTCCCAAACTTCTTTATCTGCTACAGGAATTTATAGAATCATAGAATCATTTAGGTTGGAAAAGACCTTTAAGATCATCCAGTCCAAACATTAACCTAACATTACCAAGTCCACACTAAACCAATTAAGGGTAGACTAGACTAAACCATGTCCCAAAGTGCCATGTCTACCTGTTTTTTGAACACTTCCATGGATGGCGACTCCACCACCTCTCTGGGCAGCCTGTTCCAATGCTTGACTACCCTTTCCGTGGAGAAATTTTTCCTAATATCTAATCTAAACCTCGCCTGGCGCAACTTGAGGCCATTTCCTATCTGCTCCTAGGGAGCAGTGGGACACAGCCATATCCCACATGCATCTCTTTGCCTTTGGTACATGTATTATGCTGGAGTGGGAAAGGGATGGACTATACTGCTGTACAGCTGGTGGATCCACTGACGGCAGAAGGTGTCACTAGAATAAGACATCTGAGTGCGCTGCTTTTGGCTGGGGCTGTGCAGAAGAGTGGCAGAATCCTAGACAGAGATCCCAGGAGATCTCCTTGTCCACCCCTCTGCTTGAAGGCAGAATCATATATGTCTGAACTGCCCTTGACAGCTGCTTGCGTAATTTGTTCTTTAAAATATCTAATGATGGAGATTTCACAGTCTCCCTAAGTGACCTCTTTGGGCACTTAACTACCCTCAAACCTAGGAAATTTTTCATAAACCTTCCCTGCTGCAAATTAAGTGGATTTAAGAAGATAAGCATGACTGTGTTGCTGAGACTAAAGGCTCAGTTGCCCCAGCGTCCTGTACATAACAGCGGCCAATAGCAGAGGCTTCAGAAAAGTGTATAGGAGCAGCGGAAGGATGCAGTGATAATCCTGCCACTGGACTTCCTTAGCTTGAAGTTTGGGAATGTTTTCTTGGTCTGTCTGCAACAGATTCAAAGCACAGTTAACTCTCATCTGTGTAAGAACCATTTACATAGTGGAAAATGCTTTTCATATATCTATGACATTTTGTCTTTTCTGGATAAAGAAAGGCCAGTTTCCCACCCATTCCTCTAGATCATGTTTTGTAAACCTTGTAAAGTTTGTTTAGATCTCTCCTTTTAGTTGACCTACAACTCTTGTCATCATCGAGGAGAAGGGACCAGTTACCTCTAAATCTCATGTATAGTACTTTGAACTGGCACCATCTTTTTTATTGCTGATGGGGTTGGGCCCCACCTGGTTTGAAGGGAAAGAACTAAGGAGCCAGGAAGAGAAGAAACAAGGAGGCGGCTAACACCCTAGCCCAAGCAACTTCCCTGAACATGGAGAGTCCCAAGGTCTGCCTCTTGCACCTATGTTCATGAATGGTGTGCATGAGATATACATGAGCCATCTAAGGTACAGGAGCCAGCCCTGGGACTCCTTCATCAGAGAGGCACAGAACTGGGTTGTCATTATCCCTCAGGCATTCCTGCCTGCATAGTAAAACAGTTTTCAGAGGAGGGATGGAGAATTTGCACCCAAAGCTGACACACCAGCCCCTGTATTATTCCCTGCTGGTGCTGTAATGTGAGTTGAGGGCTATATTGATTTGTGCATAGTTTGGCTCTGACTCTTAGTGTTGCAATGGCAACTAACTAGGAGGTTTCAGTCTTTGGCATTTCCTTCTGGCTGGCTCTGTGTGTTGGTTGTTCTGCATCTTCCTCTTAGAAGCTCAGGTCTCTTACCAGATTGCACAGGGAACTGAGGATATGCCTGTGCCCTGTGGTGCAACTCCTTGCAGTGACGCTTGAGTGTTGGCCCTAAGCCTAGGTGATGGAAAGCTGCCAGTGCCTCTTGGACCAAGGGCAGAAATCTTTTTGCCTTCTTTCATCTGGCAGTATAGACAGCTTCTTTAAGCCGAAGAACAGGATAGCTGTTTTAGCACGATGCTAACATGAGCATTTGTTTAGCAGGCTATGCTAATGTGACTAAGTTGTTTCCAGAGCTCAAGCACGGTGCCACAGAAATGCCCCAGCTTGTTTAGAAATACCTGACTAAGCCCTCTGTGCAGGGTGGTGTAGGTACATCAACAGGCACTTTCCTCAGTGCTGGGTATTCTGCAACTGGATGTGGGAATGCTTTGTGGCTCTACCTAGTGAGCCATAGCTTTGTTAACCTATTGGGTTCTTGGCTAATTTTACATGCATCTGTGCGACTCAACTAATTAGCTCCTGATCTGTAATCAGGGTGGGCCAAGGAAGGCTTTGGAAAGACTGAGGCGATGGAGGATTGCTGCCATTGCCTGTGCAATGGAAGATCATTGTTTGAAAGACTGTCATGAAAGAATTCAGATTCTTGATATTTACGTGGGAAGCACATACATAAGCTGCACAAATCATTGCCATCTGTATTATGAACAGACCCCAGAGAATTAACCTGTTCTATTAGTTGCCTGTGCTGGAAATACTGTTTATGTTAGCAAAGCTGAGGTACAAATCCTCCTTATGCATAATGCAGGAACATTTTATACATTTGACAGGAAAGCAATTTGAAACATTTTGAATGGAAACATTCTCTGCTGAATCATTTTATTGTGATGAAAAATACCCCCAAGAAACAGTGATGTAAAAGATGCTTGGTCTTTGGAACTCAGGAAAGTTTGGAATGATCAAATGTACCTTGATTTAACATTTTCTGCATCTCCCTTTTTGGTGTGTTTTAAAGGGGGAAGATATTAATTTGGCTTTTTAAATGAGAATAATAATGGTTAGCTCTTCATATAGTGTCTTTTATCTGTGGGCCACAGAGTCTTTCAGTAACAGTAATTTAGCATGGAAACCTCAATGTGAAGAAGGGGAAGATACAATACTCCTCCTCATACTCATGCTAAATTCCATGCCTTTATGAATGGGGAAGGAGAAAAAGTCAACTGGAAGTTGTGAAAGATCTCTTTATCTGCAAAGCACTTCTTTTATGGCTTCCCTCCCCTTTAGGAATGTGTAGCTTTGCAGAATGGGGGACAGTCAGGTTTCTGTAGGTCAGACGAAGTGCATACATCTGGGCTTTTGTCTCTGTGCTGACTACTGGGGTCTTTTCCCTTCGAGCAACCTGACTCCCTCAGAAACTCCGAGGTGCAATCTGTGCAGTTTCACACTATGCCCTACCATGCAGGACAGGAACCAGGATGGGAATTGGTACTGCTTCTGGCATTGCCAGCTCCTTCAGGGATTTCTTAGTGCAAATCTTTGGGAACCGGATTATGTTTTGGAAGTGATTCTTTGATGTCTTCTTATTGAGGGCCTGGGGGCTTTAACTGTGTGTCTGTTCGCTGTGGGAGATGGGAAGTATTTTCTCTTTTCCCTGTCTCAGACTAATTTTTGCTTTTCCCTTTGTATTGGCAGTAAGAGAAGTGGCCCAGAGAGATTCAGAGGTGTGTCTGCAAGGCACAGAATCGGGCTCAAGGAGGATGGCAATTATTTTTCTTATTCTGATCTTCTGGAGTGATGTCCAGAATGTGGGGTGGTGGTCACAGTATAACAACCTCAAGATGCAAGAATGATATCTGTTGATTTTAGTTTTATCTGATGTTAACTCTTCATGTTTCCATATAGAGAAATATGATCAAGGAACTTCTTTCTGTTGCAAAGCAGCGTGCCTAAAAGCATTTTAACATAGTTAGATTAATAAATCAATGGCTTTTTAAGTGCAGCTGTTCACCTCCTGGAAATGGAATTGTGGATTCATAAGCAGATCACAAAAATGCATCTTTGCAACCCTCAGAAAAATAACTAACACTGCCTATATTGTAAGGGAAATAGGTCTGAGTCCAAGTGGCACAGACTGACACTAGTCCATTGTCCTGGTTTCGGCTGGGATAGAGTTAATTTTCTTCCTAACAGCAGGCATAGTGCTGTGTTTTGGATTTAGTAGGAGAAGAATGTTGATAACAGGCTGATGTTTTTAGTTGTTGCTGAGTACTGCTTATGCTAGTCAAGGACTTTTTCAGCTTCCCATGCTCTGCCAGGCGCACAAGAAACTGGGAGGGGGCACAGCCAGAATAGTTGATCCAAACTGACCAAAGGGCTATTCCATACCATATGACGTCATGCTCAGTATATAAACTGGGGGGGTTGGCCGGGGAGCAGCGATCGCTGCTCGGGAACTGTCTGGGTATCGGTCGGCGGGTGGTGAGCAATTGCATTGTGCATCACTTGCTTCGTGTATCATTATTATTATTATCATTATTATACTGTTACTATTAGCATTACTATTTTACTTTATTTCAATTATTAAACTGTTCTTATCTCAGCCCAGGAGTGTTTCTCACTCTTACTCCTCCAATTCTCTCCCCCATCCCATCGGGGTAGGGGGAGTGAGCGAGCGGCTGCGTGGTGCTTAGTTGCTGGCTGGGGCTAAACCACGACAGTCCTTTTTGGCGCCCAACGTGGGGCTTGAGATAACAACAGATTAATCAGAGTGTATTAAGGAGTCTGTTAACAGTTGCCGGTCACGATATTAGTTCTTCTGATCTGCACCATGTTCTTTTTTTTGCAGCACGCGTTAAAGCTTGCTGTCAGTTTGTGTAGTGTGCTATGCTCTGCAGTGATTCATGATCTTTTGCTTGGGAGGCTCCTTATCAAAACCCTGACCTTGAGCATTCTTTGGTATTTGGGTTTCATACAGAAGTCACTACTGTACTTCGGGTACTACCTCATAGAGAGAGTTAGCAATTATACTTCTTACTCTGAGAGGCTTGTTGTGGAGGAAATACAGAATGGCACCTTTGCTGCTTTCTTCTATGATGTTTCCTCCTTCATTACAACAACTTTCCTGTATCTTGAACACCCCTGGGCAGTTAAGATACTTCTATTGATAATTCTTGGGAATGTTGTTTCCATTTTGATAAAGGTCAGTAAGCAGTTTAAAAATACCATCCAGAGATCTACCCCAAGGCTGGATAGTTATGAGTGGCAGGGTGTGTGGGATCGTATGCGCAAGTACCTAGGGCAGTGGGGACCTCCAGTGTTTTGGAACTTCACCCCTGAACAAGTGCAGAATCCTGAAGAATTAGTAAAGTATTTGGAAGAAGTATGTTGTCACCCTGGTAGCTCCAGAGAGACACAAATCATTGCAACATGCTGGGGACTGGCCCATGCCTATCGAGCCGTGGTCAACGCTAATCAGTACCCTCAAAAGAAAGAGAAGGTCTCTGGATCTGATAACAAAACAACAAGCACTGTGGCTACTCAAACCCCCACTACAGGCCCTGCGGCTACTCCAACCCCCACTACAGGCCTTGCAGCTACTCAAACCCCTGCCCCAGGCACTGTGGCTACTCCAGCCACAGCCATGAGCACTGCGGCTACTCAAACCCCAGTGACAGACACTGTGGCTAAACCAGAGAACCAACCTGCGCCGGTATCAGTTGCCCCTATACAGAAGAAAAAATACACGAGGAAATCAGTTCGTTTAGTAAGGGATGAAGATGAACCAGGGCCATCACGAGAACCAGAGGAGGAAGAACCCATAAATGAGATGGTGACCACCCGATCCCTATCCCTGAGTGAGCTGCGAGATATGCGAAAAGATTTTGGTCGTCATCCAGGCGAGCACATCATCACCTGGCTGCTCCGATGCTGGGATAACGGGGCCAGTAGCCTGGATTTAGAGGGTAGGGAAGCCAAGCAGCTGGGATCCCTTTCCAGGGAAGGGGGCATTGACAAAGCAATTGGAAAAGGGGCAAAACCGCTCAGCCTCTGGAGGCGACTTCTGTCAAGCGTGAAGGAAAGGTATCCCTTCAAGGAGGATGTTTTATACCGCCCAAGCAAATGGACCACCGTAGAGAAAGGTATCCAGTACCTGAGGGAATTAGGCGTGCTGGAGGTGATTTACAGTGACCTGAATGATGAGCGGTTAACCAAAGACCCAGATGAAGTCAGGTGCACACAATCCATGTGGCGGAAGGTGGTACGGAGCACACCAGCATCGTATTCCAACTCGTTGGCAATACTAGCCTGGAAAGACGACGAGGCACCAACGGTGGATGAAGTGGCTAGACAACTCTGGGACTACGAAGAAAAGCTCTCTTCCTCCCTACGGGCCTGTGTCTCGGCTGTGGAAAAACTGTCTGAAAAAATATGCCAAGAGTTCCAACAACTCAGAGAGGATCTGTCCTACTCCCCACCTGCACGGACCAGTGTCTCAGCCATTAGGAGTCAACGTCCCTATGCTCAAGAGAGAGGATATAGAGGATACACACCACGGGGCACCCTGTGGTTTTACCTGCGTGATTATGGAGAGGACATGAGAAAGTGGGATGGAAAACCCACCTCAACCTTAGAGGCACGGGTGCGTGAATTGCAAGGAAAAACTATTAGAAAAGGCGGTTCTCCCAGGAAAATTGCAGCTCCAGTTTCCAGTGAGCAGTTCCCAAGACAGAGTAAGAGGGCTAATTTTACTTCCGACCTTGATCAGGGAACTTTTGATTCACATTTACAGGAAGTGAACAACGAATACTGTGACCAGTGTTAGAGGGGCCCTGCCTCCAGCCAGGTGGAGGAAAGGGACAACCGGGTTTACTGGACTGTGTGGATTCGATGGCCTGGAACGTCAGACCCACAGGAGTATAAGGCTCTAGTGGACACTGGTGCACAGTGCACGCTAATGCCATCAAACTATAGAGGGGCAGAACCCATTTGTATTTCTGGAGTGACAGGGGGATCCCAACAGCTCACTGTACTGGAAGCTGAAGTGAGCCTAACTGGGAATGAGTGGCAAAAGCACCCCATTGTGACTGGCCCAGATGCTCCGTGCATCCTTGGCATAGACTACCTCAGGAGAGGGTATTTCAAGGACCCAAAAGGGTACCGGTGGGCTTTTGGTATAGCTGCTTTGGAGACAGAGGAAATTAAACAGTTGTCCACCTTGCCCGGTCTCTCAGAGGACCCTTCAATTGTAGGGTTGCTGAAGGTTGAGGAACAACAGGTGCCGATTGCTACCACAACTGTGCACAGGCGGCAATATCGCACCAACCGAGACTCCCTGATTCCCATCCATAACCTGATTCGTCGACTGGAGAGCCAGGGAGTGATCAGCAAGACTCGCTCACCCTTTAACAGTCCCATATGGCCAGTGCGAAAGTCTAATGGGGAGTGGAGACTAACAGTGGACTATCGTGGCCTGAACGAAGTTACACCGCCGCTGAGTGCTGCCGTGCCAGACATGCTAGAACTTCAATATGAACTGGAGTCAAAGGCAGCTAAGTGGTATGCCACAATTGATATTGCTAATGCATTTTTCTCCATCCCTTTGGCAGCAGAGTGCAGACCCCAGTTTGCTTTTACCTGGAGGGATGTTCAGTACACCTGGAACCGACTGCCCCAGGGGTGGAAGCACAGCCCCACCATTTGCCATGGAGTGATCCAGACAGCACTGGAACAGGGTGAAGCTCCAGAACATCTGCAGTACATTGATGACATCATTGTGTGGGGCAATACAGCAGAAGAAGTTTTTGAGAAGGGAAAGAAAATAGTCCAAATCCTTCTGAAGGCTGGTTTTGCCATAAAACAGAGTAAGGTCAAGGGGCCTGCACAGGAGATCCAGTTTTTAGGAATAAAATGGCAAGATGGACGTCGTCAGATCCCAATGGATGTGATCAACAAAATAACAGCTATGTCCCCACCAACTAGCAAAAAGGAAACACAAGCTTTCTTAGGCGTTGTGGGGTTTTGGAGAATGCATATTCCAAATTACAGCCAGATCGTAAGCCCTCTCTATCAAGTGACCCGGAAGAAGAACGAATTCAAATGGGGCCCTGAGCAACAACAAGCCTTTGAACAAATTAAACGTGAGATAGTTCATGCAGTAGCCCTTGGGCCAGTCCGGGCAGGGCAGGATATTAAAAATGTGCTCTACACCGCAGCCGGGGAGAATGGCCCTACCTGGAGCCTCTGGCAGAAAGCACCGGGGGAGACTCGAGGTCGACCCCTAGGGTTTTGGAGTCGGGGATACAGAGGATCCGAAGCCCGCTACACTCCAACTGAGAAAGAGATACTGGCAGCATATGAAGGGGTTCGAGCTGCTTCAGAAGTGGTTGGTACTGAAGCACAGCTCCTGCTGGCACCCCGACTGCCGGTGTTGGGCTGGATGTTCAAAGGGAGGGTCCCCTCTACACATCATGCAACTGATGCTACATGGAGTAAGTGGGTTGCATTGATCACACAACGGGCTCGAATAGGAAACCCCAGTCGCCCAGGAATCCTGGAAGTGATCATGGACTGGCCAGAAGGAAAAAACATTAGAATATCACCAGAGGAGGAGGTGACACGTGCTGAAGAGGCCCCACTGTATAATAAATTGCCAGAAAATGAAAAGCAATATGCCCTGTTCACTGATGGGTCCTGTCGTCTCGTGGGAAAGCATCGGAGGTGGAAAGCTGCTGTATGGAGTCCTATACGACAAGTCGCAGAAACTGCTGAAGGAGAAGGGGAGTCGAGTCAGTTTGCAGAGGTGAAAGCCATCCAGCTGGCTTTAGATATTGCTGAAAGAGAAAAGTGGCCAGTCCTTTATCTCTCTACTGACTCATGGATGGTGGCAAATGCCCTGTGGGGGTGGCTGCAGCAATGGAAGCAGAGCAACTGGCAGCGCAGAGGCAAACCAATCTGGGCTGCCGCATTGTGGCAAGATATTGCTGCCCGGGTAGAGAACCTGGTTGTAAAAGTTCGTCATGTAGATGCTCATGTACCTAAGAGTCGGGCCACTGAAGAACATCAAAACAACCAGCAAGTAGATCAGGCTGCTAAGATTGAAGTGGCTCAGGTGGATTTGGACTGGCAACATAAGGGTGAATTATTTATAGCTCGGTGGGCCCATGATGCCTCAGGCCATCAAGGAAGGGATGCAACGTATAAATGGGCTCGTGATCGAGGGGTGGACTTAACTATGGACAGTATTGCACAGGTTATTCATGAGTGTGAAACATGCGCTGCAATCAAGCAAGCCAAGCAGTTCAAGCCCCTTGGGTATAGTGAACGATGGCTAAAATATAAATATGGGGAGGCCTGGCAGATTGATTACATCACGCTCCCACAGACCCGCCAGGGCAAGCGCTATGTGCTCACCATGGTGGAAGCAACCACTGGATGGCTGGAAACATATCCCGTGCCCCATGCCACCGCCCGGAACACCATCCTGGGCCTTGAAAAGCAAGTCCTGTGGCGACATGGCACCCCAGAAAGAATTGAGTCAGACAACGGGACTCATTTCCGAAACAACCTCATAGACACCTGGGCCAAAGAGCACGGCATTGAGTGGGTATATCACATCCCTTACCATGCACCAGCCTCCGGGAAAATTGAGCGATACAATGGATTGTTAAAGACTACCCTGAGAGCAATGGGTGGTGGGACGTTTAAACATTGGGATACGCATTTAGCAAAAGCCACCTGGTTAGTCAACACCAGGGGATCTGCCAATCGAGCTGGCCCTGCCCAATCAAAACTTTTACGTACTGTAGAAGGAGATAAAGTTCCTGTAGTGCACATGAAAAATATGCTGGGGAAGACAGTCTGGGTTACTTCCCCCTCTGGCAAAGGCAAACCCATTCGTGGGATTGCTTTTGCTCAAGGACCTGGGTGCACTTGGTGGGTGATGCGAAAGGATGGGGAAGCCCAATGTGTACCTCAAGGGAATTTGATTTTGGGTGAAAATAGCCAATGAACTGAATTGTATAATATTAATTGCTTTATAATACTGTATGTTATCTCTTAACTGTATGTTATCTCTTAACTGCATGTTAATATAATAATATAGTAGGTTAATATTAAGTATATAATACTATATATTATGATTGCTATATGCCGCATCAATGGTATTGCAGTAAGAATTGCCCAGCCTAAGGAAAATGAACTTTGATGAAACCATGTTGGAATGAGAACTGACTTCAGCATGCAACAGTCCAACACTGCACACCACCTGTCCTGCTCTGAAAGACTGTGATGACAGATGGAACCCAAAGTCATGGGCTAAATGAACTCAATGGACATTTTAGAGGGATGGGCCATAGACGAAGGGAATGATATCTGTGTGTATATCAAGATAGGGAAAGGGGTGGTGATTAATTGGAACACATTGGAAAGGGGAGGGCCTGTGCATGACGTAGATGGTATAGAATAAGGGGTGGATACTGTCCTGGTTTCGGCTGGGATAGAGTTAATTTTCTTCCTAACAGCAGGCATAGTGCTGTGTTTTGGATTTAGTAGGAGAAGAATGTTGATAACAGGCTGATGTTTTTAGTTGTTGCTGAGTACTGCTTATGCTAGTCAAGGACTTTTTCAGCTTCCCATGCTCTGCCAGGCGCACAAGAAACTGGGAGGGGGCACAGCCAGAATAGTTGATCCAAACTGACCAAAGGGCTATTCCATACCATATGACGTCATGCTCAGTATATAAACTGGGGGGGTTGGCCGGGGAGCAGCGATCGCTGCTCGGGAACTGTCTGGGTATCGGTCGGCGGGTGGTGAGCAATTGCATTGTGCATCACTTGCTTCGTGTATCATTATTATTATTATCATTATTATACTGTTACTATTAGCATTACTATTTTCCTTTATTTCAATTATTAAACTGTTCTTATCTCAGCCCAGGAGTGTTTCTCACTCTTACTCCTCCAATTCTCTCCCCCATCCCATCGGGGTAGGGGGAGTGAGCGAGCGGCTGCGTGGTGCTTAGTTGCTGGCTGGGGCTAAACCACGACATCCATACTGGTGAGAATTTCAGTTCTTTTATAGCTAAGTCTTGAGGAAATCTGGTTAGAGATGTTCAGAGCAGAGCCAGGGAGTGAGGAAACACCATGTGGATGATCAGCAGTCCAGCATGGTTCCTCATCCACCATTATTTAGCAGTATAGATCTTCTCTTAGTGCATAGCTTCAGCTTCCAGCACAGGGATTTCTAAGACTCACAGACAGGTCATAGGTATACTTTTTCCCAGCTTGAGAAACTGAGTTCCATACGAAATATATCTGGAAAACATGAGCTAGAAGTTTTTCCACTGCCAGCCTATGGTGGTGTTTTGGACAGGGTGTCCTAAGTAGTGTGTCCAAACTAGTCTGAAGATATTAACGGGATAAAAGTGGAAGCTGTAAATACAGGGATGTTACTAAAATGGAAAGAAGGGGTTTGAATGGCTTGGCTTTGAAAGGATTTTGGGGTGAACAAATAACAAGGACAGACCGCAAGGTTTCTGGACTCATAGTCTTCAAAAGAAATAGTGCTTGACCAAAATTTCCTGGCACTTAAATACTTTATTAAGTAAGCTTTTAGCACATTTTCCTTTAAATAAATAGTGTGTGTTTACAGCTTGTAAAATATGTTCACAATGAACCTTTGGCCAAGAATTATTTTGTACCCATAAATCACACAAGTTTATTTCATACAGTGAAAAATGATGTTAATCTAACAATGCACTGAACAGGGTTTAGTGGTAGCACCTGTGGAGCATTCCCAGGAGTTAATCCTTCATGTATCTTGGTGAGGAATTATTAGTAGTCTGCAACAGAGTGAAAACCATCCTGCATTAGCCCACATTGTAAAAAACCTGCTACTTTTGGGAAGAAAACACAAGATAGATGTTACCATAGGTACTAGTGGCTGTATTGACAAGGTCTCGGTTTTACTGCTGAAATAGGGTGCTCCAAAGAGCACCACTTAGTTTTAGACTTTGCAGACACGATCAGCAGAAAAGTGGTTAATGTGCTGAGAGCTGAAAAAGAGATGATGGTTAAATGGAGCAAAATTTGCCATTTTGTACCTGACTCTTCATAACCCTGCCTTCGTTTGCAGCTGTATTGTGTCATCAAACCATATGCAATCCATGGGGTTTCAGCTGTGTGACTCCCATTAACTTTAATCAGAGTCAGGAGAATAAACTGCTGAGCAAAGCACTCTGAAAATGAACCCCTCCATTCTTAACAATTATATTACTCTGCTTTGTGCGGTGGGGAATCTTTAGGTGGCAGAGCTGAATGCTCCATCATTTCAATACCTGCTCTTTGTGCATAATGGAATGAGCACTCTCTGCAGCCTGCTCCCTGCTACGGTCGACGACTGATTTCACTACGCAAATGACCAAATGATTGACCAGCATTTCTCTACATGAAACAGATAAAAATCTTTCAGGGAGATATCAGTCATGTTCTGTGCATGTGAGTGAGTTTATACAGGATGGAAAGGCTGTTTAGGAAAATTTAGTGTTTTCGTCCTTCAACGAAAATTGTTGCCAGGATACTGTCAAGTCATACAGGATGTGCTGCGACTGTGGCAGTTCTACTGTTAAAGAGATGAACAAATATCAGCAGTCAGAACCAGTACCACATATTTAAGGCTAGAGCAGAGGTCCAGGTGCAAGGTCATATATCCCCACTGCCATATTTCCATGAACTATGGCAAGCATGCAAACCCCAGGATGGTCCATGCAAACAGCGCTACAGCAGTCATGCCTGTCAGATGCTGAAAATACTCATCCCTCATTAGTGTCAGTGACCGAGAGATATGGCTGCTCAGAAACCCAGATAGGCAGTGAGCACGTAGTGCTGGCATCTCGCCCTCCTACTATATATGTTCTTCCTGGCTTTTATGCCTAGGCTCAATTGTTCTGAGTAAATAATCGTTCTCGTTTACAAATCTGCATTCTGAATAATTTCTTCAGCATTTAAACACACCCCAACCTTTTACATGACCCTCAAAGTGCAGATAAAACCACTGAGATTTCCTGTGGGAACTTTAAAAAAACAATAACCACAAACTCCTCTGAAGGACAGATAAAAATGTGGTGAAAGTTTCATTAGCAACAAACTCTAGCCCTTTTAGTTGCACTAGCAGCCATATTTTTTGTTCAGCGGGACAGTTTTTGCACAGATGTCAAGTTTTGCTACTTGAGGAATGTGAAAATGAGAACAGAGTTTTCAATGCTTTCGGATCAGTAAGCATAATCAGGTCTCAAGACTACCCTTCCTTATCCAGATAAACAGTAATTCTTTACAATGATTTCTGAAGTGTACCATGTTCCCATTTACTTAGACACGCAGTGTTTATAGTGGGAACCATTGAAAAGCGTTGTCCTGCATTATCTGAGGGATTTTGAAGGAAATGAAGCAAATCTGCTTTACAATATATTGTTCCTGCAAGGAAGGATCTCACAGAATCTAATCTTTATTTCATTCAATTTTTAGTGTAGCCTGCACAACAGAGGCAGCTCTTCAGCATCATTTGTATGATAATAGCATTATTTTGTCCCAAATACGGTGCATATCTCAAGGACCTCCACAGTCACATCAGGGGGATTGTTCATTCCAGACAAGGGGGAGGCAATTGTGGGGGGAACAAGTCCAAACACAGTGTAGTGAAGTGAATTTCAAATATTACCATTAAATCGTTACATTACCTTTTTCGGCTGCCACCAAAAAGCCTTTTCAGCAAGAGGGACATTTGGCTTCCCATGGAATTTCTGCCAGACCAGAACAAACAGAGCTTTTCCAAGAGACTTAGACTCCTGAAAATCACCTGTCTGCCTAATCTTGGACTGTAATAGAGTTTTAGGCAGTCAATAAATGCTTAGCCTCAAAACAGAAGTCCTTTTCAGTATGCATGGGTAATTAAAGGTAAACTTCTGGAATTTTGAGGTGAAGTAGGAAGTCATTTAGACCTCAATGTAGTTCAGGTCTAGAGCTGTCTGAGGTTCTGTGCCTGGCCCCCACAGCCATTCCAGAGGGGTCTATGCTTCCTATCAGATAGCCATGATACCCCAGGGTATCTCGCATGGTCCTAAGTATCTATGTGAGAGCAACCAAAAACTAATTTATTAACAATATTAAGCATCTATAGGGCTGGGAGGGCTCTAAAGTCTGCAGAATGGAATGCTGTTTGAGATTTAGGTTAACATTTAGGGAGACTGGTTGCTTTTGTTCTTTCTCTGTGGATTATGCAGGGACCCCAGGGAAATTTGCCTCCTAATTTAGGCACTTCATTGGGAAGCCTAAAGCTGGCAATGTGAATCCCCCAAGTGCCAGTTAGAACACTGCCTGGGCTTCCACAAGTGAAACTAAATGCTGTCTATGACACTGCAAAGAGTAGTTTTGTTTTACCAGAGCAAATGATTTGGCATGGATGCTTTATAGAACTGAACCCACCTTTCTTTTTTGCAAAATGTTAGCGAATAGCTCATGACGTACTTGTTATGACTGGCTGTGTTTCATTCATGGTCCTCTCAGTGTGATGAGTCTGCTGTGAATATTCGAAGTTCACACTTGCTATTATACTGCAAAGCCACATGAATCAGATGGAACGGAATTTATTTTATGCATCTTAATCTACAAGATGTATTTACTCTAAGCTAGTTGTATAAGCACTATCCATAGAAAAAGTTAGACACTGTCCAACAGTGATTCACCCGCTCCTTAAGGAAAAACATGAAATAATAAAAATACGTAGGCTGGATTACACTCTGGAGTATTGTCGCATGTTAAGTGGATTAGATTAAACTTGTGGGGTTTAATTCTGTGGCCCACCCTGATATTGTTAGGGCCATTTGAAGTGCCTTAAGGTACACTGCCTTGCCTCTGTCTGGTGTAGTGAGGCACATTTCCATGTCATATGTGTCTCTTCTAGGGCATCTCAAATGGCCCTAGGTGCTTACAGTGTGTGCAACTGAATCCCTGAACGTGTGTGTCTTAGTTGGCATGGTCAATGAAACCAGAGATTTCTTTATCTGATCAGATGTATGTGTTTACTCGAGGCTGTGCTCAGTACCTTTCTAGATTCTGTTGGCTGTATTCACTTTGCCTCTTGGAGGAAGCCCACCTCATGTAGAGACCTGCATCCTGGACATCTACATGTAAGTATCTGAATTCCAGTGTTACATCTGGGGGGAATTAAGTTGGATGAGATGAATGTGAGCCAAGGGTTTTATTTCCAGTGACAAAAGAACAAGTAATAGAGTTTACAATTTGAGGGCTGAGACAAAAAATTGTCAGAAAAAAACCTAGCTCAACTCACATCAAACTGGAGTGTCTCTCTTTTTTGGGGGGGAGATGCAGGGGTCCAAAAATAAATATGATTTGCTCCATACTGGCATAACTAAAATGTGTAGTCAACTAACTCCACATGTTCCATATACGGTTGAATCCCCTTATTTTTAAACGAGGTCAATTTTGATATGAAAAAGCCTATTCAAAATAAAAAATGCAAAAGATTCCTTTTGAAAATGTGAAATGAAATGTGCCATTTTGAAAGTTTCATTCCTGTTTTTTCAGATGAAATGTCAAATAAATACAAATCAAATTTACAGTTTCTATCATGTGAAAACAACATGTTTTATCAAATCTATTATTCACCTATATTTTCAGGATAGGTCTATTTCTGATGTGTGAGAAGACAACTTATAAAACTAGCACAGTGAGAATTCAGTTATGAGAAGATGAAAATACATTCTCTGTGACTCTCAAAATTGTAAAAGAATGACTGAAAATTTTGCTCCCACAATATTTGTGTTAAATAGGTTGGCTATATAATGATTTTTACTGAATAGACTATGAATGGAAACTAATTTTGGCTTCTAAAGAAATAATGTTGGACTATGTTTTTGCTTGGATTGAAAACAAAAAGAAAGCGAACTTGGCATATAAGATAAAGACAAGGTCTAGTTCTCCTACTTTATGTATATAACTTTAGTTTAAATTTTAAGCTGCTTGTTAAATGATCCTTCTAAAGTAATTACCTAAGTTTTTATAGGGGTGCCCCCTGTGTAGATATTTGGGAATGATAAGCATTTCTGGAAAAACTGAAAAGTTATGTACTCCATCTACATTTGGTCACTTGAGTCAGACACATAATCTCCCTGTCAAAGCCTTCACTTTTCCATATTTGCTGGGTAGAGACGGAAACACTTAATTTAGGAGGACTGCCTCATCATAAGCCTAATATTTAAAGCTTAAATTAGGGGCCAAGATGAGCAACCTGGATTCTGTTTTCACAGCTTAATGTCATTGTTTCCAGTCAACTGGTGAGCATTAGGGGTAGAAGGACTAAAGACACCTATATCATGTATGTTCCTATAATGGTAGCTGAGTCTTCTGTGATTCATGTAGTCCCTTTTTCTCCTTGTTCTAAAAAAACCCCAAACCAGTGGACGTGAAGCATTCATTTATGGGACCTTTTTTAGGGGAGCATTAGTAGCTCTGCAGGGTGCAGGTGACTTGTTTACATAAAGTGATGTTGCTGAGATCAGCAGGAAAAGAAACTGAAATGATGAGTTTCTGTTGATGTGTGTACATCAATGCTGGTTTTACTGCATGTACAGAGAGCATCTCTGCTGCACATGCTCACAGTACCCATGGCCTGCAGCACCCTTAAGACACCACTGATTTCTGGAGTGAGTTTCCTATATGACTTTGGACAAGTCATGCTTTAGTTTCCTCATCTGTAGGCTGGGGATTATATTGCTGGAATGAATGGAGGCTAAAATCACTGATGTTTGTAATTTGTGTTGATATTCTCCGAGGGGAGGCAGGCACAATAGAAGTGCAAATAAATTGTTGTGACTGTTTAGTATTTCAGTAAATGGAAAAGCTCTTCAAAGCGGAGTTCAGAGCAAGTACAATAGAGTGGAAAATTACATGTGCAGAGCTAAGAAAGACGAAGGAAAGACGCGAGGAAGCAATTTCATTGCAGTCATTCTAGTAATCAATGAGATGTGTACATTTATTTGCCAGTGTGGATTATAATATTAACAATAAGTCTCTCAAGAAGAACAATATTGGATTTGGGCAGGCAAGGCAAATTTGAAACATCAGAATAGTGCAGGTCCAATCTTGGTCGCAGAAGGCCAAACTGGTTTACACTTACCCCTTCATGCACCTTGTTTATAGTCAGAAAATGGAGCTATACCTTTCTCTGGGGAAGGGCAGATGAGCAGGCTTATGGCTTTCAGAGAGACCCATGCTTTCCTCATGGATCTGCCTACAGTGGGACCAGGCATTTGACAGCTCAGAGCAACAGGGAATGGTTGGAGTTTGGTGCTGGCTAAGCACAGGGTGGGCACACTGAGCTGAGACCACCTTTATGAGTGTGGGCAGAGGCCACATGGATCATGGAGCTTGTCATGACTGTTTCAGGTCTGCCTACCTCAGAGGGCTTTGTAGACACTGGAGGGATCAGCATACGTCTGCTGCGTGGGAAGGGGAAGGCAGCTCTTTCTTGGACCATGATGTAAGAAGTCATTGCCACTTGGTGAGGAGGAACTCCTCCAGTGACAGTATAGGAGGCACATCCTGAGAGTGAATTATGAGAACTAATTCCTTGTGGGCAAGTTATTCACATTTGTTGTCATTGTTATTCCTTTCCTTAAAACATGGACAGTATTTTTAATTCCCTAACAGGGATAAGCAGGGTGTTTGTAAGTGCATTTTGAGTATGAAGGCCTCCATGTACATGCCATGGGCTGTGACTGTGGAAATGGCCATTTGGCAGCTTATGGGAAATGAATTCTTTTTTAGCCTGGCTCCTAGAGGAACAGTTATCCCCCTATCAGCGTTGTCACCATAATGCTCTGCACTGTTGGTCACATCAGCAAAGATGTCAGGGCAGAATGAATGTGTATTATTCCTATGGGCATGTTCCCTCAAACTCAGCACTGATGCATATCATGAAGTCCTTGTCATGTTCCTGCTTATGCTATGTCATTTCTGTCCCTGAGCAAGTCTCCTAAATTCCCAGATTGTCTTTCTTACACTTCCAACAAGCAGTTAATTCCCTTACAGAGAAAGATGGTATTGAACTAGACACCAGATGTAGACTATCCTCTATTCTGGGAGGTGGATAGGAGGGTAAGCGACCATGAACTTAGAGGTTGCAGCTGGGTCTATATGAAGATCTCCTTCCTCGGTTCAAATACTCCTGAACTTTGACCTGCTAGGAGTGTTGTTTAGAAGCAATAACTGAAAGCTTAAGTCTTTCCTATATAAAATGCATCCCTGTAGGACAATATTTTGAACTGGGATAGGTTATATCATTTCTAGTGCAGTGGGAGGATGATGGTACACAGCAGGTCATGATATGCACTAATTTTTAATATCTGTATATCACACAAATGATAAGAGAGAGAGAGAAGCCCTGAGAGGAGAAAAGATGTGAAGAGGTAAAGAAAGGAAAAGATAAAGTGAATCCTAAAACTCTACAAGACTCATACCTGAAAGCTGTATGAAATGGGAGAGGAGGTTAGCTGTCCTGAAGAATGAGCACAGAAATAATCTGAGCTGTAATAATACAATATTACTTTATTTAAATAATCTGTTTGATTCTTTTTACTTTGTGGGATCTTTTTCTTGGAAACTGGGGTCCTTTTGACACTGAAGAAGTGTTAGCCCTCCTTAAAAAGCTGACCCTGCTACAAAAGGGACTGCTAAGAAAAATTGAAAACAGCCCCTTAACAATGGATGCTTCAGTTATACTGCGCAAGAGTTGGAAAAGCATGTCTCAGGACTTCCAGAGGGCTGCTGCATAGAGCTGAAAAGCGATTAAGGCTGGCAAATCACTGTATAGTTTTGCACTGCCAGTCTTGAGACTGCCTCAGTAATGGTGTGACTTACTCAATTCAATATAGCCTTGAAAAGGGACCTCTTGAGCTCAGAAATGCTGTTGTGTAGACCACTCATTTGCCTTGAGGGGATTGTCACAACATTTCCATGGCAATTGCTCTTGTAAGCTGAGAAACTTTCAGGAGGCTGCCATAATATAGACACTGGATAGTATGTACGGACTTGTGTGGGTATATGTGTGTGTGTGAGAGAAAGACTGTCTAATGGAAGATCTATCTGATCTACTAATGTAGCTGAACTAGCTGAGGTGTTTCTCTCAGTGCTGTAAAGATCTGGTTTTAGGCCAATTTCTGAGCTTCAAGTGGATAAATTTGCAGAAATCAGGATTGTTTTGTGAATTATTTGTCAGCAGAAAAAGAGGGCTAAATGCCTGAGATAATGTATTCATAATGCATAATTTGACTATTTTAGAAGCAATTTTGCTTTTGAAACCATCAGCATAAGCTTAGTGCAGACAAAAGGGAGGTCTTAGTACCCCCCCGAGCTCTCTTCCTTTCCCCTGCCACTGGGCATTGTACAACATTTTTCTTCTCACCTGAATCCTTTTTCCAAACCCCAATATACAGGTCATGTTAAAACCTTTCTGTTTCTTCTTATACAATATCAATAATATTGGTCCTCCACTCCCTCACCTGCAGTTATTTCCCATCTAGGCCCTTATCACCTCTCATTTCACAAACCACCACTGTGTTCAGCCACCTCGGGAAGATTTCTGAAAATTTCGTGTAAAAGAGGTGCTGGGTTGGAATTTGGGACCAATTTTTCAGCAAAACCTTAACCACGCTTCCAGTTTGCAGCCTTGCAGGTCAAACAGCAGCATTACTGGAATGTTGTAGGACTTGGCTTCTGCCCACCAATTGATCTTATCTGCAACCACCACCAGCTTGCGGCTCTAGAGAGGGGAGGCAGCATGGACATTGCTACGTCCTGAATATACCAACAAGGTCCTTGGGGCAGGCTCTTGCAGCAATACAAATGGAGCCTGGTCTAGTTCATGGCTGTGGCTTAGCTAAAAAGGTAGGGAAAAGAATGAAGTCTTGCCTGGTGGTGCTATCTGTTTCTATGGTGCTCTGTATGTACAATATATTTGTCACCTTATTGATGCTGTTTGCCATGTGCAAAGGCTATTGTCACCCGGCTATGGTTTATGGCATATCACCTGCCTTTTCTTTTGATCTGGTGACCTGTTGTATGTTTGGCAAGGAACAAAAAGCTGGGGTGTTTTGCTCTCTTTGAGAGACTTCTCTGCTATTATTTTCTTAGCTCTATGCTGGGTGCTTCTTTCCACTTCACTCCAATTCCATCAGTGTTTGTTCGTTTCTGGTGATGGAGGTTGCTAATAAGAGAAGACTTTGGGGAGAAGTAAATAAGCAAAGGGCTGTGTCAGCTGGGAAAGGAATGAACTGTTTTATATGTCTATACAACATAGGACAAGGAGTGACAGGCTTAAGTTACAGCAAGAGAACAGTTTGATCAAGATTTGGAAAAGTTTTCTAGCTGGATGGACAGTCAAGCATGGAAGAGACTGATGGGGGATGTTAAAGTGTCTTGAAGGTTTTAAGGCTGGACAAATATCTGTGAAGAATAACACAAAGTTGTTTGATCATGCTGTGCTGCTGAGACTAGTATGAACAGCCTCTTGTGATGCCAAAGATCCTGTTCAGGTCCTGTTTGTGAGTCCATCTCCTGTCTGGTAGATCAGCAACAAGTTTTTCCTATTCTGACTTACAGCCATGACTTTAAATTCTGGAATTAGACTTGATACTGATCTCCAGCTTCACTCCTGAATTTTGCCTGTGGCCACTTAGCCTCTTGTTATGCCTGTTCATAAGGCATCTTGCTTGGTTTTTTTTCATCAGTTTATACCTCTTAAGGGTCTAAACAGTAGCAGTCTGACTAGTTAGGATGCTTTTTACAGTGACCTAACTTGGTTTTCTGTATTTCTAACCTTGAATCTTTAATCTGTCCCAACTAGTTTTACATATAATTTCCCAAGGCTTTGGAGAATATTTCAGAGTTGACCCAATCAGGTGTGTCATCAGAGCTCAGATTGTTAACAGCACATTGACGGTTGAAAAGTATTTAATCTTTCCTTGATGACTGCAAAGAAAATTCTTCAGAAAAGGAGTCCTGAAGTATTTGAAAGACTCTTTAGGAAAGCAGTGTGTTCCCATTATTTAACCAATCGCTGGCAGATGATCTGTTGTCCCAGATCAGAGAGCAGGATAGAATTTCTGCTTCTTCTGCTGACATTTGCAGAAGATCATCAAAGGTAGTTCATGTTCACATCTGCTTTCTCTGCTGTGATTAGAAGAAAACCTTCTCATATCTAATCTCTCAGTCCAACCAGTCTGGATTCACATGGTGTTTCAGGGTGTATTGACTCTTCTCTGTGACATCCAAACCACCTTCGGAGTCAACAGCTGATTTACTTTATTTTAGTGTCTCAGACAGAGTCCTCCTATTTGAACCCTGAACCTCACTGTAACATACAGAGTATTTTCAGTTAAAATGTCTTTTGATCTTTCTGATTGAAAAATGCAGTCTGACAATCCTGATGCTTCTCAATAGTTTTCCTGAGATCTGTTATCTTGTTCTTTTTATATTCTTTGCGGGGACTACAGTCACTGCGACCACTCAAAGAACAATTTCATATGTTTTCTGCATTCCTCTACAGCTTTGAAAAGTGTGCATATCTTTTGTATGTGTGTGTATGAATACATATGTATATTTATTTCTGACTGGAATCAAGACAGTATAAGAAATGAAAATCTTATACAACAAGCCCTCAATTACCAGTAATGAACACAAAATACAAAATAAAATTTAAAACCTGTATGCTAGAAGATAGCATTAGGAACAGTTTGACATTTATTGAACAACAGATGGTGATTAAAAGCATGAAACCTTGATTGTCCCGCTAAAAGCCAAACCTCATAGTTCTGTCTAAGGGATGTCTAACATTTCAAATAAAACACTCAAGGCATCAATGAAATCATAGGAAGATCAATCTCAAAGGGGTTCTTATATATGTTCTTATCTGAAGTGCAGTTAAAATCTCCCCTTTAAAAGTATCACATTTTTAGCTTGACAGTTTTCTGGAAATGGATCTTCTCCTCCAGGAGAAGGTCACAGATAGTAAACACTTAACAGAGAGACCATGCACGTTAAACTAATTTTATTAAATGAGGGGGGAAGTGGATAGTCTCTTTCCCTTCTACCTTGTTCTTTCAACATGGCCCAACTTTCAGTGAGTTGTATAAGGACGCAGTGTACCATCCTGTGAAACCTATGGCAATAGGGAGGTGCCCTTGTTGATCACACTGGAACGAATGTGGGGGCAAAGAAAGACTCCAAAATTAATTGGTAGTCTGTCTTGTCCTCTTTCTCTTGCACCATGCAATTAGATAGAATCATAGAAACATAGAATCGTTTAGGTTGGAAAAGACCTTTAAGATCATCCAGTCCAAACATTAACCTACACTACCAAGTCTACTCTAAACCAATCAAAGGTAGACTAGACTAAACCATGTCCCAAAGTGCCACATCTAACCGTTTTTTGAACACTTCCAGGGATGGCGACTCCACCACCTCTCTGGGCAGCCTGTTCCAATGCTTGACCACCCTTTCCGTAAAGAAATTTTTCCTAATTTCCAACCTAAACCTCCCCTGGCGCAGCTTAGGCCCATTTCCTCTCATCCTATCGCTAACTACTTGGGAGAAGAGACCAACACCCACCTCACTACAACCTCCTTTCAGGTAGTTGTAGAGAGCGATAAGGTCTCCCCTCAGCCTCCTCTTCTCCAGGCTAAACAACCCCAGTTCTCTCAGCCGCTCCTCATAAGGCCTGTGCTCCAGACCCTTCACCAGCTTCGTTGCCCTTCTCTGAATACGCTCCAGCACCTCAATGTCTTTCTTGTATTGAGGGGCCCAAAACTGGACACAGTATTCCAGGTGCGGCCTCACCAGCGCCGAGTACAGGGGCACAATCACCTCCCTGCTCCTGCTGGCCACACTATTCCTGATATAAGCCAGGATGCTGTTGGCCTTCTTGGCCACCTGGGCACACTGCTGGCCCATGTTCAGCTGGCTGTTGACCAACACCCCCAGGTCCTTTTCAACCAGGCAGCTTTCCAGCCACTCTTCCCCAAGCCTGTAGCGTTGCATGGGGTTGCTGTGACCCAAGTGCAGGACCTGGCACTTGGCCTTGTTAAACCTCATACAATTGGCCTCAGCCCATCGGTCCAGCCTGTCCAGGTCCCTCTGCAGAGCCATCCTACCCTCGAGCAGATCGACACTCCCACCCAGTTTGGCGTTGTCTGCAAACTTACTGAGGGCACACTCAATCCCCTCATCCAGATTGTTGATAAAGATATTAAACAAGGCTGGCCCCAAAACAGAGCCCTGGGGAACACCGCTCATGACCGTCTGCCAACGGGACTTAACTTCATTTACCACTACTCTCTGGGCTTGGCCACCCAACCAGTTTTTTACCCAGCGAAGACTACGCCCGTCCAAGCCATGAGCTGCCAGCTTCCCAAGGAGAAGTGGGAGACGGTGTCAAAAGCTTTGCTAAAGTCCAGGTAGACGACATCCACAGCCTTTCCATCATCTACCAGGCAGGTCACCAGGTCATAAAAGGAGATCAGGTTGGTCAAGCAGGACCTGACTTTCATGAACCCGTGCTGGCTGGTCCTGATCCCCTGGTTGACCTGCACTTGCCTGTTGAGTTCACTCAATATGAACCTCTCCATAATTTTTTCCAGCACTGAGGTCAGGCTGACAGGCCTGTAGTTCCCCGGGTCCTCCTTCCAGCCCTTCTTGTAGATGGGCGTCACGTTGGCAAGCCTCCAGTCATCAGGGACCTCCCCTGTTAACCAGGACTGCTGATAGATGATGGAAAGTGGCTTGGCAAGCTCCTCTGCCAGCTCCCTCAGTACTCTTGGGTGGATCCCATCCGGCCCCATAGACTTGTGAACATCCAGGTGGCATAGCAGGTCATTAACTGCTTCCTCCTGGACTACGAGGGCTCCATTCTGCTCCCCATCCCTATCCTCTAGCTCAGGAGCCTGAGTACCCTGGGGATGACCGGTCTGGCTATTAAAGACAGAGGCAAGGAAGGCGTTAAGTACCTCAGCCTTTTCCTTGTCCTCGGTGACAATGTTCCCCCCCACATCCAGCAAAGGATGGAGATCCTCCTTGGCTCTCCTTTTATTGCTAATGTACTTGTAAAAGCATTTTTTATTATCTTTTACAGCATTGGCCAGATTGAGTTCTAGCTGGGCTTTTGCCTTTTTAATTTTCTCCCTGCAGGACCTAACAAGATCCCCGTACTCCTCCTGAGTTGCCCGCCCCTTCTTCCAAAGGCGGTAGACTCTCCTTTTTTCCCTGAGTCCCAGCAAAAGCTCCCTATTCAGCCAGGCCTATTCAGCCAGGATACTGCTCTCCATGGGGTCCCTGTAAGCCACCTAATAAAGGTGTCTAATCAGTAGCTTTGTGTCACAGATCCCTGAAAGTCTGTATCCTGCATGTAAAGGAATTTAAGAAAGATGAGTAAGAGAAGCAGTCTATTGTCAGCAGATTTACATTCACTTTCTTGTGGAAAGAGAGTGCATGCACAAAGTACCGGCTAGTGGTCTTGGGCAGGTGGTCCCATTTTTACCTCCAATCAGTGCATCTTGCTTGGCTGATGGCGCTCAGAGATCATCTGCTCTGAATACACGTTCTGGCTGAGTCTGAGACACAGATTGAGATATGCTGAATTTATATTTATAGGATCAGTTACGAACAGTTTTGCCTTGTCTCTTTCCCTTTATGCTAAACATTTTATCACATCTTTGTGTGTAATAACAGTGATGCCCTTAAGAGTGACATACTGATAATTAGCAATAAATGATAGACATATTCAGCTTAATTGTTTTATTATTCTGACTACCCATCCTTCTCTCCATGTGCATTTGTCATGTCATCCATTGATGGATGAGTTTTGTTTTATTCTCTGTATCTAAAGCCACTCTGCACACCTCAGACTTTTTTGCTGTCATGTCCTTCTTTGCTCAGACCATGCTGCTTCTCTGCATCGGCCATACTTCTTTTTCTCCTTCAGCATTTTGACCTTTCCTTTCCCTCCTCTCTTGGCCTTGCTTCTGTCTTCTCTATGTTTCACTGACTGCACATAATGAATTTTCAGTCTTAATTCACACATATTTGCTCTGCCAAGCCTGTTTCACAGGTTGCATTTGCTGTGTCTAGGAACAGTAGCCAACAGCATGGTCCTAGAGACTTGATGATACAAAATATTTCCTGTCAGAAATATCCTCTAAAGCTCTGTGGAAGTCAATGGCTATAAAACTCAAAGTACAGAGGCAGACAGTAGGGTCTTAAAGAGAACAGAGGTTCCCACGTCTGGAGACAGGGAGAGAGAAGCATATGCAGTAGGTAGTTCATCCTATCTTGGGACAGGCATCATAGTAAGGTGGCTGAATGTCTCTCTGAGGCAATTATACCTATATCAAGGTTGACTAAATGACTGCCTTAGAGTAGATATTTAGTTAATGGGAAGTAGATTATGGTCATGAACTGGAGCATGAGACATATGATTTTTAACTTCCGAGTGCCAGCATCTGTGTGTTTCATCAAAATATTTACTTTTTTGTTTAACATTATTCAGATTTTGCTTTTTTTTTTTGTCCAGAAGGTTGGTTTGATTTTTTTCCCCCCCCCATAGCATTGCAGGCAATTTAAGTCAAAATCTAATTCCAAATTATAATGTAACTTTGAGAATAAGAAAGGTTAATATAAATACGTGGTATTTTAACACCAGAAGGGAACTCTAATGAAAAAACCTGAATGAGGCATTTGAAAACTAAAGTACAGGTATTCCGACCTTGATCTAAATGGTGTGAAAGATGTCAGAAAACCATTGCTTCTAGTTAAGGAAATTGCAGCCTGTATCTACTTAGTGATACAGAAAACAAGAGACAAACAGTGAAATTTGGAGGGAGAATACAAAAGACTATGATGAGACAAATGTGAGCTGGAAGGGATAAGCAGAAGTGTTGCTGAAAGGAACATCTGAAGAGTCTGGACACTGAATACAAGAGCTCTGGGTCTGCTTCAGTAGGTGCAGGATGGCTAGCGAAAACCATCAAAGGAAGAAAATACACACATAAAGACAGAGAAGATGATATTCTTGCAATGCTCCATGGAAACTTAAGGACTGTCTGTCTTTGGAGATGTTCAAGTCTTGAGTAGATAAAGCCCTGAGGAACCTGAAGTAAGCTGACCCTACTAAAAGGGTCAGATGAGATGATTCCAGAGGTGCCTTCCAACCTCAGATGCTCTATCATTTTCTGCCTCTTTTCCAAACTTCGGTCATAGAAACATAGCATTTTTCTGTAGTTTACACAGCAATAAATGGCATAATTTCTCTTCATTGCTATTGAGTGCACAAAGAGCTACAGCTATTATCCTGTAAAATTTCCTACTGAACACATGGACTAAAGAAATCATCTTCTTTACACATTATTACATTGGTAGAAAGGAGTAAAAGAAAATAGAGACCAAAACCAAAGGAAAACATTTTATTTTGCTGATGCTTGCAATAGGTAATGACAATATCAGCAGTAAGAACCTATTAAGCTACTTCAAATTAGTATCTGATCTGCTTTAAAGACACTCATTATCAGTTAATTCATTAAGGGTATTTGTTGAGGTTTAAGACATATGAAACAAAAATACCTAATTTGCAAGTAATTAATACAGAATTATTTAAGCAATACAGTTTCACAAATGAAATACTTATATTTGAATTCCTTTTAATCCACTGGAAAGAGATACTTAGATCTTTAATCATCAGATAAATTAGATATGTTTTGTTAATTACTTATCAATCAATATTCCAGTTCAGCATCTACATTGCTCAAGAGAAGGGCACAGAGTTAGGGCAGGAGTTTTTTTCATTAAATATTCTTCCTTATTTATTTTGTTTGTGCAGCTGGCATTGAGAGTATTAACCAATTCCATTGTTCAATAATTCAAGGGAGAATTACTGTGTTTATTTATTTATTTTTTTCTGCATAGTAAGTAAAGCTCCCAGGAGATGTGGTCATGTATTCCTATGCAGTCAAAACACATGCTTGAGTTAAATAGCTTGTCTTTTCCTTCTTTTTTTTTTTTTTTTTTTTTTTTTTTTTTTGTCAAGACTTCAAGAGTAAGTGTAGTTTTATTTAAAAACATTAGCACAAAGACACGATTGTATTTAATCTCTGATTTCAAGCCTGAATTGACTGGACTGTGCTGGCAGTTGTGTGGATCTACTGATTTTGTAAAGCCAGCTCCCTGTCCAAGGAATGCACACTCTTGTGTTTGAGTGGTCCACTAGGTCCTCAGGTTGTGTAAGGTAGAAGC
Source organism: Pelecanus crispus (assembly GCF_030463565.1). NCBI lineage: Eukaryota > Metazoa > Chordata > Aves > Pelecaniformes > Pelecanidae > Pelecanus > Pelecanus crispus. The sequence continues at coordinate 191,688,679 of NC_134643.1, read as the reverse complement.
ACTCAGCACCTGCAAAGGTCAGACTTTATTATTCATTAGTCTTCTGGCATATTTTAGAGGAAGACCGGGAAGAAGAGATTCTGCAAGAAGGAGGTTACACCACCAGGAGAAATTGCCTGGGCTGCAGCACTCAGTAGAAATCCTGCTATGTTTCCCTGTTCAGGAGCAAAAATGGGTCTTCAGATAAAATGTGGGCCAGACCATTTCTTTAAAAATTATTCCAAATGATTCACACCTAAGTTGAAAATATCTACCAGTCTAAAGCCAGGGATGAGAATTGTTTTAACGTCTGATTTGAAAAACACTGAAAACACAGTGTTAATAATGAAATGCTGACACAACTTTATCTATAGCCCTTCTAGCAGAGCAGTTATAATATGAAAAAGTAAAGTTCAATAAAATGCAAGGCAGAAATAGCAAATTATATTAGATGTGACATATTAGCCATAAGGCCTTTTCTAAACTACAGTGAAAAAATTAGGACAAGGGTATGGTAGTATATTTCTCCCCAAGGCGTGAGAAAGGCCTAGCCCCCAGAGCGTTCCCTCTGAACTTGTATTCTATTTCTAGCATGTGTTTTATTAACTTTTATTTTTGTTTTGCAGGCTAGACACACAGCACCAACCTTAATGTCAAATTAGATAATGAAAAGCAATAGTCATCTTAAGAAAAATAATTCAAATAACTGTCATATTGCATTATAGTTTTTGCTGCTAGCAAAAGCCTTAATTAAGTCTGCAGAATGGTTTCTTTTCTCATCTTCTGATTTCAGATGCTCTGAACTTTCTAAGCAATTTTTCTGTTAGAGCTGCATTTTTACGTTCTTATAGACATCATCCTATGTATAGAATAGAGCAATATCCAAAATAAAAAGAAAGTTGGAGGGGAGGGTTTCACATAGAGTTGTGCCATTTATCAAGTCGTAGGAAAAAAGTGAAAGCTAGAACTCTGAGTGTTGCCAGATTTAATCTGGAATGATGAACACAAGCCTAATGACTGCTGATGATGTATAGTGATTAACAAATCAGAACAACAGCAAATGACATATTAGTATGATAACGTGGAAATATGCTGTGGAACAGATCCTATCCTCTCATGCTGCAGTGAGGTTACCCAAGCTGGGAGTAATCTCTGGCAGATGCAGAACCAAGCTTACCACCAAATAAATGTTCCTAAAGGAAAGAGCATTGGTGGATCATTGATGCTTCAAGCAATCTCTGACTGAAGCAGTCATTTCCAACAGGGAATCTAATTATGCCAAGGGCTGGAATGATAAATACAGGGACCAGAAAGTGCAAGGAGAATTGAGCTGTCCTTGGGTGCTGAATCAAGCACAGCACAGCCAGATTTGGAGGGATGGGCCCAATGAATGCATGCATAATAAATTGCAATTAATACTACAGAAGGAGCCATTGTTGTGATAGGCATTACCTACTATAAGTGCATTACTGGAGTTAGTAAGTTGGATGTGTTTCTACTACTTATGAAGCTCCAACAAGTCTCCTTAACCTTAAAAGCAGACTCTTCCCCATTTGCTGTGCTTTGATTTGCATCATGAAGCAGTCTCAGCATTCATGAACTACACTCTTTTGGGTTGAAAATGAACTGAAAGCCATGGCTGAGGAGATCACCTACTGCACTTGAACTGCAGATAAGACATTCAGTCCATAGGACCAGACTAGAACTATTACCAAGTGAAATACTCAGAAATCTTTTTACTGAGATGCCAGAACCTCTGCACCGACTCCTGAGGTCTGTAGATCCACTTCTAGTGGTCCAAAATGCTTGCTAAAGCAGTTGGAGAGAGCCTCTGGCTCCAAACACAAACTTGGCTGTGAGGGAACCAAGTTCTCCTCTGTCTGGCATTTATATAATGTGGGCACAAAATGTTTCCAGATCAGAATAGTCCACTGTCACATGTTCCTATTTACACAACGTCCTTTAGAAATTAAAATGATTACATGAGGTAGCAAGCCATGGTGAGCCAAGCTCCCATTTTTCACTGAGTCTCCAGACTGAGTTTCCCCTGACTTTGTTAAAAGTCCTGAATTCAGTCGGGTCCATTGCTTGTTGCACTAGTGAAACCAACAGAAGTATTGTTGTCTGTTAGGGTTTGACTGTGAAGCCAGGTATTGCTTGTCCAGGCTATTTTGAGAGCATGATATTCTAAGATGACCTTTAATATTGGCCTAAGTTCTTTTTCTGCAAAATTGAAAAAGTAAAACTATGTTTCCTGTGTACTTTGCCTTCTCTACCTCAATGGTAAGCATCTGTAACATAAGAATGTAAAATTATCGGGCCAGTCCATCCTTTTGGGATCATGTGCACCAGGGAAATAGTGTCCCCCTGGGAATACATCCAGAGTTTGACAGGATGCCTGACTACCTTAATACATAGAGTGGAAAAACAACTTGAAAGGAAAAGCAGAAACTTTCCACAGAAGATGAAAAGGTGGTCAAATGCAGAAGGAAAGAAGTAAAACAAGCATACAAAATGTTTTTAAGAATTCTTCGTGATACCTTTTGAACTTGGATGTTATAAAAATTTTCCTATGTTTTCACCAGCTCTACAAAGTCACAATAGAGTTTGCAGGAGGAAGAGAGGGTCAGGACATGCTGAACTGTAAACAGAAGTATACGTCCCCTAAATGTACTCATGCTTGCTGCATCCAATAAATGGTTTGTTCATAAAGACCTGCGGCTAGTGTTGTCTAGCTCTTCTTCAGATTTATGACCTGTTCGCATGGCAAGAATAAGTCAGGTTTAAACCCTTTTGAGACACACAGGCATGTTTGCAAATTCCTCCCTTCCTCCCTTCTTTCCTTCCTTCCCCTGCTAAATCAAAACCAAAATGATTCCCTTTACATGGATATGTTATAGTGTTCTTTGCCAATGTAAACAGCAATAAAAGACTCAATCACTTATCACTACATACATGTAGTGAGTGACTAGGCCACCTTCAGATTTTACAGCACTGTTTAAAAACATTTGTTTCTGGAATGGAGGCACTGATTTCTAACCTGGAAATAAGAGAGTAAGGAAAAACATGCAGAAAATTTATACAGTGAATTGAAGGAAAAACTTTGTTAAGCAGGGGTGTGGGGTTTTTTTTTTGTTTTGACTTTTAGTTTAGTTTGTTTATAGGTCCTGCAAAATCCATCAGATTAAAATACATCAGAAAATCCCCAGGAACCAGGCTGAAACTGAACAAGATTTTAATCTTTCTTCATCACTGTCAACTGAAATTCTTTCCTCCTGATAAATATAAGTAGATGCTGTTTCTGCTTCTTTATTGATGCTGGTGATCTCAATCCAACAGTGCAGAAGAAAGTGGAAGATTAAGATGTATAGTAAAGAAGGATTGCAAGATTATTGCAATAAAATGGAAAAACTGTCAGTCACATATTGCCTTAAGATGGAATTTTACAATGCTTTTGTGGTTAGGAAAGGTTAAAACTCTTCCAAGAATATCTTTCTTACTGATAGACTTTCCCTAGAGAAGACCTTGTAGTCATTTAAGTCCTTAGTGACCTGACTATAAATCTGATAATATCAAAAGCACAAAAATAAACTGACTTGCTTAAGGATCTTCAGCTGTTGAAATTATACTTGCTGTGAGTTGCATAAAGGAGGAAATTAGAATCTAGCTAAAAATCAGAGTCCATGGTGTTTTCTGTGCTAAAACCAGCATTTCAATAATATTCATCTAACTAGATGGTAAGAGTTACTGAAGAACAGGATCCATGTGTTAACCGAGGAAGCCAGCTGGTGGTGAGATGAACAGTAACTTAAGCCAGTATCCCAAGGCGAAGCCATGTAAATGTGACCAAAATTATTTGGACTAATCATAATTGCTCCTGAGATTTTAGCAAGGCCCAAAAAGTGTCTGGAACCTGCTTCTTGGAAATTGGACATGATCTCTGTAGCAGAGGATTTTGTGCAGGGGAAACCCATGTTATCTGGTGAAAGCGTGAAGTTGCCTTTACAGAGGCACAGGGTCTGGAAATGTGCTGCGTGCACAGGCAAATCTTATCACCATGGGAGAATTTAAGCACAGCCCTTTCCCAGCACAGGGTGCTAACACTGAAGCCTTTCAATAACATCAGGCACGTCCATGTTTTTTCACATACCCTCTGCTTGGATGATTTGTATTGTGAAAAGGACTGAGCAGAGCATCACTCCCATTCTAGCATCCTTTAACACTGGGTTGAAAATATTTAAGCCTGCAGGGAGATTGGTGAATGACCCTTTTGAGTACGTTTTCATCTAAATCATTAGGCACATGGGTAGTGAGGGGAAGAAGTCCTGACAACGTTGTATGGCGTATGTCTTAACATTTCTTAACCACAGAGAAAAAAGTGACCAAAGATGAAGTTGGTCTAAGGGCCCAGTATGTCAAAGCATTTCCAAAATGCTTGTGCTCTCTATTTACACCCCTCTATTTGCATGTGAAAGGCCTCTATTTGCAGATGTCAGGATTTTGCTAAGGGTCAGACTGAGCTGAAACCCTGAGAATCAAACATTTCAGAAGGCCTGAGAAGGCTTGTTTTCACAGCTTTGGTTTATGTCATTGTTGGAGATAAGAAAGTGAGATGATTCAGTGCAGAAATAAATCCCTCCAGGGTTGGTGTGTACTTTGGTTTTGGCCACTTCTGTCAGATGGCGTTGTCTGGTTGTCTTACTTGGCTGGTAAAGCTTCATACTTACACATTTTGCTATCATGTGAAATGGAGCTTACTGTAGTCTTGATCAAGATACTTCAGTTTTCTAGAGAGCTGTCCTACAGATTATGCTCTGGGGTACTTTTCAGTATGACCAGCCATGTCCAGGAATGGGATGGCAGCAGAAAAATCATGCCAGGGAAACAAGGGAAAACATGAGAAGGACATTCTTGGTGTCAGTGGGTACTGCACTTCTGAACTTGTCTTATACTGGCTCACCCAAGCCAGGACAAATTGCTTCTATGGGCATAGTCCTTCCTGAGTAACTGGGGATGCCATGAGTGGCGGACCTCCATGTACCCACCAGTGGACAGCCATGATCTGGCTGCTTGCATGGCCATCCCTGCTACCAAACCTCCACTGCACCCGCTGCTTTGCTGCTGGCTGTGGCAGGTGTGGAGTGTCAAGAGCTACTGCGAAGCTGCATTTCCTTATCCAGTAGTGAGAATTTGTCCTCATTCCTGGGACAGTGAAATTTGATTTTGCCTATGCTGCTGTGAATCCTTGATCTTTCCCTGAGGACTGTTCTTACAGAGCTCAGAATGAGACTATTATTACATTACCATTCAGAGTGGGCTTGCCAACATAATTATTTCCTATTAGAAGTGCCTGCATCATTGGAATTTCAGAGTATTGCATTTGCATTACACAAAACTATATGTCAAGATCTTAGCTGATATAACCCTCATAACTTTGCTGAAAATAATGGCACTCCAAGAATTTGTGGTAGGTATGGACCTGGCTGTATGTATGTACATATCTGTGCATATAGATCCAACAAAGAAACGTTACAGAATACATTACATTTGTAGGAAGAATTCTGCCTTATATTCAGTTCGATACTTCTGTGATAGAAATTACAAATGAAGAATGTTTGATTTTTCAGATAGAGAATGGAAATTGATCAGTTTTGCCTTTTAGTGGAATTCAACCTTGAATTAGGTACTATAAGTCTTCAAACAAAACACTGCAATTACCTATCCACTTTTCTGTCGAGAGACTTTGTGTCGGGAGTATGTATGCAGAATGGGAAGGAAAATAATGATCAGATTTAAATGAAACTAAAAGACATTTTCTCAGCTGGAGGTTAGAAAAAAGTGATTCCATAAACGTAGAATTTTGTGAGAAGTCCTTGATTATGTCTGGAATAACATAACATACAGCATAACATACTAATGAAAAGAGAAAATGAAAATAACAACCCCTGCTTTAAACTTAGTTGATTCAATGCATGTACATTTTTCATTTTGGTATTGTTTCTGTTCTACACAAAGCGTATTTTAAAGATGACTTAGATGTTTAACTGCATTGGGATCATGCATTATACACTTTGTCCTTTACAAAAGAGAGCATACCTGCCAGGAACACATAATTTAATAAAGAAAATATCATTATAACTAGATTTTGGTGACACTGTAATCAGGAAACACAGTCAAGGGGTCAGCCAGCCAGATTGTTTCTACCGGGTATTTGAGAAGTGTGGGCTGCTGTTATTTTCAGCTACACCATAATTTTATTTTATTGTGGAGAATAAATCAAAGTTTTAAAGGGAGGCTGGGTTTTTTTTTTTTTTTTTTTCTTTTTGGTATCTAAAAGCTGCAGTAGTTGGCACGAGAATTGCTTGTTGTCAAAACTATCTGTAAGTATATTTAGTCCGAGAGAAAACGATCAGGTTGATAGCTCAGAGGTTGAAAAAACACCCTTATTACAATTATGCTCCATTTAACATCAGGGCAGGTTCTTCTATGCCATCCTGTCCTTGGTCCTTCATTCTCCTTTATAGTATTTTCTTGTTATTGTGTCCTTCAGAGAACAGGCTTTACGGGCTGTTCAGTCTCTGAATGGGTTCAATCCTTCGCTTCTGCGGAGACCGCTGAGAAGGGTGTCACTTGTGAAGGCAGTTTTGTGAGGAGACAACTCACTAATAAGACCCATACTCAGACAACCAGCCTGCTCCGTACAGGCCTCTGAGCAGCTATCAGAGGCTAATTGTAATGCTTATTAAAGACAGCTTAGCAAGGATGTGAAAATGGCAGGCAGAACTTTGCTATTATATACACAAGCTCTCAGCCCTCTTACTCAGCAGCTCTGCTCTCTGGAACTATTCAGGGACAGAGATGCTGCTTTTCTAAAAGAAAAAAAAAAAAAAAAAAAGATCCCAAACCAATATAACTTGGCAGTTCTGAAAAACCATCCCAGCCTGGGAAGGCTGAGGGAGGCTCTTCAGATTGCATTTGCATGATGTGCCAGTTTTTTGATGGAAAGCTGTTTGCAGGACCACTAAGCAGATTGTACCTTCTTTACAGTCAGCAGGTGAGCGTGACATAGGTGTTTCTGATGTGCCTAAGTTCCTTCATTAGTGGTGATAATAAAGAAAACAGAGACCCAGAAAAGTACAGCTTGACTTAAATATCCCAGTTTAAGCTTTTCAGTGTCATCTCTTATCATTTGCAATGTCTCCTTCCCACCTCCTCCCACCTCCTTCAGTTTTTCCTGTGAAAATGAAGCAAGTATGGTATAGAAATCAGGGACACAATGAATGTCAAACTCAACATGCCATATCCTTAAACTCCTTGTCAGAGTAAAAATACAGTTTGAGGCTTTGCATCCTGTTATTCCTCATGCAAACTGCCACTGCAGACAAGCACTTTGCCTGTGGTAAATGATCTTGTTCAGAGCAGATGTTTCTCTCAATTAGCATTTTTTCAACTATTTAGCAAGTACATTCTATTAAAATATTTTAATTTATGCAGAAATTATGTTATTAAATTTACAAATTCTTTTTATGAGACACATCCTATAGTTTCAAGCTAATAATTTTCTGTCAGTAACAGTTATCATGGGCCAGAGAGTATTCCTCTAAAAGGAAATCTTTGCATTATTTTTTCCAACAGTGAGGCATTTGCTTCTTTCATGTATTCCTCATAGCAAGATTATTGCATTTTTTATATCCTCTACATAAAGATACTTAACGTTTAAGACACTTGACAGGTTTTTGAAAACATGGGGATACAGATTTTTTTTTTGAAAGTTCTGCACATTCTGCACATATGTAATAACTCTTTTGTTCTTATTCTATTAACTTTCCTCCTTCCAAAACCACAGATAGACAAGACAGTCTTTTTCTCCTTATCTTTCGATCTGTTCAGACCATTTTCACACACCCTGCCAATGCAGTTCTGCCCTAATGTTACTTTTCCCCTGAATATTGACTTAAATGGACAGTGTAGCTTAAGAAGTCCATATATAGGTCAGCATTATTTCTAAAAACATTTTCATCTATCAATTAAAATTAGCTATAGAAAAGCCTAATACAGTTTTCTCCCGGGAGGCCGAATAGCTCATGCGGTTGATAATGAAACGCAGAGTTTTTTTGCAGCTAGGTTGTCGGCAGGCATTCAGCTCAGGTTACCAGTGACCGACAGTTGCTACCATCTACTGGCTGTTTGCAATCCTCTGTGAAACAACGGGGCATCTCGATTCCTTCACATTGCAGAAAGGTGGGTTCTGTCTTGTTGGCAATCTGACCAAAAAGCTTGTTGGGGTTGGCAGCTAACGAGAGGGGTAGCACTTTCACAAGTCCTTTTAGCAGGTCTTTGGCTCCGATGTCATTTAAGGGTTTTTTTCTCCTGCTATGTAATGTAATGTTAGTTGTTTACTTTAGACGACGACTGCTGTGTTTAGGAGTGTGCCAGCTAATTGCTGCTGAACTGTGATTTTATAGAAAGCAGTCCTTGTCTACCTTGGATATTAACATTCGGTGTCCCATTTGTTAACCTGTGTTCATTGGTATATTTGTAATTGCCTTTCTCGATGCTGGCAAACCCACAAGGCTTAAAGACCTATTGGATAAAAACCTAGCATCTTTTATCAAGGCTAGTCCTGAAGGACACTAAGTTAGCTGTGAAGATCCTAAAGTGCTTAGGCAATAAGGCAGATAATCTCCTCGTTTCATAGATGACAAATGTATAACCTCTATAATGAACATGAAGTAAAAAGGTTTACTGCCATGACACTATCTGTGTTTCAAGTTTTTCAGAAAATTCAATGGAGTTTAAATGATTTTTTTTTTTTTATAGTTCCTTTGCAGTAACATGCATAGCTTAGCTACATTAAAAAAATGGTCTAATCTGGATATATAGAATCATAGAATCATAGAATGCTTTGGGTTGGAAGGGACCTTTAGAGATCATCTTGCCCAACGCCCCTGCAGTGAGCAGGGACAGCTTTAACCAGATCAGGTTGCTCAGAGCCCCATCCAACCTGACCTTGAATGTTTCCAGGGATGGGGCCTCTACCACCTCTCTGGGCAACCTGTGCCAGTGCTTCACCACCCTCATTGTAAAAAACTTCTTTCTAATGTCTAGTCTAAATCTATTCTTCTTTAGTTTAAATCCATTATTCCTTGTCCTCTCACAACAGGCCTTATTAAAAAGATTCTCCCCATCTTTCCTGTAGGCCCCCTTTAAGTATTAGAAGGTCGCAATAAGGTCTCCTCGCAGCCTTCTCTTCTCTAGGCTGAACAATATATGCATATTTATTCTTCATGCTTATGATTTTGGAGTTAAACGATGATTAATAATAATCGTATCCAACTGGGGAATAAGCCAGGCCAACCAGAGCAGTGACATATGTTCTTTATCTGCCTCCCAAGATGAGAACCAGAAAGCCAACAACCTCAAGGGTGTATATGGCCATGGTGGATCCTCTTGCACCCCTCCTGGGAAACATGTGTGCTTGATTACCTCTCTGAAATGCCTGTACACCAACGCACACAGCATGGGGAATAAAAAGGAAGAATTAGAGATCCATGTGTGGTCACAGGGCCGTGATCTCATTGGAATTATGGAGACATGGTGGGATGGCTCACATGACTGGAATGTTGTCATGGATGGCTATGTACTTTTTAGGAAAGATGGGCCAGAAAGGTGAGGTGGTCACGTTGGTCTTTATGTGAGAGAGCAACTGGAATGTATCAAGCTCTGCCTCAGGGCGGATGAAGAATGAGTTGAGAGCTTATGGGTAAGAATTAAGGGGCAGGCTAATATCGGTGACACTGTTATGGGTGTTTACTACAAACCACCTGATCAGGAAGAGGAAGTCAATGAGGCCTTCTACAAACAGCTGAAAGTAGCCTCATGATCACAGGCCCTGGTTCTCATGGGGGACTTCAACCATCCTGATATCTGCTGGAAAGACAACACAGCTAGGCACACACAGCCCAGGACGTTCCTGCAGAGCATTGATGATAACTTTTTGACACAGGTGGTGGAGGAGCCAACGAGGAGAGGTGTGCTGCTGGACCTTGTACTGACAAACAAAGAAGGACTTGTTGGGGATGTGAAGGCTGGGGGCAGCCTTGGCTGCAGTGACCATGAGATGGTGGAGTTCAGGATCCTGTGTGGAGGAAGCAAGACAATTAGTAGGATTATAACCCTGGACTTCAAGACAGATAGCTTTGGCCTCTTCAAGGACCTACTTGGAGGAATCCCATGGGTTACAGCTCTAGAAGGTTGGGGAGTCCAAGGGAGCTGGTTAATATTCAAGCATCACTTCCTCCAAGCTCAAGATTGATGCATCCCTGTGAATAAGAAAAGAAGCAAAGTGGGCAGGAGACCTGCATGGATAAGCAAGGAGCTTCTCACAAAACTCAAATGGAAGAAGGAAGTTTACAGAATGTGGAAAAAAGGGCAGGCCACTTGGGAGGAATATGGGAATGTTGTCAGAGTATGCAGGGATGCAGTGAGGAAGGCTAAGGTCCACTTGGAATGAAATCTGGCAAAGGAGGTCAAGGACAAGAAGGGCTTCTTCAAGTACCTTAGTAGCAAAAGGAAGGCTAAGGAAAATGTGGGCCCACTGCTGAATGAGGTGGGTGCCCGGTGATGGAGGATACAGAAAAGGTGGAGTTACTGAATGCCTTCCTTGCTTCAGTTTTTACTGCTAAGGCCAGGAATCCCAGACCCTGGAGGTAGGAGAGAAAGTCTGAAGAAAAGAAAACTTTCACTTGGTTGAGGAGGATCAGGTTAGAGATCATTTAGGCAAACTGGACACCCACAAATCCATGGGCCCCAATGGGATGCACCCATGAGTGCTGAGAGAGCTGGCAGATGTTATTGCCAAGCCACTCTCCATCAGCTTTGAAAGGTCATGGAGAACAGGAGAGGTGCCTGAGGACTGGAGGAAAGCCAATGTCACTCCATTCTTCAAAAAGGGCAAGAAGGAGGACCCAGGAAACTACCGGCCAGTCAGCCTCAACTCCATCCCCAGAAAGGTGATGGAACAGCTCATTCTGGTTGTCATCTCTAAGCATATGGAGGAACAGAAGGTTATCAGGAGTAGTCAGTGTGGATTCATCAAGGGGAAAACATGCTTGACCAATTTGATAGCCTTCTATGATGGCATGACTGGCTGGGTAGAAGAGGGGGGAGCAGTGGATGTTGTCTACCTTGACTTCAATAAGGCTTTTGACACTGTCACCCATAACATTCTTATAGGTAAGCTCAGGAAGTGTGGGTTAGATGAGTGGACAGTGAGATGGATTGAGAACTGGCTGAATGGCAGAGCTCAGAAACTTGTGATCAGTGGCGCAGAGTCTAGTTGGAGGCCTGTAGCTAGTGGTGTTCCCCAGGTGTCAGTATTAGGTCCACTCTTGCTCAACTTATTCATCAGTGAACCTGGATGAAGGGTCAGAGTGGACTCTCAGCAAGTTTGGTGATGATACAAAATTGGGAGGAGTGGCTGACACACCAGAAGGCTATGCTGCCATTCAGTGAGACCTGGACAGGCTAGAGAGATGGATGGAGAGGAACCTAATGAAGTTCAACAGAGGCAAGTGCACGGTCCTGCACCTAGGGAGGAATAACCCCATGCACCAGTACAGTTTAGGGGTTGATTTGCTGGAAAGCAGCTCTGCGGAGAAAGACCTGGGAGTCGTGGTGGACAGCAAGTTAATCATGAGCCAGCAATGTGCCCTTGTGGCCCAGAAGGCCAATGGTATCCTGGGGTGCATTAGGAAGAGAGAATCCTCCCCCTCTATTCTGCCCTGGTGAGACCACATCTGGAGTACTGTGCCCAGTTCTGGGCTGCTCAGTTCCGGGCTCCCCAGTTCAAGAAAGACAAGGAACTACTGGAGAGAGTCCAGCGGAGGCCTACAAAGATGATTAGGGGAATGGAGCATCTCTCTTATGAGGAAAGGCTGAGAGAGATGAGTCTGTTTAGTGTGGAGAAGAGGAGACTGAGAGGGGATGTTATCAATGCTTACAAATATCTTAAGAGTGGGTGTCAGGAAGATGGGGCCAGACGCTTTTCAGTGGTGCCCAGTGACAGGATAAAGGGCAATGGGCACAAACTGAAATACAGGAAGTTCCATCTGAATATGAGGAAAAACTTCTTTACTTTGAGGGTGACTGGAACAGGCTGCCCAGAGAGGCTGTAGAATCTCCTTCTCTGGAGGTATTCAAAACCTGCCTGGATGTGATCCTGTGCAACCTGCTTTAGGTGAACCTGTTTTAGCAGGGGGGTTGGGCTAGATGATCTCCAGAGGTCCCTTCCAACAGCAACCATTCTGTGATTCTGTGATGATACCACAAATGGCTTATTGTCCTAACTCCAACTCTTCTTCTTTCTAGCTTTCCTTACTCTCCTAGCTCTCTTAATACCAGAGGAATTGAGGAGAAAAAAATATAGTTTGGCTTTTCCTTTCACATCTCCTAGGCATAGCCTTCCTGGTCCCCAGAGTGGAACGGCTTTGACTAGTTGCCCAGTCCTTGTCAGCTACTGTTGAAAGAGAGGTTTCTAAAGTAGACTAGCAAGTGACAGTACACTGGCAGTGTATTTGCAGAATGTAATAGATTATAGATCTACCCATCACCTAAAGGGAAGGCACAGAGGCAGCAATGACAGAATGACAGTAGAGTTTGTAGAAGCCAAAATTCTACATAGCAGTGAAACATTTAACGTTCCCAAAAGCAGTGAACTCCACCAAGACAGAAAGTAACCTCAGAGTTCTTGTAAACTTAGGTCACAAACAAGAACAACGTGAAACTTCTAAATAACCAGAGTACTATGGTTGATTTGATGTTATGAATGAAGATACTCCCATGTCTACCTGGCCATGGGCACTTATGTTAATAATGTAGGAACTCTAGTGCAGCCGTAGTGCTGTCCTAGCCAAAACACTGATAATATTCACCACCATAATCGAAGAAGTAATCTCTTCTTGACAAAAAATATTAGGTAGAATTCTCTCGCTTCTCTTCTGCAAGAGGTCACACTAAAAATCAGACATATTTTTATTTGACCTGAATCTCCGTGAAATCTATGGAAACTAAGCAGACCTAATATCCTCTCTGATTAGTTTGTTCCATCTCTCCAAGCTTAAATGAGCACATACAGCTCACAGTGGGAACTGTTGTAGAGTTGAGGTATTTGTTACTCATGTGGTGACTCCTAATTTACGCAGTTTAATAGTAAAATAAGACTAGGAAGGGAAACTATGTGCTCCTGATATGTGGGTCATAAACTGATTTCTTTTTTTTTTCCAACCAGTTCAAGATGAAAAATTATAGTGAACCAGTCATTTTTACTGAGCATTGGGGTGATTTGCTCTATTAGTTACTCTTAACTATGTGGTCAACTGAGGTAAGTGGTGTGGTCACCACATAAGTGGTCAGCACTGTGCAATCACTAGGTTGATCTTCATTACTAGTTCTGTATAGAGCTATTTAAGTGACTGGGATTTCAGTGTTTGTACCACTCTGTGCCACTCTGACAGAGCTGACCCTGGAAGTGTATCATCCTATTTTCCCCTTTACAAGGACACTTTACAGCCTAGCTGTCCAAGTGTGCTGAGCAGAGCAGTAACCCAGAATTTGTCATTCCATTCTGGACTAAGGCTGTTAAATGGTGAATGGATTTGATCCTGTGTCTGCTCTGACTGCATCTGTCTGATCAGTAAGCTGGGATTCAGCTCCAAGTAAAGATGCCTAAATGCAGGTGTCTAAAAGAATGTATCTGCTATAACCTTATTAAAGCTCTATTGCAGGTTTTCAGCATTATCTGAGTCACTTTCTAGGCACTGCTGAATGTACTGACTGGCAAACAAATTCAGATGCCCACACATGGGCTCAGCAATGTTTTAGGTTCCCTGAAACATCCTCTCTGGTTTTCACTTGCCACTATGGAAAGTTATTGCTCTGTTGTAGGTCCTCTGTCATATCTGCCATCTTCACATAAGTGTCTTCCACACTATAGGGCATCCTAAATGTAACTCCATGTATATGTATGGGTGTCCTGGTTTCAGCTGGGATAGAGTTAATTTTCTTCCTAGTAGCTGGTGTAGTGCTGTGTTTTGGATTTAGGATGAGAAGAATGTTGATAACACGCTGATGTTTTAGTTGTTGCTAAATACTGCTTATGCTAGTCAAGGACTTTGCAGCTTCCCATGCTTTGCCAGGTGCACAAGAAGCTGGGAGGGGGCACAGCCAGGACAGCTGACCCAAACTGGCCGAAGGGCTATTCCATACCATATGACATCATGCTGAGTACATAAGCTGTGGGGAGTTGGCTGGGGGACAGTAATTGCTGCTCGGGAACTGTCTGGCTATCCGTAGGCAGGTGGTGAGCAATTGCATTGTGCATCACTTGCTTTGTATATTATTGTTACTATTATTATTGTATTGTTATTATTATTATTACTATTTTACTTTATTCTATTTCAATTATTAAACTGTTCTTATCTCAGCTGAGGAGTTTTCTCACTCTTACTCCTCCAATTCTTTCCCCCATCCCATGGGGGCAGGGGGAGTGAGCAAACGGTTGCATGGTGCTTAGTTGCTGGCTGGGGCTAAACCACGACAATGGGCACCTGAATTGAGTCAAGATCTTCGCTAACTATAACGGCAGCTTATATGTACAGGTCACATGTAAACATTTGAGGTACCTAAATATTAGAGTTTGCTGACATTAGAGATACCTTAGGATGTTCCACCTGACTGTCCTGGATACTGTTGGCTGCCTGAAATGGCATTGTGTTTTTGTTCAGTCAACTGAATCCCGCTCCTATATTTAGATGTCTTAGTCTCAGATTGAATGTTACCCCAAGGGAGTGATATAGGTGCCTTAAACACAGGTTTTCTTCCATATTAGATCTCAGGGGTACCACTGACATCTGCAGAGGTATAACAGATATACCATAGGATTTATAGACCTGAGTGGTGTTGGAGAGGCAGCTGGAGAGATACCCTCAATGCTTCATGGAGAATAAAGACAGTGCTACACTCCTGGGTACTGCCACAATAGCTTCCAAGCAGGCTGGGTTAGATGTGCATCCTGCCCATGTCCCAGGCAGAGCCAGGGTGGCTGGAGCCCTGTGAAGGTCTGCCAATGCAGACTGTATAGGTGTGCGTGTGTGTGTGTACAGGTGTTTTATCTGGGTCACCTGTTTCACTTCAAAGGGAATATTCTGCTGCTTAGGCTCTGGGAGGTTAGATGTGTTTCATTCCCTTCAGGGACTAAGCTGGTCCACCAGGTTAGGCAGTGAACCATCAGGGATGCCAGCACTGCTAATGGAAGTGCTGCTTTGTTTTTTATTTCTTTGATGAATTTCATTTTTCCTGAGCCTGGCTGACTGGGATGAGCAAATTAAGTAAGATAGAAATGGTTATGGAAGTATCAGGAGAGCTGCATAATGACAGTGCCTGAATCATCCGTTGGAGGCATTTTTTCCTATTTGCTATATGGTCATCAGTTAAAAGACATGCTTGACCTGTCACTCTGTGTCCATTTTCAGACAAAATTGGTAGCTCATTGTTTCTTTTGATATCTTTTTGGACAGAGGACTGTAACATTTTTTTTTTTTCTTTGACAAGGGGCTTGTCACACTTGCTCATGTCTTTGTTGTTCCAAGCAAGATTTTTGCAACATATTCTGCTTTAAAGGGATTTATAAATATCTGCTAGAAAGGGAAGTCAGCAGCTCATCTCCTTTTTGGGGTGGTTGCTAAATACCATTCCAAAATTGCCCTCCCAGCATTTCACTCTCCCTTCCAGTTTGCTGCCAGGTGAAACTCAGAGAGTTGGTTATGACCTTGCAAGCCCCATGGATGCAACAGCTTGAGCGAGAAGTCTTTTTCTTGTGAAAAATCCTGATGGAACAGAAAGTTGTAACAGAGGACATATTTATTTGTGAGGAGGCAAATGAAAGATTTTGGGTTTGTTTTCCTGATGAAAACTGTGGTTTTGGCAAGGTCTGTGTTTGTGTGTGTAAGGGATATTTTCCCATAGAAATAGTTTTTGTGACAATGGGGGCATCCTGCCTACGTACAAATGCTCGGTCAGCTTGATAATGGGAATTTGCTATACATATAAGTATTCAGCTACAAAATACATTTTGGGGGTATGGTTTTGTTCTCTGATGTGCTTTGCTTCCACTATTAGTATTAAATCCATAGTTGGCGTTAGGAAAAAATCTTGCAGCTAGTGTAACAATGGAGCTGTACCAACAGAGTTATATCAAACTTGAATGACTGCAAGTAAAGGCAGACCATCTCTGGGCAAAGCAATTTTTTAATTCTGCACTTCAAGGAGAGGCAACCAAGTGATGGATTACTTGGTAGAAAGTGTTTTTCACCTGGCAAAATTTAGGGGGAAATTTTCCAGCAAAGTTGAAGTCAGAGGGACTAACAGAAATAAAAAAAAAGCTTGTGAAGGGATAGAGGAAGTGGGGAAACATGATTCATAGCAAAGGTGCCAAGGAAGAAGAAGTTTGGCTATGGGAGTGGAGGTGTGATTCTGAGAAACTCTACCTATGAGAGAGAAAAGTGCAATTCTAAGCAGATGTGAAGCTGAACAGTCAGAGATCAGGACTGTTGAGGCAGAAAAATGCTTACAGATAGTTTTTCTTTTGTATATAACTATCTGACACACCCTTTTTCTTCAGAAAATCATGTTGATGGGAAATTTTCAATAAGCTCTGCCTGGTTAATTTAAGAGAGAGGAACACTGGCACCTTCTGTGCCTGTTATTATGCCCAGTCTTTTACCACTCCAGGCGATGATGCCAGAGATGTCTGCTCAGAAATATGTGAATTGCTTTCCTCCATACGTCTTGACTATGAATGATGCATTTGGAATTATTTTTACTGGAACATCTCTGGCAGAAATTAGTCTTCCTGTGACACAGATATCATCTGCCCAGTACAGGGTACTATGCAAAAGATGCTTATATATAGTATTTGTTCTTTAAAGTACTGCTCTCGCAGTTGTCACTTTCCATAAACTATTTTGTATGCTCCTCCATTGCACCAATATTATGTTCAAGTAGTATGGTGCTGAGAGTCAAGTTAAAACATACAAATAAACAAATTAATTATCCTTGGTTATCATAAAATGCTGCCTTTAGTTCTCCACCAGGGAAAAAAAAAAATTCACAGAGTTCTTTACAGAGTAAAAAAATGCTGGTATATTTTATGAGAAAACATTTTCCACTTTGAAAACATTAAAAAAATAAACACTTGCATTAAACCTGGCTTAAGGTTTATAACATATGACAGTCTTTAAAAGAGGAATATATCTGGAGGTTTTCATGACTTCATAAAAATACCTAAGTTACACATGCTGAAAGTGCTGCATATTAGATACTCTTGTCTTGGAATGTAATTGCCTTAAAGGTATAAAGGAGGCTGAGTCTAATAATTCCCCCAGCGTGTCTATTCTCCATTTCTGTTCCACAGAGGAAGCTAGAAGGATATGGTATCATCAAAGAAGCATGTTTTGGGAGAGGGAAGAGCTAATCCTTAAATAGTTGTGCCCTGCATCTCAAGTAAGAAATGAAAACCTTGCGAAAGGATTTCCTGAAGTCTTACAGACACTATATCCCTTAACCTATTAAATGCTATAATTGTTGCACTAAGATAAGAGATGCTTCCAAAGTAATCCATGCTGGGTGGCCCTAGGTAAAAAAAGTATTAATATCCCAGAGTTGTGCCATGCAGCGATAGTGATGGAAATTTGGCAAACCAACTCTACTTCTGTCAGATGAGTGAAAGAGACACTTCACTCAAGACTGGATGACAGATAGATGTAGAGATCGTTGTATTAGGGAAATCTGAAGGGATGGCTTATGATTAGGATGGTGACTGAGAGAGATGACAAGAAAAAGAGAAGAGGGTAGTGAGTACTTTCTCACCCAGTTTTACAGATACATAAATAATTCTGAAACCTTTCTCTTACAATCCATATTGCCAATATGGATTGGCTGCAAAACATTGTTAATTTAGATTATTAACATTTGGCACTGGTTTTGAATTTGTGCAAATGATTTGGGGTGGTGGACTGGTTTCAAAGAATCTCTGCAGTCTGTTTTACAGGGGCTGCTATGATTTTTCATACTGTATAAATGGGAAAAGTGTGAGATAGAACTGAAATAACTTGCTTAAAGGGAACGAGTAAAAAAGCTAGGTGATAACTGGTAATTATTCTTGTGATTAGTTAAATTCTTTGGAAAATATGGTCTTAGTTGTCCTAAAACTAGTCATAAATTTGGGTTAACAGTGAAAATCTGGCAGAGTAACATGGGAGGCAGAATAATGTGGGAGGTTTAATTCAGGAAACAACTTTTACTCAGCAGTATAGGGGAGTGCAGCATTTGCTCAGTTTCTTGGAGATTTTGGACTGACTACTGCAGTCGTACTGAAACAATTTTCATTTATCCTGATCCATACAGGAAAGGTCCCTCCTGTTAAGCTACCCGGGCCTGGGTAGTTCTCATCTGCTGTGGATAATGTCTCATTTTTATATCACCACCCACTCATTCAAGTGCTGCAACTGTTAGGACAGAGGATGATCCCTCTTGCAGCTTGGAGCAAAACCATGCAGGAGACTGACTCTTGGTGACTGGGTTGTTCAGTGAAGACACAGAGAGTCTTGGATCATTTGCCTGTGATAAAGCCATCAGAAGGTGGCCTGCTGATTAGATATCCCTGACCAGCAGGATCTTGGGGAGGCATGTGCTGTTGAGTCTCCTTCCTAGAGATGTTCCATTTTATGAAACAGACATTAAGATGATGTTCTGCTACCAACACATGGAGCAATGTTGCAAGGGGAGCCCTCAACCCCAACCTGGCCCATGCTGTGGGTCTAGGAGATGTGGGTTCAAGGATCATGAAGAACAGCAGACTCTTAAATCCAGGACTGCAAAATCCTGGGTCTTGGCCTTTGTGCTAATGAGCAAGAGTGTAAAACTATGTCACCAGGAAATTTGGTGAATTTGGCTGTCTCACTTCAGTGGGGAGGGGTTGTTTGCTCATTTTTGGTGTCCAAAACAGTCTTATTCTCTGTTGAGTGGACTATTATAATAGTGGAATATAATATTATG
The DNA here is from genome assembly GCF_030463565.1 of Pelecanus crispus. Taxonomy (NCBI): domain Eukaryota; kingdom Metazoa; phylum Chordata; class Aves; order Pelecaniformes; family Pelecanidae; genus Pelecanus; species Pelecanus crispus. The sequence continues at coordinate 191,669,587 of NC_134643.1, read as the reverse complement.
CACTGAAAATATACTTTTAATCTAATTTTTTATTCCTCTAGAGATGAAGAGCTGAAAGACATTCCAAATGGTCTGAAATGAAGCTTGTTTCTTTTGTTTTCTTTGTTGGCTGACCTGGGAAATCAATTACCCACACTGCCTGCTTGTGGGAGCTGCCCCAGCTCTGGGCAGTGCAGGGGTATAGACAAGAAGTCTCTCTGAAGAAAAGTCACTGGCATCCTAGTACATATCAACTGCTGTGAAAATCCCACCATGCCTGAGGTCAGTGGCATCGCTGCACTTCCTTCATGAAGCATTTATTCACATGCTTTCAGTGCACCCTTGCCTCTTGGACCCATGCCGAGTTTTACTAAGAGAAAATAGATCAGAGGATCTAAATATTACAGACAATAACACGCTGGTGCACAAAAGCTTTATAAGTGTCTTGGTGTCAGGGCACAGACAGGGTTGCTCAGCAGGGGAAGGGAGCAGAGGGTGGTGGCGAGGCAGGAAGGGACAGTGCCCTCCCCTTCAAGGGCACGGTAGCATGGTGCTCCAGCAAGGCCAGGGGAGCAGGGACAGGGACTGAGGGTTGTCCAAGAGCCCAGTGAGCACCAGACGTGTCCACACTGACAACACAGGTCTAAGTTCAAGCCAGTCTGCTCAGGGCAGTTCAGGGCCACTGGTGCACTCAGTGCCCTGAGACTTGCAGCAGCTCTGTACCATGGTAAACCTTGTTCTTGTGAACAAAACTTATGACCATCAATACACTGAGCTGGGTCCCTAAGATGGCCAATTTACCAATGATGAAAATAACTATGACTGAAGTTAGCAAAAGAAAATATTTAAATGTAAAGATGTATATAAGAATTGCAGGATTTTTTATGAGTGATTCTGTCGATGTTCCCCTCTACCCCCAAAATCAAGAAGTCCTGCCAGATAAAAAAAGAAGACATCAGTGTATTTTAGATATTATCAAAATGAATGAGAAATAGAGAAGTTCATAGACACTTATATAAATTAGCAAAGGAAACATTCAGACAGATGACATACTAAGTTAGGGGTGTTTGTGAAAGCTCTAGATATACAGCAGCAGAGAAATAAAAATAGTAACATTACTAATCATGATTCAAAAAGGACAAGTATATGATCACAATTCTTTTTCATACTCAGTCTGGATGATGTGTTAGTATCAGATGGTGAAAGACTATAGCTTAAAGAGGAGAAGCCAGGTGATATTAGATATTAAGTGTTTGGTGCTGATTTTGTACTCCATAATCCCCAGGTGGACATGTAAGCTCCCTTCTCTGTGTGTGAGGGAAGCAAAACGCCTCAGGCTGGAATCCAGACCTGCCCATGGACTGACCGCGTAGGGGAACACTGAGCAAAGACAGATGAATGAGCTCCTGCCCTTCCCCATGCTCGTGCAGCAGAGCTGCACATTTCAGGGGATTACCCTGTGCTCACTTCGCAGCAAACTGAGCTGGAATCCTTGCAGCTGTGAAAACCTTGTTCTTATGTTGGAAAAAAAACCCAACACCCCACAGTCAAAAGATGTACTATCTCTGCCAGCTTTCTACATAACAATGCAGTGGTTAGAGCACTCATTTTGGAGAAAGAGATGTTCTTAGACCTTTCCTCAGCATGAAGGAGTCCTACTCGCACCTTCCGTCATTTTGGGGAGCATAACCCAAGATGCTGATTATGATGAATTTCCTCCAATAATGTTTGTGAATTCACAATCAGTGAATAAACACCATTTAAACACACCCAGGGGGTAAATGAAGAAGGAAGTAGTCCTGAGAGCAGGCTATGGTCCAGAGCTCCCCCCAAACACAGGTGAGCTGCCTACCAGCTGGGTTACTAAATTCATGTCTCATTTTCTTCCTTCTTTCTCTCTGCCACCTTCCATAAAGGTTAAATTTCTTTCTGAACTCTGCAGAGTGAAGAGATCCCGCTCCCTGGGATGCCTAGCCAGCATCCTCAGAAGTCCATATTCTGGAGCTAGGACATTTTAAGGATGGTAGGGAGATGTAGCTTTGACGTTAATGAATAAGTCTATGCTGAATTCTTTGCTTGTATGAAATCCCCTGGTGGATTGTTTCCAAGCTATTTGGAAGCAGTGCCCACTGTGCACCAGAGCACAGCAGAGGACACAACTGGAACATGCTCCAGGAGTCAACCCTCTCCTTGCTTTACATTGATGATGTGGGTCTCACTAGAGATACAATGAGGGTGGCGTGAGTAAGTAACCAGTCTCTGAGAAGGAAGGGGGACAAATCATCACTTGCAGTTGCCTCTTTTGTGGCTGCCCATGTAGCAAGTGAAGGTCTTTGCCTTCCCTTTCTCTCCCCACAGACTGTTCCTCAGTGCTGGTGAATGCAGACCCAGCTGCCTCGTGGTGATGGCAGAAGGGCTGGAGGAGGTGACAAGGACCTCTGCGGCTGTGCTGGGAACAGCTGTGTCTGCTAGTGATAAAAGGAGGCTGTGGAAAGGGTGATGGTCCCCAAGAGCTGGATGCAGTTGTTGTGCAACTCTAGACACTCGGTGAATGTAAGCAGATGATTTTGGTTATTTTTCTGATTGCAGTTTTCATGTAGATACTGTGACGTGTTTAAGCCATTATCTGTGTCCAGCCTGTAATGAAATGTTTTCTGTTCTTCCAGTAACTGAGAATGGGGGATGGAGAGAATGAGCGTGACTGACTTAGAACAACCTCGAGGTTCTCATCATGGCCATGGATGGGGAGAAAGAAAGATAAGTTAGAGCTACCTTTTGCTAGTCTGCTTCTCCTATCATTTGCTTTTTTTGTGCTTTCTCCAGCTGGCTCTCCTGTGCTTCAAACATTCAGGGACACCATGATGACTGAGGCTTTTCAGAGTAAAAACTCTTACCCACAGGCCACATTCACCTGCTCCAATCTCAGTATTTCCTGTGGACACCATGAGGACTCTGGCACAGCTCGACTTGGCGCTGGAGGGGTAATGCAGGTTCCTTCATTTAGGCCATGGGGCAACTAGGAAGCATAGCACTGTCTACCCTTGGTGAAGCAGCACACAGTGGATCCTACAGCACACATCCAAAGAGTCAGACATGACTCACCTTCATATACAAATAATTACTTCATTATACATTGTGTCTTGTGTTCTCCTAATGATCTTCTCTCATGCCTCTATCGTGTAATTGGTTCATTACTCTAGCCCTGTGCTCAGCATGCACTCGAATGCCAATCATTACCAGCACCATGTGTTCAGTTCAAACTATATATTGAGTGCTATATTTGGCTGTTTTCTGGTCCCTATGTACTGTTTACACAATACCACCTATGTTTTGTGGAACCCTCTGATGAAATGCAGACATACTGCTTGTTAGGCTATTGTCTCGCTGCTAATCAGTAGCAATTCCCAGATGGCATTTGGTGGCAGAGTTACAATAACTGGTCTTCCTGGTTTTCAGGTCTGTATAGTCTATGACTTTACCCTTCACTGATGCTGGCCCTTGGCCTGCTGAGGGAATCTGGTCCCATGAATGAAAAATAGGGTGAGGTTGTAATAGGTTGTTTAATGATTATAATCCTGAATAAAGGTTTTATGAATTGACTAGTGCTTCATGAGCACACAGTAAGTGTTCTAATGAATTGAAACTAAATATTTACGGGAGACAAGTAATTAGATGTGAGCCTATAAAAAAGCTTATTAAACCATCTGGACAGTTCAAAGGATTGGTAATTTTCAGATAAAACATTGAAGGGTTGAGGACACCCGTTAAAATCTGACCCTTGTGAATGGTGATTAGATATTGCTACCATCTGATTGCTACCTGGGAGACTGAGGTGAAATGAGTCAGGGATTGCTTTTGTATTTATGGCTAATTTTGGAGAAGAGATTTTCAGATTCTTGTAATCTTTCCAATAGGTCCCCAGCATAAAGATGAAATTTTAGATTATTTTTGTCTCCATCAGTGTTAATTTAAATTTTAATTGGGATGTGTTAGCTGTGGGAAAGCTTGTGTTTCTATAAAAAATTATATGTGTGTTCTAATAATTAAAAGAGAAGTTGAAATTCCAAAATGGACAATTTTAAAGGAAAAGGGAAAAATCCCATTAAAAAAAAATCTGAAATCCACAAGAACATGTTATATGGAGCATAGACAGACATGGAAGATTAAAAAAAGAACAGACTGCTAACTGAAACCTGCTTATAAGAAAACTTTGGCATCAGAAGAAAATCTCTTGAAATATTTGAACCCTTAGCAATTAAGAAACCAAGGCCTCAAACAAATAAGAAACTTTGAATGATGCAGGAATTACACAATTAAGTTTTATCTGAATTAGAAAGAAATTAAATGAAAGTGGGTGGAGGTTGACTCCCACTTTGCAAAATCTGATGTTTACCACTCTCATAGCTGAGAACAAATCTCAAAGACAGCTGCATTCAACTACCGCCAGTCTAACAAGCTGCTAATATATCTCCCAGCTAAAAAGCTACTTATGTGACCCAGTACTATGCTTAGCAGGAAGTTACCTTAGTCAAGAGACTCTAAATGTTTCGGAGTGGTGTTATTCTCTCCTCCTTTCAAAACTTCTACTGATTCAGCAGGGTTGTGATTAAGCAAAGGAGGAAGGTAGCATTGGGGTGCTGGAGCCTACTTTGGTTCCTTGACTTATGAAAAGAGCAGTGGGTTTCAACCTCCAGCTTGTATTTAAGATATGATAGTGATGACAGCCATAGAAAAGCCCATGACAAAATTAATTCTTTCTTCATAGCAGGGTTTGAATAGTGTGCCATAAATAAAGCATTGGGGCCACACACTGAATGTGGAGGATAAAAGAAAATGTTGAATAGCTTACTCATTAAGTGAGCACCATCCAGCATGAGCACAGAATGAGGCAAGAACTGCGTGGAAAAAATAGTATGTCATCAAATAATTAAAGACTGTGGCACAATGCATATGTATAAGGGACTGAATTAATGTTTTCAGGAAATCTTAATTCTGGCATTACTAGTACTGGAGTGCTTGACTTTGCAATCTGAGCAATATTCTTTCAGTGTATCTTTTTGTGTAGATAAGTCTGACATAAAAAGGAACTGAGGGAGCCTCACAAAGCCTTAAAAAGCCTATTCCTTTTTCCTCTACCACAATTGCCTCTGAATGAGAAATTATGGTAGCTGGCTGAGAACCATAATCAAACAGTGAAAACTTAGTGTTGTTGATAATTATTACCTTTGCATTTCCTCTGTAGGAATTATTTTGCTCATTTTCATTCCAAGCATTCTCTACTTCATAACTTTGCAGACTAACATGTAATGAATGCTACCAACAGGAGGTTTTTTACAAAAACCTCTACCGCTATAGCTGAAGTTAAAAAGGGAGGGGGCGGGGGCATTTAAAGGGTGAGGTTTCAAAGAGACAGTTGGAATAGATGGCTAAATAATAAAAAGTAATGAAGACGGCAAATTTTGCCTGCTGTTATGCTGATGAATTTGCCCATGAGCAGATTGGAATATTTTAAAAACATATTCGTTATTCAAAATCATTTGTCAAGGGTCAAATTCTTTCCTGGTTACTTATATTGAAGCAAGAAAAACCTGTCTGTGGAACAAGCTGCTGCTGTGTGTGAATAGACGTGAGGAAATCTGTTCCCAATTAATTTATGGAAATAATTCTCCATTTCATAAGCAACTCTTTGTGTGTGTTTGTTATTCAGAATGTGAATGGTTTTGACTGATCTTATAAGTAATGTGGCATGTTACAATGTGTCACAACACATTGAACTGGGTTTCTAGTACAAATATTTGTCTATATGCTGCTATAATTTAATTTCTGTGATTGTTTTCTGATATTCATAGATAGTTACCCTCTCAACAGTTCTCCCATTTCCCCCTGGAAACATTTTCCTTCAAATAATCAGAGAAAGTAAACACAATAAGAGCTGAAGTGAATTCATTTAACCATCTACAAGAACATGTATGATTTTTATTTGGGAGGACAGTAGTTGCCTAGTGCTAGTGATTAATGACTGAGGAAAGGATTATGTTTAGTAGAACACATGAGAATAGCCAGACAAGAAAACACACACATGATATTGCTAAATTCTCTAATGGTTTTATAGTGAAAAGATAATGGACAAATAAAAACTGTGTCTTGTAGATAGCTAAAGCAAATTATTATGCTGTATAAAACACTTTTTATATTGATTTGTTGGAAGCCTTTTATATTTTAATAGCTTGCCAAAGAGTCATTGTGGCACAATATTTCTCTTAGTCTGTAGTATACATTTATTTCCAGTTTAGCAAAAGTACTTTTAAATGTGACATTTGGGTGAATCGAGACACCCAACCAAATATCATTAAGAATTTTTGCTGTCCTGTGGGAGTTCTCAGAGTCTTCAGAGTCTTTTTGAAATAGAATAACAACAAAGGCTAAAACTGGGTACTTGTTTTATCTCACTTGCACTGAAATGACTGACTCTGGAAGAGTGGAGATGTGTTCATAGCCCGTCCAAAGCACAGAGCCTACAAGGAATCCGTAGATGTATTTTGTTTATTACCTGAGTTGAGTACTATGTTTCTCCTCATTTCTTTCTAGACTGACTTTGTAAAGGGGATTGCCACTCAGCCATAACTAGAAGGGAGTTGTGAGACCCAGTTTGTACAGTTACACGTCAGTTGGGTTTAGCAGTCGTGTTGGCTGCATGAGGACGTTTTCCTCGTTGCAGAGTAGAGTGGGTTTTTAGTAATTTTGGAATTTCAGGCCAAATTATGCTACATGCTTGAATTTGCCACTAGCAGGGTAAAAGGCAGCGAAGCCCTTTGCTGCCAGACCTGTCAGGACAGGCTTAGAGGTGTGGACTTTGGATGCTTTTGACCTGTACATCAGGATAGCGACAGCAACGAGCCTGCTGACTGCATCTACAGGTGGTTATTGCAGGCTCTTCAGGCCAGGGTGCCCTCACTTAGGAACAAATACGTATTTCTAAAACACAGTGTATCCATTTAGCCTCTGAAATGTCATATCCTAAGCATCTTTCAGGGATCTATTTGCCATAATTGTGTTTTTGTGATGGATAGCCATTTTTATATATATGTATTACCTGACATGTTAAGCTTACTACAGCTGAAGAAGAAGACTGGGCATCTGAAAGTGCCTTTTTTGTTCAGTTTTGGACCCAGCTGGTTTAATTTAGAGTATCCTCTGAGTCAAGCTGGTGGCTGTTGTGTTTTAACTGGGAATAAAGATGCTGTTTTTTCATCCAAGAGGGCCATTTATGACTGTGTCCGCCCTGCCACCTTGCTACAGGAAGACAGCCAGAGGTCAATCCATGGTCCAAGATTTCTGCGGCACAAAGTGGCTTGTGTTCACACAGGGTGAGGGCTAGTCCCTCTCTAGTAGATTTGTTTTTGGAATAGCCCAAACTGAACCAGGCTATACTGAAAAGCTAAGGTCCTCCACTCACTCTTGCTTCCTGATCCTCTAGTGCCAGTGGTATGGATGTGCCTGTTTTAGGATCTGAAAGGTGCAAGACAATAGACACTGCACTTTAACACCCATGGATTCTGCTTGCAAAAGCTGAGCCAGGCAGCAGGTTTGGAGTGTTGCCTCTCATCTCCTTTGCATCCCTGCCTTGCATAAACGGGGTTCAAGAAATGGGCCTGTTGCTTCTGTGTTCATGAGGAGTATAGATTAGCACTTCAGTATTGAGTCACGAATATGTTGAATAAATTAATGAACTGCAGCGTGAAATGAAGAATATTCTTCTTTATTGTAATGACTGGTTCCAGTGGAAACTGAAACTTATCTTTATTCAGAGAGTAGGTGGAGTACAAGCAAAGGAAACTCAATTTTCTCCTACAATAATGACAGCCCTAACAAAGGGAGAATAGCTTTGATGTGAAAAGATATCGCAGAATCACAGAGTGGCTGAGGTTGGAAGGGAACTCTAGAGGCCTTTGGGCCCAACCCCTCTGTTCAAGCAGGACCACCTAGAGCCAGTTGCCCAGGACTGTGTTCAGATGGCTTTTGAATACCTCCATGGAGGGAGACTCCACAACCTCCCTGGGCAACCTGTGCCAGTGCTCAGTCACCCTCACAATGAAAATATGTTTCCTGATGTTTAGGAGGAAACTCCTGTGTTTCAGTTTGTGCCTGTTGCCTCTTGTCCTGTCACTGGGCACCACTGAGGAGAACCTGGCTCCATGCTCTTTGCACCCTCCTTTCGGGTAGTTATATTCCTTGATAAGATCTCCCTGAGCCATCTCTTCTCCAGGCTAAACAGTCCCAGCTCTCTCAGTGTCTCCTCATACATGAGGTGCTCCAGTCCCTTAATCATCCCTGTGGCCCTTTACTGGACTCTCCTCACCAGTATGTCCATGTCTCCCTTGTATTGAGGAGCCCAGAGCAGGACACAGTACTCCAGGTGTGCCTCACCAGTGATAAGTAGAGAGGAAGAATCACCTTCCTCCACCTGCTGACAATACTTTGTGTAATGCAGCCCAGGATACCATTACCCTTCTTTGCGCCAAAGGCACATTGCTGGCTCATGTTCAATTTGGTGTCCACCAGGACTGCCAGGGCCTTTTATGTGAATCTGTTTTCCAGCTGAGTGGCCCCCAGGATGTACTCATGCCTGGGGTTGTTCCTCCACAGATGTAGGAGTTTGTACTTCTTGCTGAACTTCATGAGGTTCCTGTCAGCCCATTTCTCCAGCCTGTTGAGGTCCCTCTGAAAGGCAGCATGACCCTCTGGGATATTAGCCACTCCTGCTGGTTTTGTGTCATCAGGAAACTTGCTGAGGGTACACTCTGCCCCATCATCCTGATCATTGATGAGGATGTTGAACAGGATTGGACCCAGTACTGACCCCTGGGGTACACAGCTAGTTAATGGCTAGACTGACTAGACTTTATGCCACTGATCTCCACCCTCTGGGCCTGGCTATTCAGCCAGTTTTCAACCCACCTCACAGTCTGCTCATCCAGCCCATAATTCATCAGCTTCTCTGTGAGGATCTTATTGGAGACACTGTTGAAAGTCTTACTGAAGTCCAGGTAGAAAATACCTACTGCTCTCCCCCCATCTACCAAGCTAGACATTTCATCACAGAAGGTTATCAGGTTGGTCAAACATGACTTCCCCTTGATGAATCTATGCTGACTACTCTTGATTATTTTCTTGTCCTTAATGTGCCTGGAAATGGTTTCCGGGATTAGCTGCTCTATCACCTTCCCAGGGATCAAGGTGACTGGCCTGTAGTTCTCTGGGTCCTCCCTCTTGCCCTTCTTGAAGACAGGTGTGATGTTTGCTTTTCTTCATTCCTCAGGCACCTCTCACAATTGCCATGATCATTCAAAGGTAATTGAGAGTGGCCTCATAATGACAGCAGCCAGCACCTTCAGCACTTGCAGGTGTATCCCTTCAAGGTCCATGGACTGATGTTTGTATTCCCTGACCTGATCCTATTCGACCAAGGATACCTCTTCCTTGTTCCAGCTTCTCCCCTTGGTCTCTGGGACCTGGGATTCCTGACGGCTGGTCTTGTTAGCAAAGACTGAAGCAAAGAAGGCATTCAGTACCTCAGCCTTTTTCATGTCCTGTGTCACTAGGGCCCCTGTCCCATTCATCAGCGGGCCCACATTTTCCCTGGTCTTTTTGCTACTTTTGTGCTTAAAGAAGCCCTTCTTGTTGCCTTTGACATCTCTGGCCATATTCAGTTCCAGTGGGGCTTTGGCTTTTCTAACTGCATCTCTGCATGTTCAGAGAGTGTCTCTGTATTCATTCCTCCCAGGTTACCTGTCCCTGCTTCCATCTTATGTACACTTAATTTTTGTGTTTGAGTTTTGCTAGGAGTTCCCTGGTCATCCATGAAGGACTTGTTGGGATGGACTTGTCTTAATATTGGAGGAGGCAATCTTTGAATATAAATCAGCTTTCTTGGATCCCTTTTCCCTCCAGGGCCTTATGCCATGGGAGCCTTTTAAGCAGATACTCGAATATTCTTTGCTAGTATCCATGCAGGGACTAACCTTCTTTCCAAATCATGTCTATTATACTGAATGTGAGGATTTTCAAACATACAAACCTGCCTCTGTGTCCTGGTTTCGGCTGGGATAGAGTTAATTTTCTTCCTAGCAGCAGGCATAGTGCTGTGTTTTGGATTTAGTAGGAGAAGAATGTTGATAACATGCTGATGTTTTTAGTTGTTGCTGAGTACTGCTTATGCTAGTCAAGGACTTTTTTCAGCTTCCCATGCTCTGCCAGGCGCACAAGAAACTGGGAGGGGGCACAGCCAGAAGAGTTGATCCAAACTGACCAAAGGGCTATTCCATACCATATGACGTCATGCTCAGTATAGAAACTGGGGGGGGGTTGGCCGGGGAGCGCGATCGCTGCTCGGGAACTGTCTGGGTATCAGTCGGCGGGTGGTGAGCAATTGCATTGTGCATCACTTGCTTCGTGTATCATTATTATTATTATCATTATTATACTGTTACTATTAGCATTACTATTTTCCTTTATTTCAATTATTAAACTGTTCTTATCTCAACCCAGGAGTGTTTCTCACTCTTACTCCTCCGATTCTCTCCCCCATCCCATCGGGGCAGGGGGAGTGAGCGAGCGGCTGCGTGGTGCTTAGTTGTTGGCTGGGGCTAAACCACGACAGTCCTTTTTGGCGCCCAACGTGGGGCACGAAGGGTTTGAGATAACAACAGATTAACCAGAGTGTATTAAGGAGTCTGTTAACAGTTGCCGGTCACGATATTAGTTCTTCTGATCTGCACCATGTTCTTTTTTTTGCAGCACGCGTTAAAGCTTGCTGTCAGTTTGTGTAGTGTGCTATGCTCTGCAGTGATTCATGATCTTTTGCTTGGGAGGCTCCTTATCAAAACCCTGACCTTGAGCATTCTTTGGTATTTGGGTTTCATACAGAAGTCACTACTGTACTTCGGGTACTACCTCATAGAGAGTTAGCAATTATACTTCTTACTCTGAGAGGCTTGTTGTGGAGGAAATACAGAATGGCACCTTTGCTGCTTTCTTCTATGATGTTTCCTCCTTCATTACAACAACTTTCCTGTATCTTGAACACCCCTGGGCAGTTAAGATACTTCTATTGATAATTCTTGGGAATGTTGTTTCCGTTTTGATAAAGGTCAGTAAGCAGTTTAAAAATACCATCCAGAGATCTACCCCAAGGCTGGATAGTTATGAGTGGCAGGGTGTGTGGGATCGTATGCGCAAGTACCTAGGGCAGTGGGGACCTCCAGTGTTTTGGAACTTCACCCCTGAACAAGTGCAGAATCCTGAAGAATTAGTAAAGTATTTGGAAGAAGTATGTTGTCACCCTGGTAGCTCCAGAGAGACACAAATCATTGCAACATGCTGGGGACTGGCCCATGCCTATCGAGCCGTGGTCAACACTAATCAGTACCCTCAAAAGAAAGAGAAGGTCTCTGGATCTGATGACAAAACAACAAGCACTGTGGCTACTCAAACCCCCACTACAGGCCCTGCGGCTACTCCAACCCC